>NC_080109.1:30832500-31167500 GCF_950005125.1 Chionomys nivalis | reverse complement strand
ATTCAGATTAATAAGAGAAAAATGATGCAGCCTGAGAGAATTTTTAAATGTGTTCTCCGCGTCATTCTGCAGACTTTCATATAAAAGGTGGAATGATAGACAGAAGATGGATTTATCTTTTTACTTAGCTGCAAAACCGCAAATCAGATGCATATAAACAGCTCTTTCAGCCAAATATAGTGTGGCAGTGATTCTATCAAATTCATCAAGTTAAGCAAAGTGATTATGTCTGATGACATGGAATAATGTAAAAGTGGGGTGAACCACAGCATCTCTCTACAGTAGGCCAGAGAATCCATTCAATATAACCTTACAAAAAGAAATAAAAACACACTGTTCTATGCACTAAATAATTTCAGTATTCATTTACATTTCAGAAGAAGTTGAGCTTATACCTTTCCTATTTTTAAAGACTCGGAATCATATAAACAGGTGAATGAAAGTATCTCAGGTTGCAGGCAATCCAAATGTCTTCAAAGTTTACAAGCATTGAAGTCCCGGTAAGGTTTTAACAGCTTTTTTATGTAAATAGACTTATGTGTATACATTGAAAATCCTATAGTATTTAAGTAATTCGGTTTCTCATATGGAAAGAAATGAGATAATACACAAAACACGCTTAGTCAATTGTGGGTTAAAACCTCTTTTATTTCGCTGTAACAATCAGAGGCAGACTCAAGCCAACCACTGAGCCGTGATGGAGAGCGATTCTATGCATTAACAGGAGGGTCTTCAGTGGCATTTCATTCTGATAAAATGATATTTGGCCAACATTCTAAGATGAAATTTTCAATAAATGCTAGCCACTAACACAATTCATTATAGCTCCCCCTGGTAAAGGATGTGGGCAAAAATTGCCTTGGCTCTAAAAAAGCTTTCATGTCATTATGAGCCAGGATCAATCACCATCAAGTAGAAGACACTTATGGAGCTATTTCTCTTCAGCCGGTACACACTTTGTTATCAGGGCCTGTTGAAGACACTAAGAGATTGTTTTTATTAGGCAGACATTATTTCCGAGCTCTCTAAGCTAAGTGTGTTTAACTCTGTTTCTCCGGCAAAAAGATGGAACAATCTGCTTGAACTGAGCCCGGGGTGAGATCACCTCCACATCCCCATAAACGCCATCCCATTTAGATGTCATTTCGCTTGTGTTTCTTGCACAGAAAGAAGTGATAACACACATTTTCCCATTAAATCAAGAGAAGGAAGCCCGGTTACAGGTGATCACTGTGCCCTGAAGATAAATGGATAGGTTAAAGTTCACTTTTCCTTACTTCCTTCAGCCCTTCTTAATCTCTCTGTGTAAGGAGAGCTTAATTGCTGCTTCAGGTGCATCACCGGGAACTAAAGCTAGAAACTGTACTTACAAGCTTCGTCATTTCACAGCTCCATTGATTTTGTGTCTGCCTTTATAAGACCAGACAAAGGAAGAATAAGATAACGTTACAAATTATTCATTGAAATAAAGTTTTTCTGACATTAAACACATTTTTAATAACTATCTTACCAAAGACAGGCTATTTTCTAGGCATTATTTTGCACGTTTCGTACTTGTGGCTCTTAATATTCTATAATATATTGTTTCAGATTCCATTGGATAAGCTCTAGCTAAAATTTTAGCTGCCTTCTTTTCTCCTAAGTCCTCTGTGAGGGGGAAAAGCTTGCAGAATCTTATGTTGCTCATAAGATGTCTCTTAACCACTTTGGAGTCTTTTTTATCAGAGAAACGTTAAAAAAAATCACCTATCATAGGTAATTTATAGAAGGCAGACAAAATAAAATTTAAGTACATGCACAGAGTTTATTAGTTTTTAAAGAAGAGTGAATTATTACAAATGAAACAGTGTTTGAGGGAGTGGAGAGATGGGTCAGTGGTTAAGAGCACTGCTTGATCTTCCATAGGACCTAGGTTAAATTCCTAGCATCCACATGATGATTTACAACTGTCTAAGACTCCAGTTCCAGGGGATCTGATGCCCTCTTCTCACTTTTATGGACCCAAGGTGTGCAAGTGCTCTTTAGACATACATGAGGGCAAAACACCCTCCTTTAAAGAAAAGGAAGGGAGGGAAAGGGAGTTTGAGAACAATTACGTTGTAATCAGTGAATGAGAGTGACAACTGGCTGAACAGTTCCAAAAGAGAACATGTGACTCATCTGAAATATTCAGGTTAGAGGATTTCTTTTTCCACATCTCCACAGTTATGCAAAATAAATGGTGGGATTTGTGTTTAATTGTCAAGTTGCTTAATTTTCACAACCCTTGAAACAAAGAGGTTATTGGTTCAACTTTCTTCAAGATACTTGGTAGAATAGTATTGACTAGAGTATAAAGATGAAAAACTTCTTTGAAAGATTAATTCTCAGGTCTACCACAGCATTCTAGTAGTACTACATGAAAATCAGCTCACTGGCAGGGTGCTTGTCTAGGATGTATAAGGACCCAGGTTCAATCTCCAGTACTATCTTTATTCCAAATCTCTTACTCAGAAAATATAGCTTGGTAAATTAATTAGCTTCTTTATGCAAATTAACTGGTATAGGATTTTGTTTCCAGGTTAGTGTAAATAAATATCAATTTTGTTGACCTCCCTGTTACTATGAAAAATTAATTAATGCCATTAATAAACACCTCCGACATTTTCATAAATGGCTAAAGAAGAGAAAAAAAAGTAGGCAAGTGGGCATTTGAACACTTAAAGTAAATTCAGTTGCTACAACAACTGAACCTTGGAGTAACTTAATGGCTTAGTAATTTAGGGCCAAAGCTAGGTATTGTGGCACATGCCCCATAGTCCCAGCACTTCAGCGACAGAGGCAGAGAATCATGAATTCATGGTTATCTTAGGCTAGACAGTAAGACATAATATCAAGAAGAAACAAACAAAAAATGTGTTCTGTTCAAGGATGTTGAGTTGCCTATCTCTGCAAAATCATTCACAGACCCACAGGGAGGTTATGCAAAAATCAGCTCTGAAGGATGTACATTGGCCTGTTAACACTGTACTAGAAAGGACAAGATGTTCCTCCAATGTGGTCCAGAGAAGTCAAAAGATGGGATACCTCTGGCTGAGGGCTAGACACAGTGAGCTTTAGTCCTAATCTTACTCTGATGCCTAAAATGTAATCACTCATCCTAAAATGTAATCACTCATGGCTGTAAACTTGAGATCCACAGTCTACAGTGGATGCAAAGAAAAAGCAGTGAGCATCCATTTTCATCCAGAAATGTTATACTCTATTCAGAAGAGCCTCGGAAAACTCAAGAGAACTTTAACCAACTAGATGCTACAGAATGTTACATAGAATGGGGTCATATGCTTCAGAGGCTGAATCTTCTGGAGTGGGACAAGAAAATGGAATTTGGTGTGAATTTGGTGTGAATAGTCTGGAGTGGAACAAGAAAATGGAATTTGGTGGCCAAGTTTCAATGGCCACCAGCCACAGACTCTTCTCACTCTCCCACTGCATTCTGCATCTTTGAAAAATTACTCATAATATCACAGGCTATAAATAATTTTGTATTTGATTCACTCAAAGTGTTTAGGGGCTGTTAACAATAATACTTAAACTTCTGAAAACATTTATCTATCCTATATACAAGTACCGAGCCCCTTGTTAACACTGAAATATTAGGAAGATTACAAGTTGTAAAGCATACAAAACAGGATATGATCTGTCCAGAGCTCTGTAGAGACCAGCTGGGTCTACTCAACTTGACCTCATCTCTCCTACCCTAAGCCTAAGCACAGGGTAAAGGAGTCATTCTTCACAGCCACAGTTTGTATTCATACTCTATTTCTGTGGCTCCTGTGTTCCCAAGTTCTTTGCTCTGTGGTGGTCATTCTACTGTGTAATCACCTTCACCTATGGTTTGCTGAAACAATATTTCCAAAGAGTTTCAGACAGAATCCATTTCTTCTCATCAGCTCATTTCCAATTTGTCGAATCTGATAAATTCTCCGTTGGTCTTTTTCATTTGTAATCTTTTCCATTTCCATTTCTGTTCCGTGTTAATCCAGACGGGTAATGCAGCATTCATGTCATCATTTCACCTTCGAATTAACAGAAAACATTCTTGGGAATAGACTTTTATGAAGGTGAGGGTCGTTCTGGGAAAAACTTTCATGTTTTATCAGAGGTTATTTAGCTGCTCCTGTTTTCAAACTAGGCCAGGTAACTACCACCACCAGCGACTTTCAGCCAGCCATTGTTTCTCTTCAGTTTTCTACAGTTTTGCTGGTGTTCTCTTCCCTGCTCTTCTTATCTCCCCTCTTTCTCCAGGTTCCGTGGCCACTGTTAGCATTTCTCCACAAGGCTTCCAGTGGAAACTTGAATGTATTCTTACATTAAAGAGTTTTAGGTAGTTTTCATTATGTTCTGAGCATACAAAAGAAACTATTTGTACAGCCTTTCAAAGATGCATGCTGACTTGCAAGTTTCCTTACCTAAGAAATAGTTTTACCAGATTTGAATGGAACATGCTTCTCTCCTCTCTCCTCTCGTCTCCTCTCGTCTCCTCTCGTCTCCTCTCCTCTCCTCTCCTCTCCTCTCCTCTCCTCATCTTGGCCTCTCTTTCTATCATCCTTCTCTTAACCTGAGGCTCAAACAAAAAGAAGCGTATCAATATGGCTTCTCTGTTCCTGCAACTCAAGACTACAGATATTTTTCTTGGAATGAACACTCAGTGGGATCTGCATACGCACAGAAACAGCACAGAGAGGGTAAGACAATGGTGATCAGAGCTGGAACACACATAGACAACATGTATGTGTTAGTATAAGCTCACACTTTCCTCTGCATCTCATTAGGAGCACCGGGTTATGTTTCTAACGTTTCTGCATTATTATGCTTTGCGAGTAGTAGCAAGTTGTGGTAAATAGGAGGTAGGTGGATGGGGGGGTCCTCAAATATGCTGATCAGGAAACTCAACCAGCCTGTTTAAGAGGAAAGCCTTTCTGATATCTAACACTTAGGATTTTTATGACGGCCCTGCGTTCACATTGCTTACCCCGTTATTGCTCTCTGGGTGCTCCATCTGATTTCCATAATGTATGTTCATAGTGCTCGTGTTTATTGCAACAGATTGCTACGTTAACTTATCATGGCTTTTCTGCATTTATATTTTCTCCCAATTTAAAGTTTTTAAGAGACACCAAGGCAATTTTGACAGTTACCTAATAAAGCTAAAATTCTGTCTACAACAGGAGTGCCCTGGGATCCTGACTGCCTTTGGCTCTATAAAAGCATGGTATATACTAGTGTTGCATTGATCAGAGTGAGTCTGCCTGCAGTGAGCCCTGGGCATGCTCTGGGCTGTGAAGCTTAAGGGGAGCAAGGGACAGTGTAATCATTGTGAGAGCAGCTTAGATCCATGCTCATGGCTCCAGCCATGAACCCTTCTCTGGAGGGGCATATTGCAGCTGTGAAGTCAAGCAAGGATAAGTGTGATGGGGTGGAACTTCAATTTTTTTTTCTCCCAGTACAGAAACTGGTCCATCAG
Source organism: Chionomys nivalis (assembly GCF_950005125.1). Lineage (NCBI taxonomy): Eukaryota > Metazoa > Chordata > Mammalia > Rodentia > Cricetidae > Chionomys > Chionomys nivalis. The sequence goes on along the minus strand of NC_080109.1, from coordinate 31,161,994 downwards.
TCACAGCTGATGGATGATGAGCACCTCCTTTCTTTGGGATGTCTGGCAAGATGAGCTAATATTCAATAAACTGAACCGGGAATCACATGAATGTTCCCTTTAATTATAAGTATATATCTCTGCTTTGGGCCACTATGGAAAGAGATCAATCTTGCTACCCCCAAATATTGAGAGCAACTTCACTCAAAACTCTCATGAAAGTAAAAGCCTGGTGGTCCGATGGGCTTGGGGTTAAAGAAACATGACCTATGCAGGGGATGCCCCAGTGATGGAAACCTGCCTTCTTAGGGGACAGTGGCATTTCATTTATTTGGGAATTGTTTTTGACTGAAATTTCTCTTCCTGTTAGTTACAGTTCTTAGTCTGAGTTTGAATATGGGCAGCCATTCTGCAGCTACCATTCTCTTCAGAAGTCTTTTGAATATTTGATAGTTTTTGTCTCTTTGTGTGTGAGACCAGAGGAGGAAGATATTGGACAGCCTGCTGTGTTAGTTGCCTCCTTATTCTTTGAGTTGCGGTCCATTAGTGATTTCTGAACTAGGCTGGCAGCCAGGAAGAGCACCAGGATTCCTCCTGTCTCTGTGTTGCCTCCTGACTCCCACCCTAGTGATGGGGTTATGGATACCCACCTCTCTCTCTCTCTCTCTCTCTCTCTCTCTCTCTCTCTCTCTCTCTCTCGGGATTTGAACCCAGGTCCTCATGCTCTCACAGCAAGCACTCTTACACACAGATCCACCTAGCTATCTCTGAACATGGTTTATATTTTCCTGCTATTCATTCACTTTGGCCATCTCTGTAATTCTATCTCAAGTGGCATATCTTGTTTCTGTCACTGTCCTATGAGCAAGTAGAGCAAGACAGTGTCTTTTAAAAATGCAGGTTCTGGGACAAGCCTCAGTAATCTAGATTTGGAGAGGTAATTTGATGGGAAAATCTTAGCTGTTTTGGATATTGATATTTATCTACAACCTAAGATATGCTGGCTGATTTATCAGTTACATAGGCATGTGATTATCTTGTGATTGTTCTTTTAAAAAGTAAGACCTGATCTTTGGGCTGGTCTCTCCATTCCTAAAGCACACAGTTGATTTTTAAAATGATTATTTGTTTGTTATATTTATTCCCACCTACTTGTACATGGTTAGATCTGTTGTTCTAAACCAACATAAATTGTTGTAGGAGGCCGATTGTTTGTTCTTGGCTGCTTAGACCTGAAATAATCATTCAGAAACCATATTATTTGCAATACTGTTTGGCCAATAGCTTAAACACATTTCTAGCTAACTCATAGTTTAAATTAACTAATCTCCATTAATCTATGTATCACCACGAGTCTGTGACTTACTAGGAAAAGTTCTGGCGTCTGTCTCTGGTGGGGCTACATGGCTTCTCTCTGACTTTGCCTTATTTCTCGCAGAATTCACTTTAGTTTTCCCTGCCTTGCTCTGTTCTGTCCTGCTATAGGTCCAAAGCAGTTTGGTAGCGAGCTGCGTGAAGCCACATCTGATAATTAGCTCCTAATTATGGCTAAGACCTGACTTATGCTGTGATCACGCAATGATTGTCAGCTGCTTGCATATGCGTGGACCTATGGGCAGTGCCCACCTGGCAATCCGGGTTGGTTGCCCATGCCTACTTAAGGGCTGGGAGGGTTTGCCCAGAGAAAGAGAGAGTGAGTGAGTGAGTGAGTGAGTGAGTGAGTGAGTGAGAGAGAGGAGGAGAGAGAGGGAGAGAGTGAGAGTGATAACTGTAAAAAGGTCCTGAATAAACTGCTTAGCAGGAAGAGCGCCGGTGTGTCGCGTGTCATCCTTGCGGGACGAGGTAGAGCTGCAACACAGTTTCTTTATTCATTAATGAAAGTCACAGCATACAGAGGGGAATCCCACATCAACAAATGCTTAAAATTTGCTGTTAATAAATGGATCTGTTTTATGTTAGACTCATCTATATATTTAAGAACACTCTATCCATTTATGATTTATTCTTCTGTTACTTTGTTAAATCACTGATTAAAATCAAAACGAGGCAGTGTGAAGAATACTTTCTGCTAGCATCCTGCCTCGAGCTGATGAAACATCATTTCACTGTTTTGTTAATCCCTCGAAGTCCACTCTCACCCAGTCTTCGCATCTCCTCCCATGAATCATGGGAAAATCTGCTATATTTACTGCCGAATTTTATATGTACTTTGCTTAGATTATTCATCTTTGCTAATGTGTGGATTGTTTTGTAAAAGATGTATAGTTGGCACCATCTGTCCTTTGTGCAGCCATCGTAGATGCTAGCGATTGCTGTTTTATTTGAAAGGAGGCCACAACGCATTCTTTAAAAATTATTCTCAAATTATGTAAGAGATGGGTTTAAAATTATCAGAACATTTGGTGAAGGCAGGGGCACAGGCGCTTCTCATCAAGGCCCATGAGTACTTGGATATACATAAAGGGCTTAATACTAATTCTCCTGGCCAGGACAGGATTAATGACTATCTTCTCTTATTGTGATTGGTTGTGGAAGAACCTGACCTTTTTGACTTCAATGAGAAGGTCCATTCTGAGGACAAGTATAGCAAAACAGTGAGTAAGAAATGGAGAAAAGGTTGACAAAGCAGAAAATACTGTAATTTCCAGACTTCCACTTCTCTAACGTAGGAAAATTGGGCACAGTTTTTAACTAGTTTTGACTTTTTTGACTCTTCTCTTCCTGTATGGACATTGTTACTAGCCATTCCACAACTGAACTTGGGCATCCTTCTAATTACCCTCCAATGTCTTTCATTTGCACTGGGTGACATGAAGATAATTTTGAACAAGCTAGACTTCTATTGTCATCATTCTCATTTACTTTGTACTACAGTGTCAGCTTTTGCATCATTTCAACATGACTTTCACTTTTTTTTTATTAATTAATTTATTTAATTATTAAAGATTTCTGCCTCTTCCCCGCCACCACCTCCCATTCCCTCCCCCTTCTTGATGAAGAAGTGGAAGCAAAATAGAAGTGGAGCTGCCCCTCGTTCCCTCCGTCTCTGCTTCTCACTGGACAGTGCGCCTCAGACTACATGCACTGTATGACACCTGTGCCTTCTCCTTTTCCCGAGATATTCACCGAGGCCAGTGTTTCTCATGCTTTGTGTCTGTCTAGAGCTGAGTGTTTCGTTTTTAGCAGTTCTCTCCAATCCCCAAAGCTACACATTGGCTCAATATTGCTATCTGCATTTGTCAAACGGAGAAACTTAAGCCAGGGGAATTTGGTAAACTTTTTAAAGAAGTAGCAAATTCAGACTAAGAATCAGCTCTGACTGTGTTAAAATTCTCTTCTAAGCAAGTTTCCTGTGATGTTATTTCTGCGTTCCAAAGACTCAGTACAGCTTTTCCTAATTTTGTTCTCCTCCCAATAGAGTGGTGACCCTGTGTTTGTCTGGTTTGTTTTACCTCGCCTTCATGCTTTTAAACATGCCATTAAAAATTCCAAGTTGTTCCAGTCTCTTGTCAACCATAAGATGGCTCCCTTAATTAAGATATATGCTTCCCTGCTCCCATAACCATCCTTTCTTTATCCCAACCATCCCAATTCCCCAAGTACCCCCATCCTCCCCTTCTCACTTTTCTCTCCCCATCTCCCCTTACCCCCATCCCACCCCACCCCCAAGATCCCAATTTTTTGCCCAGCAATCTTGTCTACTTTCCATATCCAGGAGGATAACTATATGTTTTTCTTTGGGTTCACCTTCTCATTTAGCTTCTTTAGGATCACAAATTATAGAATGAATGACCTTTATTTATGGCTAGAAACCAATACTGTTTGGTGAATATATCCCATGTTCATCTTTTTGGGTCTGGGTTACCTCACTCAGGATAGTGTTTTCTATTTCCATCCATTTGCATGCAAAATTCGAACCCAGAGGGGCTTCCAGGTGCCCAGGGGGATGACCCCAGTTAGTTCCGTGGGCAGCTGAGGATAGGGAACCTGAAATGGCCCTATCTTATAGCCATACTGATGAATACCTTGCATATCACCATAGAATCTTCATCTGGCGATGGATGGAGATAGAGACAGAGTCCCACATTGGAGCGCCCGAACGAGCTCCCAAGGTCCCAATGAGGAGCAGAAGGAGGGAGAACATGAGCAAGGAAGTCAGGACCGTGAGGGGAGCACCCACCCACTGAGACAGTGGAGCTGATCTATTGGGAGCTCACCAAGACCAGCTGGTTTGTAACTGAAAAAGAATGAGATAAAACCGGACTCTCTGAACATGGCAGACAATGAGGGCTGATGAGAAGCCAAGGACAATGGCACTGGGTTTTGATCCTACTTCATGTTCTGCCTTTGTGGGAGCCTAGCCAGTTTGGATGCTCACCTTCCTAGTCCTGGATGGAGCAGGGAGGACCTTGGACTTTCCACAGGGCAGGGAACCCTGACTGCTCTTCGGACTGAAGAGGGAGGGGGAGAGGAGTGGGGGAAGGGAGAGAGAAGGGGAAAGAGGGGGAGGGAAATGGGAGGCTGGGAGGCGCAGAAATTTTTTTTTTCAATAAAAAAAAATTTCCAAGTTGTATTGATCTTGCCTTTATTCCTTTCTTTTGTTCATCATTCCTAGGAACTGTCTATTCAGGATGGTTTTTGAAATCAGTTACGCCAGGTTAGGTAGATTTTTACATTTTATGAATTGACAACCTTTGTGAATGGGTTCAGAGCACCAGAGCATGTTTTCAGTCAGATAGAACAGATCTCCAACCACCCCTTAGCCCTTCTGACACTTCATACGTGGATCTCTGCACAGGGTGGAGGAGCAAGGATGGGACGCTGTACACACAGGCCTCTGACCAAACATCCTATAGACTGCAGACTACACTCATGTAACACACAGCATGAGACACATTTGTCTGCTGCTTTGCAGGATCAGCTCCTTCAGGGTGTAGGTTGAGCTAGCCTCCATGGAGTGATGCTGGGTAAGTGAACTGTGGGTTATCTCACTGCCCTGCAGCTGTGATTATCACAGAAGACAGAATGGTCAGGAGCAGGTGAGATATATTTTGTTGAGGGTCAGCACCACAGATGATCACCCTGTTATGTCCAGATTTCCATGATAACTTGCATAGTCAGAATTCAAGTTTCCTGGGAATCTAACACCAAATTTTATGAACTGAAAAAAATTTGCATTTCCCTTTAAAGGGTATCTTAACACTCAAAATTATGTTTCTATTTATGTATTAGTTTACTAATGGAAAAATATAAATTTTAGTTATTATCTAATATATCTATATTTAGAATTTTTGACTCTTAATTTGTTAAAATATCAACTATTAAAATACATAATTTTCCAATCTTTTCCAGTATCATTTGGATAGCAACTCTTTGGGAATTTAACATAACTAGATGTAGCTTTCACAAACTCTGAAATGGGTTGCACTTCGATTTTTATATATTGAGTATGATATATAGGCATGTATTTATGTCCCTATCTATAGATATATGATTTGAGACGTGGATGCAGGCCTGGCTTGATACTTCTACATAGGCAGGTGTGTCCCTCTTGACTCTAAACTGGTGCAGGAGAATTGTCTGTATTCTGTTAATCATGTTTTAAATAAACACTGATTGGCCAGGCAGGAAGTATAGGTGGGAATACCAGACAGGAAGTAGAAATGATGCAATGAGAACAGGAGAATTCTGGGAAGGAGGAAGCTGATTCCTCCCACTCCTGCCCAGACCACCGAAGCAGCAGAATGTAGTCTGCCCCACTGAAAAAGGTACTGAGCCACATGGCTAACATAGATCAGAAAAATGGGTTCATCAAGATGTGAGAGTTAGGCAGTGAGAGGCTAGAGCTAATGGGCCAATCAGCTTATAATTTATGGAGCCCTATGTGTGATTTTCTTTGGGGCTAAACAGTTGTGGGGTACTGGGCGGGGCAAAAACCCCAACAACAAGCAGGCCCTCGTTCGTGTTACACTAAACCATCCACAAGAAACAAGACATGTTACCTGCTTCAAACCATTGCAGCGAGAAACACATAGACATCTTCGCAGATGGTAAGACTATAAAGATGTTTGTTATCTAACGTTTGACTTTGGCCCCTGTGCCTTTCTGTTTGCCACTGTAGTCTCTCTCACAGCTCATATCCAGTGTCTGCAAATCCCCCGCTCTTATGGAATTCAGCCGAGAGCGTCATCTTCACAGCCAGGTATAGCAAGGCAGCTGCTAAGGAGCTCCTCATTGGAAGCGTGCATCTCCTATGTAAATCAGCACATCTTGTTCATTAACACAGCTTGGGGATAATCAGGCCACAGAGCCAAGAGCATGTTGGAAGAGGTCCAGACGGCTCCAAGCCCAGCTAGATGGAGACAGATTGGAATATGTCTGGAAACCAGAGTCTGCCTGCTAAATACTACCTGGTATTCCTGCAATCACTGATTAGAAAAAATGGAAATGTCTATGAAGCACCCCCAACCCCAGATGAATCCAGACAGATGAAGACCCCACATGCTTTATGGGGATCTCAGGAGCATTTTCGAATAACCGGTGCGGCGTGCAATTCATTTGCTCTCACCTCTGTCCTTCTGAATGACACTGCTTGGCAGGAGGTTTTGCCACTTTCAGAAGGTTCAGGGCCTGAGTGGGTTGCAGGCTGCCTCAGTGGAGATTTATCTTGTAGAATAATTCATTGGGCCATATGTTCCAATGAATATATACAGAACATTGTAAATACATCCACGCAGTTTTTCATTCGCTACCAGAGGGAATGCATCTCTCATGCTCTCCAGCAGAGCATTTGACTGCAGATGTTGGAAAATATTTTGCTTTAAGTTTTGTTCTGACTGTTCCCTCTGGTATGATTTACCTGGTTTTTATTTTCTGCTAAAGTCTGAGCTCTGGGTGGGTATTTCATTTAGAAATGCCAGGAGCACCCTTGGGTATTCTTGGCCTGATTATTTTCCCCAGAATAATCTCTCCTGGCATTTGCCTAGCGTAGCAGAGTGAGGATGTCTCATATGCCACCTGTTTAGGCACTTGCTCCCATGTGATGCAGAAAAACATTGGATTACATCCCTGAATCCCAGCAGCATAGCAAGTGGCTGTCCTAATTGAAGTTTTTGATAAAGATCTGTTTTTTTTTTCTTTTTTCCGGACAGCCCAGGCCATGTTGTCATTCTGTCTGCAACTTCTATGACACATGTATGACCATCGTCTCTGACATTAATATCATCACTTTAGCTATGTTCAATGTACTATAAGCTAAAATCATCCAGTGTCTATCCTTTTATGAGCATCCAGGTGAATCCAGTGGCAGTTAATGGGGCATGGACCTTATAAATTAGTTTGTCTTTGATAGAATTCATAGTTTGGGGGGCGAATAAAACAAAACAGTCGGGATCAGGGGTGAAATCAAGACAAGAGGAGGCTAGAGAAATAGTTATATTTTGTACAATTCTGTAAGGCATCTTGTTCATTTTTGCAGTACTCAGAGTCAGACACAGATTCTGGTAAATTGTAGGTGAGCTGTGTTCTCACCTCAGGGATCCTGAAGATGTTCCGTGAACACCGCTTCCTATTCCTTTACCACATGTGTTAGAGTTAGGAGCCAAAGCCTGACTTCAGATTTCAATCTGAGGAGACCTGAAAGGGTGCAAAACCACTCAGGTTAGTTGTCTGCTTCTGTAATCTAACGTCAGCCTGCACCATTTACAAAGAGTAGTCTTTCTTCAGGATAGAATAAGACAAACAGAAAAAGATGAAAGACTAGAACAAGAAGACAAGCAGCTGATGAATAGTGAGGAGAAAATAATGTAATTCTCCTCATTTCCACTCTTCTTGAGAGTCTGAGATCTCTTAAAATGTGGTGAACATTTCCAGATGCCAAGAGCCACTCCTGCCATGGAGATCCTTGGGTTTCTATTCTAAAGACCGAGAAGACGTGGAAGTGGTGTATGAGTTGGTTGTGGTTGGAAGAATGAAGGATATTTTTATGAGAAACTATCTCCCCCTGTATTTGAATATTCCTACTTGATCTCCACCCATAAACATATACTAAAACCTTAAAAATAGAGTTAGGGACAAAATTTCTCTCAAGTAGGCATGGATGTGTAGATTATAATCTCAGTGGAGATTATAAAGCGTTTGAACATTTGAACAATTTCATTCTTCTTGCTTCCCTCAATTGTTAGTAAAGAAACATTTCCTTTGGTTCCTGTGTCTCCTGTAATGCTCTGTTAATAGTCCAGGGGGAAAAGCTCGACATTGGCTGACTCTGATTGTGTAAAAGAAGCCGGTGACAGCAGACACAGCTGCTACCAAAACAAAATACAGGTTGTTTTCAGGATGACAGCTGTTGGCTGTTGGAGTGTTTAAATACACGGGCCCAGAGTGCCCTGCGGTAACAGTATAGAGTGCTGGAAATACTCCCACTTGAAGATGCCACAGTTGTGACAGGCATGGTAGCCTGTGCCTTCTCTTATCAAATGTCATTCTATCTTATCACGCTTCTGTCCTTTATGAGAGGAGGAAAGAATGTGCGTTCCAGAAAATCAGGTTCACAATTATGGCTGCCCTCTGCCACGACTGTCTAAAGTTAAGCTGCAATTAACAGTACAAGATTAGAAACCTGGCTCTTATTTTGTAATCCTGGAACGAACCAAACCGAGTGAAATGTACTCTCAACTCCATCTTAAATTTACCAGAATAAAAGTCAGGTCAAAACCACAGTCAAGGTTGTTTTTAACTTAAAGTTCCATAGATCTTTAGTAAAGCAATATTAGATTATTACATGTGAAAATCTCTTTTGTTGCGAGTTTTACTTTAGATTTTAGAGGCAGCACCTTGCCCTGTTATCTCTAACTATCCCGGTATCCACTACGTAACCATGTCTTCTTCTGAGCTCTTTGTTCTCTTCCTGTCTCTGCCTTCAAAATCTGGGATATTGCTGTTGTGTGTCACTGATACATGGCTTAAGAAATTAATTTTTCACATATGAGCATCTGGACTTTTAGCTAGACGCCTGACAAGAAAGGTTTTTTTTTTTTTTTTTTTTTCCCAGTTCACAGTTTTGGAGGCTCCAAGTCCAGCAGGTGTAGTGCAGGTTAAGGGGAAATTTGGTCGCTGTATAGACTCATGATGTGTGATGGGTGTCTGCTGAAGAGTGTCTGCCAGGAGCAAGCAAGTGACCGCGTATCAAACCCAGCTCACAAAAAGAAGGGGAAAGATTGCTGTCCTCCTGTACTCTTCACAGGTGTATCGCCAATGAGCGTGACCCCACAGGAGGCTCTGCACTCTAACGAGCCACAGCACATCCCATTACTATCACTCCTACCTAGTATCTTTCTGTTGCACTCAAATTATACCCAAACTGCTTTAGGACTGTGACACACAGTTAAGACTTGATAGGCAATATCTACAGCTTGTCAATAACTAAAATAGAGTGATCGGAAATTACAGAATCTGGTTTCCCAACCCTTTAGCATAAGCTGGTAAATGAAAGCTTCTGCTAGATGTTGCTCAGATAAATGCTTTATCCCGATTCTGCATCATCCTTTAGTTTCTTGGTGCATGCAAAGCTAAAACGGCTCAAATCTTTTGCATGTTGTGCTGGTCTCTTTCTTGAATAACAGAGTGCTTCACTAATTGAGAGTAATTTTTAGTTTATTTGCATGCGGTTGGTTAATGCTCAGCCGGTGCGGTGCAGCAACTTTCCTGCAGTAGCTATTTCTGTGTCTGTTTGTTGCCACACATAATTGCACAATGCTGGAGTGACAGTTCATTATGTGCTCTTCAAAATACATGTAAATGCCTCCAGAAAAGAGTGCATCTGTGGTGGGAGGAATTTTGCTGCAGCCTCCCTGATGTTAGAAGAAAATAAGTGTAGCTTCTGATTAGATTCTTACCTGGGAGACTTTACTTATCACCCAGGAGACTGTGCCTTTGATTGTTACCATAATCTACATCACACCGCCTCTGTGTGCACGACTTTTGAGTGTTGTGTCTTCAGAGTTTCAGTGCATGCTCTCACCCTTGTTGCATATGCATTATTCAAGTATTGCCATGGAACCCAATAACTAGTTCTTAAGGAATTAAAAATCAAAGCGCTTGGAGTCTCATAAAGAAAAATTCGTAAGTCCATGCCTTACGTCTAGTAAAAGCTCATAGGATGTGAGTATGGAATATAGCTGTTAGACTGTGATTAATCCATCCAATTACTAGTTGACAGATGCAGAAAGAGTGGAAGCTTGGATGCTCGAGACTTGTGTAACAAAGACCTTGACTTTGAACTTCACTGAGTAACTTGGGGACTCATTGGATAGGGTATGAATGGTGACTTTGAACAAGAGAGGGCTGCTAATGTGTTAATGCTGTGTGTACAATAGTGGGGACGGGACAGAGTAGGGCTGAAGGTAGAAGGAGTGTGCATGGGGTGGCTGCTCATTGAGCTGTTTGTGGCTTTGATAGTGATGCACAGGACATTCTGCATGGAGTTAGGGCTCCTTATTAGTTCAGTACCTCAGTAGGTCATAGGCCAGTAAGTCAGCACACATGCACAGTAAGTCAGCACACATGCAGCATGGCCCCAGATAGGCTGGATTCAATGACCTTATAAGATTAAAAAAAAGTCATGCCACAATTGCACTGGTATTTACAAATTCAAGCCCAATTGTTTTATACTGCATAAGGTTTTGAAATGAAGAGGATTCTGTTTGAATTGTTATTAGGACAGGCTTATTCTACTTTATATAATTCATGCGACTTTAGATAAACTTCCCAAATATTTATCTAACATAATCAAATAGAACTGGGTTATATTTAGCTGTTTCACTTGATGAATTAAAAATACTTTTCAGTTTGTCAAATAAGAGAAAACTTGAAAATTGAAAAAAGATTAAGTGTATGATAACTGTGATATATTTATTGTGTCTGATAATTTAATTCCTCATAATTGTTGTAAAACATGAGATAGGTTTTTAAAAATAGCCTTTCAGGTATTGAGAAATCAGTGTTTACTTAAAACATATAGCATGTTCGGTGACAAGGTATTATTGATCTTGATTTAAGAAGATGAATTTAACAATATGTGCTTTTTATTTCAAGAGAGGTAGGCATTTTTTAAATGTTTATAAATAACTGACATTGCAAAGCTACTATTATAGAAGCAAAATTCCACTTAAACTTTTTCAACTAAATGACTAGCATTAAATACAAACCAGACATGAATTTCTGTATTTAGCCACTGATCTAAACCAAGACAGGAGGCATCATAACACAGCGAAAACAAAACAGAAAAAACAAGTGAAGAGGAAAACCTTCTGCACCCTGAATCTTTATTTGTATCCTTTTTTGAAACTTTAAAAAGAACCCCTGAGCTTTTTGAAGTTAATGCTTTGGCTCACTTGACTGTTTAAGCAAGAGTCTTCGAGACGAACATTTGTGTTGGGAGTCAAAACCAAGCGCACTATCGATATGTGGTACCTTATGTAAGCACTCTGCCTCTGCAGGCCGTGTGCCCGGTGTCTGCTCTTGTCTCCTGGCATATGCTCAGCAACCTGCTTACACTTAGGTGGCGGTCCTAAGTTAACTGCCTTGGAGAAGTTCCGATTGCTATGGAGAGGAAGCCCTGATAATCGTGTACATAACAACCTCAAAGGCTCCAAACTGGAGTTCCATACTCTAGTAGTTGATTTTCTTGTTGCTGTGATAAAAGTACTCGGACTAAAGCAGATTAAGGGAGAGAGGTTTTATTGTGGCTCACAGTTCAAGGTACAGTCCGTCCTGGTGATGAAGTCGAGGTGTCAGGGGCTGGAGGCAGCTTGGCACAGCGCATCCAAACCAGAAGCTGAAAGTGATCTATTACTGCACGCAGTTTCTCAGCTCCCTTCCTCCACTTAGGATTCCAGCTAGGGGATGGCACCACCCACAATGGCGGGCTTTTCCACTGCAGTTAATGTGACCAACACAATACCACCAAGGCATGCCCACCAGCCTGTTTCCTGGGTGATCCTAGGTTCTAGTAAGTTAACCACCAATATTGACCATCACACGCTATGTGGCTTGAGAAGTTTGGGGAGACTGGTGCCAGTGTTAGTGATATTCTCCCTCCTGGAAGGGTTGATTCGACTTGTGTCCTTATGTGTTTCTCCTTAGCTTGCTCATCTAAACCACTCTGGAAATAGAAAGCTAGCAGCTCTAAAAAAGATTTGTTCTGCACACGAGTCAATCTGTGATTGTACACAAAGGTTATCATGGGCTTTGCATATAGGCTCTTGTAAGAAAAGCCCTATTTTAATCAGGATTACCGGTCAGTGAGCTCACCAAATATGGGTAATAGCTGACCTTTTCTTTTTCTATGATAATATCTTTGACTCGAAGCTTTAAAAATACTATACAAAGATAGTAAGGGTAGTGTAATTAGCCTGTATTTTGATTAATGCCATTTTAGTTTTTTTTATGAAAAATTTCATGTATACCTTTATTTAGTCTCTCTCTCCTTTCTCTCTCTCTCTCTCTCTCTCTCTCTCTCTCTCTCTCTCTCTCTCTCTCTCTCTCTCTCTCTCCTTTCCTCCCTCCTCTCTATATCTGTGTATGTATGTGAGCCTCATTTTAGTTTTTTGTTTCTTTTCTTTTCCTTAGTTTTTTTGAGACAGGGTTTCTCTGTGTAGCCTTGGCTGTCCTGGAACTCTGTAGATCAGGCTGACCTCAAACTCACAAAGATCCTCCTGCCTCTGCCTCCCTGAGTGCTGAAATTAAAGACATGCACCACCACTGCCTGGCATGTTTCGTTTTTTAAAATGACTATTTGTCACTTTATCCTCATCTCTAAGTGAAAAGAGCCACAACAATCCTATAAGATTTTAATGTATCTTGTGTATTTGTCACTGTAAGGGAGGACAATGCATACTTACTGCTCCAGAAACCATCAAGATTAGTTACATACCAGAAACCACCAAATTCGCTATATACAATATATAGTTTTATATTTTATAAACTCAAAGCTCTTGCCATACTTTTTATACTTCTAGATAAATGGATTTGGGTAGAAAATACAGTATTGCCCAGCTAGAAACTAATAATATTGCATTTAAATTATTCTTTGCTTTCTAAGTATAATATATATTACGTCATATGATATTTACATAGAATTGACTTGTCAACATTTAAAATAATACTGGTTCAGTGAGGTTTGAATTGCAAGTATCTCTAGTAAGATAGAAATAAATAAATAAATACTAACTATTTGTAATGAAGTATGATTAAGTTTCAGGTTTGTTCTTATATTCATAGCAGCAAGGTTAATTATGAAATAATTATAAATATATCTTTATCATGTGACTCATTCAGTATAATCTGCTAAGTCTGTGACAAAAACTTTGCACTAGTTTCTCGTTTTGTGTTTAGATTGAACAATCTCCTAGGCCACCACGTATCTAAACTTGGCTTTCCTGGAAACGGCATGCTCCGTGAAGTAGAGCTTAGAAGGAAGTGTAGGCGTTTTACTTAGAAAATAAGCTGAGAAGTCAGAGGGAGGGCAAGAGTGAGCTGCAGAAAGAGCTACTTTCATTATTTACTTTATCAGTATTTATTTTCAGGATATTTTAATTCAGACTTTACAATTCTTAATTATAAATTAACCAATACTTTCCTTCCATGGTTTACAACTTTATTCAACTTAAAGAGCCTAACATGCACCAGTTAATATTCTAATAATCTATCTGTCTATCTATCTATCTATCTATCTATCTATCTATCTATCTATCTATCTATCTATCTATCATCTATCTATCTACCTACCTATTTATCTGTCTCTCCTCATATCTTTCTCTTTCCTCTGTCTCACTGTCTCTCTCTCTGTCTCCCTGTCTCTGTCTCTGTGTGTGTTTGTGTCCACGCATGTGGAAGGCAAAGATGAATGTTGGATGTCTTCCCCCATCCCTTTCCACTTTATATTTTTGACAGGGTCTTTCAGTGATTTGGCTGGTCAGAGGGCCCTAGCTAGGGAATACTTCTCTCCTCACTCCCCATAATGTTAAGATTACATATTCAAGCTGCTACATGTCAATTTTTAATTATTTATTTAATTTATTCTTCTATTATTTATTATATCTCAACCACATTTTCTCCTCTCTCCACTCCTCCAAGTTCCCCAGTCCAATGTCCACTTCTCCTCCACTTCCCTTCAGAAAAGACAGGCTTCTCAGGGATGTTAACCTAACAGGACCTAGCAAGTTACAATAAGAGTAGACATATACCCTCCTATCAAGGCTGGCGAGGCACCCTAAAATAGAAAAAGGGTCTCAAGATCAGACAAAAGAGTCAGAGATACCCCTGTTCTTACTGTTAGGAATCCCACAAGAACACTAAGTTACACAACTATAAGGTATATTCAGTGAGCCTAGCACAGACCCATACAGACTTTGCGATTGCTGCTTCAGTCTTTATGAGCCCCTATGAGCCCTGCTTAGTTGATTCTGTAGGTTGTATTCTCCTGGTGTCCTCGATTCCTCTGGTTTCAGATTTCTTCCTCCCCCTCTTCTGCTGAGTCCCCCCAAGCTCTACCTAATAATTGGGTATGGATCTCTGCATTTTCTCTCATCAGCTGTCAGAGGAAGCTTCTCTGATGATGACTGGGCTAGGCACCGATCTAAGAGTATAGCAGAATATCATTAGGAATCATTTCATTGACTTTTTTTTTGGCCAGTCATGTTTGGTTCTACCCTAGGTCTCTGGGATACTTAACGTCCAGTTCCTGGCCATCCAGGCAGTCATGGGCTCCTTTTCATAGCATGGACCTCAAATTAGACCAGTCATTGGTTGGCCATTCCCACAAGCTCTGAGCCACATTTGCCCCAGCACATCCTGCAGGCAGGGCAGTGTGGGTTGAAGGTTCCATGGCTGGGTTCATGTCCTGGTTCCACCAATGGGAGTCTTGTCAGACTACCGAAGATGTTCTCGTCAGGCTCTGTATCCTCCATAACTGGGAGTCCACCCTACATTTACTCTTACTGCAGTGGAAACTTCCATATCAAAGTTTTTATTGTTGGCTCTGGGGAGCCACCTCTGTTTCCTATGATGTCTTGCTCATGGACTCAACACCCCAATCCAGTTAGTTATTTTTATTAAAAGACTCCATCTTACTGTATTCAATACAATCACATGGGCAAATTAAAATTGAGTTTGCTAGTCTAGGATCCACTAATACGACTTAAATTGGAATTACTCCCCTTGTGGTTGTAATTGGGTTTAGATGAGGTCTCCTGTATCATGGTTGGTCCTAATGCCAATATAACGGGCACCTTTTAAAGAGAGTTTTAGATGCAGAGGTGCACACACAGAGACCAGCATTGTAGGAAGAAACAAGTTATAGCTGTAATGATGTACTTAGAAGACTGGGAATGATAAAAGCTGGGCACAGCCCTTAAAATGAGATGAGCATATGTCATAATATCTCTACTCTTTCCAAAGAGGCCCCTACCCACTGACACTTGACTTGTGGAGTCTACTCTCGACCCCCGAGAGACTGAAATCTTGTTCTATGTTATGCAGTTGTGGTATTTTTCTTGGATTCCTATGGAAGTAGTATAGAATTAGAAATTGCCACTCTGTGAGGGCGGCTTCTGCTTTCTTTCCCATTATGGACACATGTTGAGCAGTTCCGAATTTAAATTTAATATACTCAGTGTGATTTTCACTGCTGACATGTTCTGATGGGTTCTTTCTACTGTATTTTCTGGTAGTCCCTGCCTTGGGAGTGTGAAGAGAAACCAATGATGCCTTTCATGGACAGCCACAGAAGTGAAAAGTAACTCGCTCTTGTGTCAGAGATTGAAAGGGAGCACGGACCTCACAAGCTTGGACTCTGACATTGGAGGAAAGAGACATTCTGGAAATTGACACACACCCTGTTCTCACCTCAGGGAATACCCTCTGCTTCTCTCTTTATACACAAAGTGTAGGTGTTGTAGTACCTGAGACCAACAAGCCAATGTTTTTTTTCTTTATGTCGTCAGTTCATGTAACAAGAATGAACACAAGAATAGAATATGGAAAACAACTTTATTTTAAAATTCTTTGGTGTATTTTATTAGCATATATGCACTGTATACAAAGTTTCTCAAAGTCATTTTTGTATAAACATATAACATACTTGATCATATTGACCCCACCCTCTATTGGCCTTCTTCCAGTCTTGCTGATTTCCTTACCAATCTTTTTATTTATCTATTTATTATATTTTTAAAAAGAAAACAATCTTTTTTCATTATGCATACCAATCCAAGTTCCCTTTCCCTCCCCTCCTCCCATTCCCTCCATATATCCTCCAGCCTCACCCCCATTCAATCCTCAGAAAGGGTAAGGCACATTACTTTGGGGAAGGTCCAAGGCCCTCTCTACTATATCTAGGCAGAGCAAGGTATCATCCAAAGAGATTAGGTTCCCAAAAAGCCAGTACATGCAGTAGGGATAAATCCTGGTGCCACTGCTAGTGGCCCCTCAGTCTGCTCCAGCCGTGTAACTGTCAACCACACTCAGAGGGACTAATTTGGCCCTATGCTTGTTTCTTCCCAGTCTGGCTAGAGTTGGTGAGTTCCCATTAGTTCTGGTAGACTGTTTCCGTGAATGTACCCATTATGGTCTTGATCTCTTTGCTCATATTCTCATTCCTTCCACTCTTCAACTGGACTTTGGGAGCTCAATCCAGTGCTGCGATGTGGGTCTCTACCTCTGCCTCCATCAGTTGCTCTATGAAGGTTCTATGGTGATATTTAAGATATTCATCAGTCTGACTACAGGACAAGTCAAGATTGGGCCCCTCTCTATTGCTTAGGGTCTTAGGCAGGGTCATCCTTGTGGATTCCTGGGAATTTCCCTAGAGACAGGTTTCCCGTTAACCCTATTATGGCTCCCTCAATCAAGATATCTCTTTCTTTGCTCTCATCTTTGTCCTTCCTCCATCTCGACTATACTATTTCCTCAAGTTCTCTTCACCCCTCCCTTCTCCCTCCACTCCCATGCTCCCAATTTTGTCAGGTGATGTTGTCTGATTTGACTTTCCAGGTGGATTTATATATGTTTTTCTTTGGGTTCACCTTACTACTTAGCTTCTCTAGGATCATGAACTATGGACTCAACATCCTTGTTTATAACCAGTATCCACTTCTGAGTGAGTGCATACCATATTCATCTTTTTGGTTCTTAGTCATCTCACTGGAGATGGTGTTTTCTAATTCTATCCATTTCATGCAAAATTCAAGATATCATCTTTTCCCATTCAGTAGGCTACCTTTTTGTCTTATTGACTGTGCCCTTAGCTTTACAGAAGCTTCTTAGTTTCAGGAGGTTCCGTGCTCTTGTAAGGAATCACCATTCCTTATCCATCTTAACCCCTTTCTACTTTCATGTCATACTTTTCTTTTCTTTGTTCTTTGTATTTCTTTTTTGATTTTTTTGAGATAGAGTTTCTCTTTGTAAAAGCCCTAGCTGTCCTGGACCAGACTTTGTAGACCAGACTGGCCTCGAACTCACTGAATTCTGCCTACCTCTGCCTCCCAAGTGCTGGGATTAAAAATGTGCACCCCCACAGCCCGACTTCATGCCTATATTTTCATGTCCCAGTGAGTTTCACTGTGGTTGCTACAACCTGAAACAAACAGTTCATCTCCCTCTAGTAACCATGAACTACAAATAACTCACCAGGGAGCTGGGAGGTCTCATGGGCTCCTCCCTACTCCTTGGCAGGAAACTGGTAGGGCCATTCTTTTGCAGATCTTGTGCAGACTGCACACATTTAAAGACTGAGTGTCATGCTACATCAACCAAGAGGAAAGCATTCCACACCATACACCTCTTCCTCTGCTTCTAAAGGGCTTTCCATTCCTTCTTGATATGTTCCCTGAGCTGTGTGTGTGTGTGTGTGTGTGCGCGCTCGTGCAGGACAGATATTTCCTTTATGGTTGAGCATTCAATTTTTCTTTTTAGAAATTTAGCTTTTGAAATTGTATGTCTTGAAAAAGGACATTGACTATAACCTTAGCACAAATAATTAGCTTTCCAACTGTTATACCTGTACCCAGAACACATCTATATTATATACAACAACTTTACATTTGGGGCCATAATTCATAGCAGATCTGTTCTTCTTGCATTGTATCTTCAGAGAACAGGATGTGATGAGCATTCTAGCGGTTTGACAGTTTAATTTTGTTGAAGGTGTACATTATTTTTCCCATACGTACAAGCCATTTTATTTTTCTATTTATAATAAATAATCCATTAAAAGAATGATACCACCTTTCTCTTCCCACTACATGTATGCCTTCAACGTTTATACTCCTGCATATTTTGGTTCATGAAAGATAAAATAATACTGGTATGTCTTCTTCTAGTAAATAAGACAGTCAGAGTTCTTATCCAGCACCATTACACAACGACGTCCTTTCCATGAAATGACAAAATGGATATATACTATGTTTATTTCCCCTCTGTCCTTAAAAATATTTTTCACCCATCAATCTTCGGTCTGAGAAAATTCACATGGGATCCTGCCATCCCAAGACTCAGGGCCCAGACTTTACTGATTTCATCAATTCCACCATCACCATTTCAGTCTAGAATGTCACTCTTTGTCACTTCCATTCATCTTCAGATTCATCTAATAATTGTGAGTCACAGTCCTTTGTCAATTTTCTTCTCTTTGACAGAAGGGGATGAAAATAAGATTTCTGCATTCTTGACTATGTTCAGAAGAAACTAAAAGCATTCTGAAAAAAAAAAAAAACCAGTCTCCTTTGATATATATTTTTTGAGTTAACGATATAATGGTTTGGCTAACTCAGAATGAAAACAGAGTGTGGCGCAATAATGATGACTTATTTTACAGCTGAATCATCTTTTTAGGAGAGTCTATCATTTTTCTGTTTTTTTTATTACTCATTCACTCTTAGCATTAATGAAAATAATCAGTGACAAAACACTCTTTTTCAGACTGCTGAAATAGCAAATTGTTTCAAGATAAAATTACTTTAGATTCACCTTGCAATTAGATGATGCAGTGTGTTTTATTACATTTAAAAGTATAAATAAAGTTTATCTTTGTTCTTTGTAAGAATATTAACAATTAATAACTGTGGGGTCCCTCTGTAGACCCCACTGAACAATTGAGCCAGCTGCCTGTGACTGGCCCTGGCTGAGGAGGGGAAGTAGCTGCTCACCACCTAGCCCAATCAGATGCAACAGGGAGTCCAGTCAAACAGAAACTTGAACTTGTTTATTTCCTTACAGTATGCAACTTATAAAGCAAAACCCCACAAATCTTGGAAGAAGTGGAAGGGGAATTAGCCAATTACATCAGCCGTCATGTCTGCATGAGCTGCGGTTCTTATAGCTCCTGATGGGGATCAGACGGGCACCAGGCAGTTCATGTCATCTTACTCCATCTTTAACTCCAATCATCCCTTTTGTAAATAAGTCAGGTCTCCTCCCCACTTGCTCCGCTTCAGCACCATCTCAGCTGGGAATATTTTTCATGGGCTTTTTAGCAATGTCACTGTTTTTGAATTTTGCACCTTATTCTAACTGTTAATGCTATTGGTGCCAACTTTGGCCACTCCAGCCTCCGACGTTCTCAATTCAGCCCACAAATAACATGGAATCTGGAAGAGCAATCTTTAAAAATAGAGAACTTATCAATAAAGAAATACAGAAACTTATATAACTATCTGTGTGGACATAATGTGTCACAAGACTCAATTCCTGTGGTGGTAGGGTAAGGGTTACATGTATTATCATTAGAAATATGGACTTATTCCATTTAAAAAGCTGTCCAAAGTATGTTCTTATCCCACCATGCGCCTCTCCACAGGTACGTTGATCACGATGAGATTCCTGGCTGAGGATTTATCCTCTGCTTCTCTATGAACTCTGTCAGAGCAGCTGGTCTAGCATCATGGATTTCTGCTACTTGGATAACTGCTCATTATAGACCTGGTTAGAGGTTCTCCAGGAAGTGCAATCCTTACATAAAAGGAAGAACATCAGAGGCCACCTTGCTCACCCATCTGAACAAGAGTTCAGAAGATCTCTGCATGCCTGGTTTCTTCGAGAAACACAGCTTCGCTTTTATATTTCTCAAGATGACCTTTCATTTTAGACAACTCAGGCTGTTATCAAGTCAGGTGGTCCATCCCTGGCGTTCTGGAGATAAACTCCCGGGTTAACTCCTGAGGCTGCCCGTTCCAGTGTAGCTTCTCCTGGACTCAGGATAGTCAACTTTAAATTCTGGAAAAAATATTAGTGTCTTCTTATGAATGTACTGTCATGATTAAGTGATGTTATATACCATGAATCTCAGTATCTGACACAGAGTAGACCTCGTTAAGAATTTGCTAATTTTTAAGCCATCAGGATGATTATTAGCCTATTGATCTGAAATCTCACTACCTAGTACTTCTAATCACTGATTCCTATTCTCCTTTTGAGTCTCCACATGCCAATGTCTCCCACATAGTAAATGTCAAAGTCTAAGAAGTTGCATGGTATTTCTCCCCCTTCAAACTGAGTGTCTTCACTGTTTCTGTATTATTCATAATATTATTTCTTCTCTTCATTTCTTTTTATCACCCGGATGTGACTCATTTGTCTTTGCAAACCCATGGTCTAACATTGTAGTGCTCAGGGATGGTATGACCAGGCTAGCATGATAGGGCATGATCTCAACATTTCTTGTCCTTGACTAAAAGTCAGGGATTATTTTACCTGGATTGGAGGACAGAACCTAGTGTCTAATTTAGTGAAGTCATAGTTATATAAACCCTTGAATTTTCATGCATAGTCTCTAAAACAAATTTCACATTCTAAAGAGCTATAGTTATTTTTGTCAGCAGGTTGCAGTTATGAAAATGCTAAACATAAATAATCATTGGAAAATATAGTGAGTGATCACTTTACCATAATTAGGGTGGTATTTTTAAAATGACAGAAGCAGAAAATGATGTGGAAAAAGGGGGGAATTTGTACGTTGTTAGTGGGGATTTACTTTAGTAGAACTGTTAAAGAAAACAGTACGAAGGCTCCTCAAAAACCGTTTGACCAAACAAATGAAAAACTGAAAATAGGTCTGCCATGCTATCTAGACACTTCATTACTGAATCCATCTGCACAGCAAATAAAATCAGTATGTCATTTATCTTCACTTCTCTATCTTGGTGCACCAGTCATAATATCAGGGAAAAGAATTAATTTGTCTACCAAAGACTAATATATGAAGATAATTATATATGTACATACACATGCACAACACATACACTGCATAGCACTGTCCAACTGTAAAAAAAAATAATTAAATCTTGTCACTGTGGCAGCATGAATGGACCTGGAAGACTTCATATTAAGTGAAATAAACTAAGAAAAGAAGGACAAATGCAATTTGATTTTAGTCATATATGGGATCTGAAAAACTTGATCTCATTGAATTTGTAAGAAGAATGTTAGTTTGCAGGGGCCTGGGAGAACTGAGTTGTGTTGAGGGATTGGTCACTGGGTGTAATGTTCTAGCTAAACAGGAGGAAGAGTTATGTTCTGTTGCCTACACTTAAGCTTCTTAAACCATGAGTCACAGGTAACTGAATTAGAAAAAATTCACGGCAACAGTTTCACAACATAAAGACTAAAACTTAATTCTAACTGAAATGCGTAGGGAGTCTGTGATATTTCTGCAGTATTCACATGTTTTGTATTCTAAGGCTTCACATAAGCTTTGGTTCTGAACCTCAGGCATGTGCACATGCACTATGCACATCTTTACACCTCTCAGCAACAGTGCACGCTGTCCAAACACCTTGTTTCAGATTTAAGACTATTGCATGTCGTCAATTCCAGGACTTTTGCCTTATGGTTGAAGCTTTTTGCTCTTACTTATACATAACAGTTTAATAATGGAAAGACTTTTTGTGTTCATACAAATGACAATTTTATTAGCAAGAAAGAGAGAGCAAAAGAAAAGAAAAGCGAGTAAAAGGCTTATTTTTGAATTTTGGCACCCAGTGAGAACAAGCAACCATTTGGAAATTGTTCTATTCAATTAATGATTAATGACCAAAAAGAGATTAAGAAGACAGAGGATTCTGTGCTGGGTCTTCCTATCTTTCTCACCATTTGCAGCTGTTTTTCTCAGACTTCATCTTCTGAATCTCAAGTTTGAAGTTTCAGCTTCTAAGCTGCTGGTCTGACTCAGACTGGACTGAGTACTTTAGTTAGCATTTTAGTATCAAATTAGTTTGTTTATCTTTAGATATCACTGTGTTAGACAGATGAGTTCATTCATCTTATTGATATATAAACATTTTTCACCTATAATAAATTATAAGATTATATATATGTTATAGAATTGTTTTAAGATAAATTTATTTATGATTTATTATCAACAATGTTTGATTTATATACCAATCTTATAAACTGTAGGATGCGGAGGGTATGCTTGTTCATCCTGGCTGCCCTTCTCCTACAAATTTTTTCAAATATAATACATATAATAGCACTTTATAAGGTATTGTGTAGATTTAATGCTCAAGCCATTTTTGAAAATTTGAATCACCTTTTAACATATCTAAAAAGCAACTATTGAATAGAAATGACCACATTTTTATGCCGAAATGAAGAAAATGGAATTAAAAATAGTCAAAAATTTCACAAGTTGGCACTGCTAAGCAGTTAGTAGAGGAGTGGTACTGGGTGATTGATCTCACGTTCTTATCTGGTGGCCAGCTTGTTTCTCTGCAATGTGACTGTGGTCCATAGGTCAGATCTGGCTTTATCTGAATGCTCCTGCTTCTGCCTTCCAGTGCAGGATAAGAGTGCTGGGACTGTCGTGGAGAGCCACCACATCAGCCTCCTTACATGAGTTCTCAGGCACCCTGGCCAGTATGCTAATTCCCAGTTCCACTTCCTCATCTGCTTATAATAAATTTTATTTTTGTAAAACATAGTTAAATATGTTCTAAAATCTTCCTGCACTCTGTCGTAGGATTTCTTTGAGTATTGAGAATGGCAACCTGTCTGAATTGGGAAACAACGCCAAATAAATCAAGCCTGCTCTTGCTGAGCCCAAGCCCACTTCTTAGAATCTCATGCTATATTTTGTCAACTCCCTAAAGCATTTTTAGTGATAATCAAGAATTGTTTCTC
Source organism: Chionomys nivalis (assembly GCF_950005125.1). Lineage (NCBI taxonomy): Eukaryota > Metazoa > Chordata > Mammalia > Rodentia > Cricetidae > Chionomys > Chionomys nivalis. Next base: position 31,138,840 of record NC_080109.1, on the reverse strand, counting down.
CTGCTCCCCTCACCCTCATAGGTCTGTAATGTGCAGATCCATTTCCTGACAATTCCACAGCAGCAGCTGGTGCCCTGCAGTGCCTGATTCTTCAGTTGTCTAAGGGTTTCATGTGAATCACGCCCCCAAATCAAGAAATCATCCAGGCCAGAAGCTGCAGGCTTGTTTAGATCTATGACTCCAATTCTTTTTGATGGTGCTCTTTTGAAATGATTTCCACTCTGAGCTTATTCTCTCTGCGAGAGAAATCAGAAGTATAATATATAGTGAATATTTCCATAATTAAAAGTTGAGTAATTCATTTGTGTCAGGGATTATCTTTTTATCAACCAATAAGACTCCTTTTCTGATTTCCAAGAGCTCTCAACAGGTGAAAATTGTGTCTAATTTCTGCCTGTTTTTTTACATTGGTTCACAAATTTTAGCGTAGCACATAGTTGGATGTTTTTTTCTTGTCTGTTGTTCATTGGGTTATCGCCTATTTGATATTACTTCATTTTTTAAAAAAATGATTATTCTCATCTTCAGGTCATAAGTTAAACTATATTCTTATTTATATTCGACCCTCAGGATTTTCCTTAAATCCAAACCCATTTAATTAACATCTGTACTTGTATTTTATTGCTGTTGTAACCAAATACCACAAATGTTGGGACCTAAAGTGACACACGATATTGTCAGTCTCTTCTGTGTTGGCTGCTCTGTCTTGGAGGTAAAGACTTGTCTTCCACTCCTTCTCTAGGATGCCAACACTTTGATGCCATCTTTAGCACAACTGCGGCATGTTGAGTGTTCTTCACCCAGAGCCATGAGATTTTTTTTTTTTTCTGCAGTCACTTTGCACTGACCACAGCAGAAGGGTCTCTGCTTAAAGACTGAAGGGAGGTAGTATAGATGCATACTTCTAATCCTAGTTTCTAGGGAACTCAAGGCAGGAGCACCTGGAGAACAGAACTTCAAAGCTAGCCTGTATAACACAGTGGACCTTGATTCAAAATAAAACAAGGGAAGGGGAGATGTCTCAGTAGACAAAATGTTTACTATGTAACGTAAGGACCTCAATTGAATCCCCACAGCTATGTGAAAAGGTAGGCATGGTGGGTTTCACTTACAATCCCAGCACTGGCGAACAGAAATGAATTCCCAAGGCTCTCTGTGCATCCTGCCAGGTTCCCAGAGAGGTCCAGGTTTCAGAGGGACTCGGTTTGAAGGATAACATTCAGGGTTCCTAAGGAATGATACTCAGTGACACACACACACACACATGCATACACACACATATGAGACACATACATTCACACAGAACTACAGACATATGTAAACCCCAAGTTTACATGTGAACATGTATCACACAAGTGAATAAACAAACAAACAAATAAATAAATAAAAGATTTAAACTGTCTGGGGATGTGAATGCCCAACATTCACTAAGCATGAGTTCAATCCTCAGTAGAACAAACTTTAAAAAAAGTTTTTTGTAGATTCTCAGTTCATACTGTGTACCTTACTTATTTATAGTTCCACTTACAGAATTCTCAGAGATTCATGCGATATTGCCTTGAGAAACTAATTCTCATAGCTTCCCCCCTTAAGCTAATTGGGAAAATACAATTGCACAAATATACACATTTCTGAGAAGATCTGTGGGGTGGTAATGTATTCAGGGGTAAGAAATGCATGTGTTTGGTATAGAAATATTGTTTGGATTCTCCTTTGTGTATGAGATGAAAGCTTGTGAATAGACATTAGGCCGCATTGTCAGCTTCCTGACAGTTTCATACTGGCCTCAATTAATCTTCTCTTATTGAAAAGTTATGAACAAACTTCTTTGTGTAGAATGAAAATTTGTTTACTCTTTATCTGCATATGCCATTAAATTCAGTTTCTGTGCACACTTGTGTGTGTGTGTGTGTGTGTGTGTGTGTGAGAGAGAGAGAGAGAGAGAGAGAGAGAGAGAGAGAGAGAGAGAGAGAGCATTAAATTCCACATCTCAAAGACATTTTTCCTTGGAGTCCTTTCCTTTTTAACACGTCCCTCCAATCTCATTTTCTATAGCACCTTGTCATATACCTTAAATTAGCCAGTATCTTTTTATATATTCACATCACAGTTTTGCAAGGAAGATAAAGGAAATTGCTCTCAAGTGATGGAAGTTTTTTTTTTTTTTTTTTAAACTTGCTGTGTTTCATCTTAAAACATACTTTTCCTTCACAAAAACTAGTTTTATAAACATTTGCGAACAGGCTGCATAAAGGAAGTTGCTGACACAACTTAACTGCTTCTATAATCGTGCAAATGATCTGACTGTATGGGGAGCGCTAAGAAGGGGGGAGCAGACATTGCTTTTTCAACCTAAGTCTCCATATAAAATGAAGAGACTAATGACATTTAGATAAAAATATAATTGGAATTGTTTGGGATATTTCTACCCTGTAGACACTTGGCCAGTGTTCCACATAGAGACCTGTGTCTGTGTCAGTGAAGCTGTGCAGATTAAGCATCTCTAACGATCTGAGAAGAGACAAAGCATGCTGTGTCCTTGGAGACGTATGCACCCTCCAGTCCTTTGCCTGTCCTCCCAGGCACAGAATCACGCCAATCTCTCTTTTCCTCCTCCCTTTCTTTCTGTAGGACTGAGGGTTAAACTCAGGACCCTGTACATAGTAAGTACTTCACCATTGAGATATACTCATAGCCTCCCGTTGTTTCACTGTGATTCCAGGGTTCATTATTATGTGTGTGCATATTTTATAATGTGCATATGCCCATTACATAATATACATATGTGCACACTGTTCATATCTCATATATATTTAAGATTCTAGGCTCTTGACAGATCTTTTTTATGAACAAAAATATATGGTCATGAGCAATTTATGTAGCCCTAAATATTCATCTCTGTTTTTGCAAAATCTTAATTAAGATCATTGTCTGTGTGGCTTTTTAATTAGTAATTTTCCACAGCACAATATTCTTTACTACCATCAAAATCCCTATCAAATCTAGACTTTTGTTCTGTCTCTGTCTGTCTATCTACCTTCATCATCATCTATTTTCTATAATCTACTTACTATATATTGATCATCCCTATATAATTTATCTAGTCTCTCTCTCTCAGTCACCAGTCAGTGCTCCATCTGTCATACCCTTGTATCTACTATCTTTTATCATCTACATATCTTATATCTTGAACAGAAATGAATCACATATCCACCAAAAATTTTATATCTCTCTCTCTATTTATCTATCCACCATATGTCTTATATTTCTATTATTTTGTCTAAATCTACCTTTCAGTCATACACACACACATGTATATATTATCTATGTATCATCTACATTTTGTCTATCCAATCTATCATCTCTCTCACCCATCAATTAATATCCTACCAATCATCATCTTACCTATCTAGCCACCCCATCCATCTATGCATTATCCTATCATCTTTCTGTCTCTCTCTACCATCTATCACTGTTGTGTTTTGTTGCATCAGTTGTCCTGAGATTAGATAGAATACCTACCTAACACTAGTAATATATGCTTCTTTTATGTGACTCATTTTTAACAAGCCATTTACACCACGTTATCCACATTTTCAGATTCTCAAAGTAACATGATGTTACAAAACTGTTTATAACTCAACTTGTAGGATCAATATGCTGACTTTGTAAGATACAACATGTACAATAACACTAGTTTACTGAGACCAGTATTGTGTGCCAGGCACCTGACTAGGTATTTACACCTACAATAGCCTTCAGTCTTTCCTATGAGCATGAGGTGAATGCTATGCTATTCTGTTCAAATGTAAGTAATCAAGGCACAGAATAACTTAGGAACCTGCCTTGGGAACACAGTGTGCTACTGGTGTAGATGGACGCTGATCTCAGGGGTCTGTAGAGATTAATTGCTTAACAATCTTCTCCAACCATTCATTTTTTAATTTTTATTTTACATTATAGTTTTGTTGATAGTAACTCATTCTGTTTGAGCTAATATTTCAGAAATCTTGAAGTAGACCATGCTACTTTTGTGCCTCATGCATTTTCTTCTACCCCAAGTTTCTCCATGCTGTATGCTTACCTTTGGCTATAACTCTCTACTGTGTTTTTCCCACAGTATCAATTCTGTAGAGGGGAGGGATGACCACCTTGAAACTTTCCCATGTATTGCGGATGGATCTACTTCCATGGGGACTCACCATTTTGAAGTTCTCCCATGCACAGATGACATATTCACTTCCTACAGAGCTCACCAGTCGGATGATTTCCCACGTGTAGAAGGTATATTTACTTCTTGCTTGAGATTCTGACATGTGCAGTCCCGGAACCTTGCTTAGTGACAACTCCTTCAATCACGATGTTAGTATAGAAATCTTGTGAAGCTGTTTGAATTAACCATTCTTATTTTTACAAATTTGTAGCCAGATACTCCTTGGGAAACGACTTTGAAATATTTGAACAAGCTGCTTTGAGATCATGCTTAAACAATTTATTTCAGTGTAATTATAGTGTCTACACTTTTTCCTTTCCTGTGCTCTTTATTTTTCAGGATGTTTCAGACTTTGTGAGAAAGGTTAGGTTGTTCTTTTTTGCCATCAGGAAGAATACTCACAAAAAGGTATTTGTTATACCATATTTAGACAAAGGCATTTATATACTCAAAAGTCAAATCTACTTTGGGACAGCTATGGGCGAAGTAATAGAGCCATTATTTAAACCATGAAGGGGAAAGCTCTTGACCCACAGAGAAAATAAAAGTTGAAGTGGTCCATTAGCACTGTTTGCCCAGCTTTTGTTTTGGCAATCTTCCCGTTCCTCACATTGTCTGCTTCATTGTCAAGCACTCAGCTTTGCAGGAATATCCTCAAAGCAGAGATTGTGTGTACCTGGAAGTGGCCATTCTCAAGCAGAAGAACAAGCATACTTTGGGGGACTTATTAAATGTTTATTAAAGAATGACTGGATTTCCCTCATTTCAGTTAGTCGCATCTAGTTTGCCACTAAACCACAGATATCACACCACGAGTGAGAAATCATGCAAAATCTCCTCATAATCGCTTCATCAATGTGAATTTGCGGAAGTAAAACAAAAGAATTGAGAAGGATGGTTTCATTGGAAAAGATATAAAACAAACAACACATAAAGGTTATTTAATAATATAATCAAAGTGCTTACAGATTTGGATGAAAAAAAAAAAACAACAGCCACCCAGAGTGTAATTTTCTAAGATATTAGAAAATTATGACTTGATTCTAATATGCCAAGGAGAGCTAAGTTTTACAAAAAGAACGTCTGAGTTTCTCTAGTAGTTAGAGAAAAATTGATTTCTGAATACCTGTCGAGTCTTTGAGATGTATAGCTAAGCAATCAATACCAATTAACTCTGAAGATATGGTTCTAGTGAGCCTTCATATTGGGATAAATGACATTTCAGTAGGTAGAAAGGATGGTCCTTTGCTAACATACGTACAACTTGGAATCTCTATGTCTTTGACATAGTTTAATCAAATTAAACCAGGACCAGGTTTCATTTAGTTAATGTATATTAGCTCTATACTGTAGTACAGTGAAAAGAAAGAACAGTTAAGGCAAAATGCAGATTTTTTAAAAAATTCTTCTTACAAATTTTTAATTAAATGTATAGCTAAAGATCTGGTATTACATATCCAGAATGGTTAGTTGTTGTTTTGAAATAATTAATAGCTCAATGATTATTGAGAAAACTAGTAAATGTTTTGATGATTAGATAACAACTTCATGGCATCTTTGGAGGTATGGACTCAACCCATGGCTTACAACTTTGTTTAGTGAAATTATATGCCCCAGAATGAACAGTGGTTGTTTTTTTGTTTGTTTGTTTGTTTGTTTTGAAGGCAAGATGGCCTTTATTTCTGGATCTCCTCTACAGAGAGAACATCTGTAAATGCTCTGACATTGGAAACTTTTTATCTCTGGTGTGACTCTCAAACTGTTTCACATTATGGATTTCTGGGTTTGTTATGCACAGCTACTGAAGTCTATGCAAAGTCTATTTCAGGTTTCCAAAACCCGAAAACCTCTGACTGCATGCATTTCTGACAAGGGATATACAGCTGATAAAAAAGGAGGAGGAAGAAGGCAGGACCAGGATGTAGTTCCTATTGACAAACTGCTTCAGCCAAGTTTACCTTTTGTCAGATAGGGTGACCCTGACTCTCCCATTGCTGATGCTAATTGGATGAGGTTCTGACAGTGACTTTTGTGCTCCTTATGTTGTCACTGAGACTCTCTCATGCCATTTCCAAGTGAAGTCCACTGGAATTTAAGACTTCTATGTCTGGAATAGTACAGAGAGGCCATTGATCACTGACCACTGATTCTTAGTTATAACTGTGGAAATGTAATTATATTTGAAGGATTCTTGCCAAGTCGCCTGGCACGTGTGACTGTTCTTTAATCTTAATCAATAGAGAAGTAAATTCCAGTTCATTGATTACAGCTTCAAACTGACTCCCTTTCCCACATGGACTTTCTCAGTACTGTCATTTATAGGAAGCTGCTGCAACTAGTGTAATAAGAATGCCAGCACCTGAGCTGTCTCTCCGATGACTGTCTTTAGTAGATACCCTTATCTTAGTTTCTAGTCAAGGGTCACGTAGATTGCCATTCACTTCTTTTCAGGAAGACTCATTTTCTAGGAAGTGTGCTAAGGGGACTCCTGGCATGACAAGTTTCAGGAGGGATGGCCAAGGAAGAGAACTTTGAAATAGAGCACACTAAGAACTGGTTCTTGTCTCTCAATATCACTGTGTTAGGTTTCTTCTCTGTCCCATCCTGCCAGGTTCAAAATCTCAAATCCACCTTCTTGGGATACTCTTGCCAGTTGTCTTTGTGCTAATGCTCCACCAATGGCATAGCGTTTTTAGGAGATTGTGAGGTTAGGTTGATGCTTTGGATTTAAGGATAATGCACTTGTTAGCAATTCTTGGAACTTTCTGTAGTAGTAGAAAAGATGGGTGATTCTGAACTCCCATGGTATGGTTAGAAAAATACCTCTTAGCATTTTCTGTTCAGATTCACAGGAGATATTAGGTAGATGTTGAACTGGCTGCATAGCATCTCCACAGTGTAGAACAGGTATAGGCTCATGAGTTCTGGCCTGAAAGTAAAACAGGCCTGACTTCATTTTTTTCTACTTATATCTTCTAAAGCAATAAGCTTTATTAAGCTTTCCATGTCAGATAGGTATTTCAAATGCCTAAGGGATACGGTGATTTGTATTTTTAATATTTATTTTATTTCATGTGTGTAAACATTTTGCCTGCATGTAAGTATGTGTACCATGTGTGTGAGCTCCAGTACAATGGGGTTGAGAAGAGAGTGTTGAATTCTCTATAACTGTATTTACAGATTATTGTGAGCTTCCATGTGTGTGCTGGGAACTGACTCCATGTCCCCAGCAAGGGCAGCACATACTCTCAACAGCTGGGCCATCTCTCCAGTCTTGAATTTTATTTTCTTGATCAACAGAACAAGTTTTTCACGTTGTATTCATTAGATAAAAATAACATTTGACACCAGTGTACAGAAATATGAGCAAAGACGTAAGTATAAGCATGGCAAATGTTTGTTTATTCTGAGGCTGAATACCTTCACATTCTCCTGAGGTGTTCTTATTGATAAACAGAAGAACAGCTGTAGCAATTGTTGGTCTTTTTAATGCTAATGCCTAACTTTTGTCATTGATGTCTGAACTTTGGGAGTTTGAAGAATACCTTATTTTTTTAAAAAATTTAAAACAATCTTATTTTACATACCAATTCCAGTTCCCTCTCCCTCCTGTCCTCCTGCTCCCCTATCTTTTCCCCACCCCACCCCCATCCACTCCTCAGAGAGGGTGAGGCCTCCCATGGGGAGTCAACAAAGTCTGTCACATCACTTGCTTGTATTCCCAGAAATGAACATAATGGAACAATGATTCAGCTTCCAATTTCTAACCAACCTCGAATTTTGTAGTCATTTCTGCTTACAGAGATTTAGTTAAACTTGAATATGTTTGGGGTCTTCTTCTTGACTGTGTAATAAGTTTCTAGCTTCAATTTTTCTTCTTGATCACAAATCCTTCAACTCTTTTCCTCTTTTGGGCACACTATCTAAAATGCTCCCAGACACATAGGCCACCTCTTAATCTCATTTTTCTCTCTTGGGTCCGCCATCTTATAGTTCTCCCAGACACAATGTTATGATTGTCCACTTTAAGAGACAAGCCACACCCACTCCCTGCAGCCCTTCCCTCCCTCGCCATCTTGGCTTCTCTCTCTGTTCCCTTTTTTGCTCCCTCCTTTTTCTCTCTCTTTCTCTCCCTCTTTCTCTCTCTTTCCCCCTTCTCCCCCTTTTTCCTTCCTCTCCATAACCCATCTAATAAATGTCTAACTTTATTTTGTGGTATGTTTATCCGTCTCTCTCGCCTGCCAGCTGTAGTCACATGGAGACTCCCCGACAGCTTGTCGCAAACCCATCTGCATGGTATGCCTATCTGTCTGCCCCTTGCCCACCCACCATCCACATGGCTAGCCGCTGGGGATGCCCAGGGGACCAGCCACCTTGGTTTGTGGACCCACTGCAAGCTGCCAGGACCCGCAGTAAATTCATAACACTCATACCTCACATACCTCTTACAGTGGTGAAATAAAATAAATTAGTAGGCCTGGGAAGGTAGTTCAGATAATGCAATGCTTCCCAGACAAGCATGAAAGCCTGTAATTGATCCCCAGCACCCACATTCAGGCATACTTGGACTCACACTCAAACACACCTATCTCCCTACTTGTTCATTGTCTCTTTCTAAGAAAAACTAATGAGTAAGTACATACCATATTCATATTTTTGGGTTTGGGTTATCCCACTGAGGATAGTGTTTTCTAATTCCATCCATTTGCATGCAAAATTCAAGATATCATTTTTTTCTGTTTTAACCACTGAGTAGTACTCTAATGTGTAGCTGTACCACACTTTTTTTTTCCATTCTTCCGTTGAGGTAGGTTTTTTTCCAGGTTCTGGCTATTACAAATAATGACATGCAGCTATATTTTTGCAGCAACCTCTGAACTTTGTGATTAAATAATTCACACACACACCTCCCATTTTTTGAGTATTAGGAAAACGTCATTCTTGTAAGAATTCTGAGGTTGGGTCTATAGAAACTGCTTGGCATCTCCAAGTGCAGAGAATTACATAGGAACAAAGACCTTCTGCCATGGAAAGCGTTGTCAAATTTAACAAATAAAATGTACTACTCCATTAACTTTTAGTTTCAGATAAATAACAGACTTTAAAATATAAACCATTTTTATAATAAGCATATTATTGCTTGAGGTATACTTACACTGAGAAATTGTTAGTGCGAAATTCAAGTATAGCTGGAATTCTGTATTTTATTTAGGAATCTCACCACGGAATGATACCCCCTGTCACATTTATCACCAGAGACAACCACTTAGGTCTCTGTTACCTGATGGCATTTGACAAATCTGCATTACCCCCATAACTTATTCTGCCTCTGGTCTTGACTTTCTATCCCCTTAGGGTGAAATGATCCTGGGGTGACATTATATCTTGTCTTGTGTGGGTCAGTCTCATCTTATTTCTGTTGCTTTGGCATAATTGCTAACAATCTTCTTTCACTTTCAAAAGTGTTCAGGTTTAGGTGATAAATTATAAGGTCATTGATGCCTCACTTCATCCTTGATTTCCTTCTCACCTTGTTAGTAAGTAAATTTTTAGCTTCCTTCCCCCAAAGCCATATTTTTGAGATCAGCTGCCATTTTGACTCACCCCTCATTTCTTGTTCTCTAAGACCTCAATGCTTAAGGTCTCTATCTCCCCACCCCCCATCTCTCTTCCTCTCTCTTTTTTGCTATCTCCTCAAAAACCATTAAACATTACTAGTGTCTTTAACTTTCAACTCTTATGCAAAAGGGAAGCAGAAATTAAGCACACGTTTGATGAATTTAATAAAGCAGTAAGTCCATAAAAGCCAGGGAAATATTACAGATGAACCATTAATCAAACCAGAACTATAAATTGTGTAGATGCAAAATGTTTTTCTTTTTGTAGCTTTGGGCAACTGTTTCCACTTCACAATGGATATCAGACAGAGCTCCTATGTCAAATGATGAAGTACAAGGTTAGGACATTTATATCTGTAAAATATCAGATACCTTGAATGGTTTTTTACTCTTCCCTGCCGAACTACACATTAAATCAGAAGTTCACGTGTGTAAATGATTATATATATATAAACAAGTTTATACTGTGTTTGAAAACACACTATGTGGGCATGAGTACTGCGGTCATATGCTATGAACAGTGGGCAGGGAGATTTATGTGCTGAATCCACACTAAGCTATCCTTTTCATCACAAGATTTTTCTAATTATTGATCATCAGAAACAAGAAATTCCAATTCACCTGTCTGCCAAGCAAAAACCAAAACAAAATGGCTTGTTTTAAAAGAAAAAGTGTGTGTGTGATAAATATCACTAGTAGTTCCAATTATTTAAAGACTTCTATAATCTTTTCTTCTTCTTTTTATTCATTTTATTTTGCTTTTGTTTTTCATGACAAGGTTTCTTGATATAGCTTTGGTGCTAGTTCCTGGAACTAACTGTTGCAGACTAGGCTGGCCTCGAACTCACAGAGATCAGCCTTCCTTTTCCTCCTGAATACTGGGATTAAAGGTGTGTACCACCACTGTCTGGCTAAAGACTTCTATGATCTTAACATAAGCCAAAATACAAGGGGTTTTCAAAATAGAAGCAAGACGATTTTTCAATAAAAGTTAAAATTGTTAGACTATTCATTTTTAAATGTGTCATTAATTTAAGCATTACAAATTATTTAGAACTTACTGGACGAAAACAAATATGTCATTTGGTGTTAATTCATCCAAGCTAAATAAATGTAATGTTTTATTATCTCTTAGAAGTCATGATTAGATTTTGTTTTTAGATAGTAAAATAATGGTTGTTAAATTTAAATGAAGCACTGCTTTGGAAAGCTTAATTTGAAATAGTGCTACTATTTTTCACCAGCATTTGAATACCTTCAAGGAAAATTGTGACTGTTTTCTCAGTATTTAGAAGTGATGGATATTCTGATGAGGAAAAATGGAAATAAAAAATTTATAATGTTGCAAAATTACTTCATTGCTATGAAGTAAGTGTCAACAAGAAAATTTCAGGTGAACATAAAATGGTGATATGAAGAACATATATTTTAATAAACTACAAGAAAGAGTTGTTCTGTCCCAAATCAGAACTAAGTTACTATTTATAAGTGGAATTTAAAGGCAAATAAATTTATCTAAAATTTTCAGGTTAGAAGGAAATGAGGTTGTGTCAATTTGTTTCTTTGCAAATGTTTCCAGGGATGAACATAATATGGTGAACATATTTTACTAAAAATTGTATGAATACCAAACAACAGAAGAATAAACATAATCACTTTCTTATGTATAATTAAATATTTACTCTAATTGAATTATATCAATCAAGAGTTGGCAAAGTAGAGCCACCAGCCAAAAACAGATAGCCGGCTGTTGTTATAAATAGCATTTGAGCTGGTGGGAATGCAAACTTGTGCAATCACTTTGGAAAGCAGTGTGGCGGTTTCTCAGGAAAGTCGGGTTCAACCTACCTCTCGACCCAACAATACCACTATTGGGAATATACCCAAGAGATGCCCAAACATAAAACAAAAGTATATGCTCAACTATGTTCATAGCAGCATTGTTTGTAATAGCCAGAACCTGGAAACAACCTAGATGTCCTTCAATGGAAGAATGGATGAAGAAAGTATGGAATATATACATATTAGAGTACTACTCAGCAGTAAAAAACAATGACTTCTTGAATTTTGCATATAAATGGACGGAAATTGAAAACACTATCCTGAGTGAGGTAAGCCAGACCCAAAAAGAGGAACATGGGATGTACTCACTCATATTTGGTTTCTAGCCATAAATAAAGGACATTGAGACTATAATTCGTGATTCTAGAGAAGCTAAATAAGAAGGTGAACCCAAAGAAAAACATATAAGCATCCCCCTGAATATTAACCTTCCTCAGGCGATGAAAGAAGACAGAGACAGAGACCAACATTGGAGCACTGGACTGAAGTCTCACGATCCAAAGGAGGAGCAGAAGGAGAGTGAGCACGAGCAAGGAACTCAGGACTGCGAGGAGTGCACCCACACACTGAGGCAATGGGGATGTTCTATCGGGAACTCACCAAGGCCAGCTGGCCGGGGACTGAAAAAGCATGGGACAAAACCGGTCTCGCTGAACATAATGGACAATGAGGACTACTGAGAACTGAAGAACAATGGCAATGGGTTCTTGATCCTATTGCACGTAATGGCTTTGTGGGAGCCCAGGTAGTTTGGATGCTCACCTTAATAGACCTGGATGGAGGTGGGTGGTCCTTGGACCTCCCACAGGGCAGAGAAACCTGCTTGCTCTTTGGGCTGAGGAGGAAGGAAGACTTGATTGGGGGAGGGGGAGGTAATGGGAGGTGGTGATGGGGAAGAGGCAGAAATCTTTAATAATTAAATAAATTAATTAATAAAAAAATTTGTTGGTAAGACATAAAAAAAATAAAAAAGAACAAAAAAAATAAATAGCATTTGATTGAAGAACTGCCTTCGTTATTCACTTAGGTAATGTTATGGTATGTGTCTGTACACTGTGGCAGATAAGCTATTGTGGACCACAAGACCCACAAAGTTACATGCGTTATCATGTTTTAATTTTTAAACTTTGTATGTGTTAGGGCAGGGGCATAAAGTAAAATATTGTATGTGTGGGGTCAGTGGACAGTTTTTCAAAGCTTATTTTTGCGTTCTACCTTGCATCTCCTGAGAATAATCAGGTCAGGATGTGTGTTCAATAAGTGCTTTTACCCATTGGGTATCTCAGCAGCTCTACCACATAGTTCTTTTTAAAAAATGTCATTGTTTTAAAAATTCTGTGTATGTGTGCATGTCTATGCATCAGGGTGTTCTTCTCATTTTAGGTTCCTGCAGATACCAAGAGAAAGTATCAGATCCCCTTGAGCTGGAGTTCCAGGAATTTGTGAACAGCTGGATGGATGCTGGGAACTGAACTTGGGTCCTTAGCAAGAGCAGAATATATTTTTAAGTACTTAGCCATCTCTCAAGTCCCGCCACATGGTGTTTAAGAGACAGCATTATCAGGGACTACTCTAGATCATTGGCTTAATCCTTGTTCTTTAGATGGAGTGTTTGTACTATCACCATAACAAATTCATAAAAACATGAATTAACATAAAATTTGAAGACACTGAAATGTTTTTGTTTTCCTAAATTAATTTGTGCCATTAATTGGATAAAACTACAGTGGTAAGTTTATAAGACACAATCAATACAAAGACTATGATGCTGAGATTTCATGAGGTCCTTGGGAGGGTGCTGTACAGGCAGAATATGAAACATAGATATATGTGTTTATTCACTTACCAAGCATTTTGGAGAAAGTGCAGACATCAGATGCCAATGTAGACACTTACGCTCAGTGGTGAAAATAGACACACTATGTATCCCCGCGAAATTTATGAAACAGGTAATAAGTGGAAATGGAGCCGTGTCTATTTACAAATTGTGACAGACGTCATGAAAAAGGGAGCAGACTACAGTGATGAGGAGTTTTTATGTTATTGGCTACTTTCCCTGGGAAATTGCTCCCGTTGTCCACTGCCATAGGTAATGCATGCTATGGTTCACTACCTTCAAGTAAACACAGTTATTTATCTTGTTCACAATTCTCAAAGTTTTGCAAATTTGGCAAGATGGTCAATTTTTTTTTGCTGCATAGTGTATTGTGTAGAATGGTCATGGGGTTAGAGAATTCCTTATTTGTTGGTTCATTTATATCAGGACATGTTTTTCTTGATGTTATGTGGAAGTTAGCAGTAGTTTGGGGATTGGGCATTGGTTTTTCACCAGGTGGACTTCCTTGTGAATTAGTTGAGCTTCTTCCAGTATGGTGGCTGAGCTCCATGACTAAGAGATTCGAGAATTATACTTCTTATTGCCCAGTGTCAGAAGCCACATAAATTAGATAGCATCATCATTTGCACTGAGGAAACGAGCCCACTGAGAATCAAGGGGAGGAAAAGGCTCCACCTCATAAGGGGAGAAATGCCCACGTCTTGTTGGAAGAAGATAGGATTATTAAGCTGTTATGTATTGTGGGCATCTTTGTGAAGTATATTCTGACACAGACTATAATAATCTGTACCATTATATTAAAATATAGGATGAAGAGAAACAACTCATTCCAACAATGGAAAGATTACCAGCAAATGTGAATACCTCAAGCAAAAGAGAGACTGACTTGGGTTAGAAATCCAGATGAAGCCAGTATGGTAAGCAAAGAGAAAATTGATCAATGTGACACCTGCAGAGTGCGGATGTGTTTGATCATTGTAGTCACTTTAGTGCAAGGCAGGGCTTTCAAAGTTTATTTCCTAGATGAGCTAAGAAGGGCTTGAAACACTTAAAGCTTGATAGGACATCATTCGGTCTCCTTTTCTGAAGCACTCTTTGACTCTGGTGAGCATGGATGAAAAGGAACTCAATGTCAAGCTGGTATAAGAGACTATCACAATGGTTCTAGTGGCCTTCTTTTGTCTTAGATAAAGGGTGCTTGTATGAAGACAAAGGAAGAAGTCAGATCAGACGAATGCTCTGGAGTGGAAGCTGTAGATATGGTGTTGTGAGATGTGGGGAACGTGGAAGGACCACTTATAGACCCCTGTAACGAATAACTAAAAAGAATGTTAGCATCTTTTGCATAAACTGGAACTCATGCTAGAAAAGGAGCACATTTCTAGGGAGTGTAACCAAGAGCTCACTTTGTATGTGGGAAGTCTGAGATCTCTCTGGCCGGCGACCAAACTACAGGTTTGAAAGTCATTGATAGGCACATGGTGCTTAACATCATGGGATCTTCTGGGATGGTCGAGGGGAAGACTACAGAGAGAAGGTAGAAAAACAGTGACTAATTCTCATAGTGGTGGTACCTGAAAGAAGGTGGTGTCATGGAGGCTTTGGGGCACCCTACACTGTGCTGAGAAGCAGGCACATGGGAGGGTTTCAAAACTCCAAACACCTTCTGGGAATATTGGAAGATTGGTGTGTGATCCAAGAACCCTTCAGATTCAGCAATGTAGGGATTCTGGCATTCCTACTAGTACCAGAGATGCTTCTTGTGTTTGTCTAGATTGAGAGATAGGGAATAGATTTACATAGGGGAGGAGGTGTGCACATATAAAACGTGGCAAGTGTAGCAAATACCCAGCAGGTGCATTCAAGCAAAAATCTACAGGCAATGAGTTGGTTAAACCACTCAGTGGAACAAAACTGGTATAACAGTCCACACAGGAAAAATGGATTTCCTGCTGACTGATATTCTACACTATATTCAATTGAAATATTTTCGTGGGGCTTCTGCAATATGATCTGAGTCTCCGTCCATTTTCAGATGAAGACATGGGACACCATTCAGATTTGACTGACAGGTCATCTCTTTCCTTTGACGTGTTTAGGGTTTCACAAAATGTAGACCACCAAACTGTCTTCAAAACAATGTTAAATGAATATATTTTAGTTTTTTTCTATGTCGGGCAATGTGACAAACACACAGTCACAAACTAGTTTCAAACTCAGGTTTGTCGGTCTCCTTACATCTTTAAACATTGCTAACAAAGAACTAGATTTGCCCATTCAATCAATTCTCCTGATTACCTCTTAGATTAACAAGGCAGTGGTAGCTAGCAACTTTATAATTGCTATCTTTATAGGCATTTTATAATGCCTCCTTTTGTTAGCAAGTAATGTTTTAAAGATTTTGTATGAGTTATTACGTTTAGTTACCACACTAATCACTTGAAATCCAGTCTGATTCCAGGGCTCTCTACTGTAAAACACACATACACACACGAAAGAGAGAGAGACAGACAGAGAGACTGAGAGACAGAGAGAGACAGAGAGGGGGAAAGAGACAGAGACACAGAGAGAGCTTTTACTTTTGGAATTTGCTAAGTTGGGTGAGGTAAGGATAGAGGGTGGAGAGGGAGGCAGCTGCTATTTCAACACTGATCCATTAAGCCCTGTTCAGAGGCTTGGGTAAGATTCCAAGCCACGGAAGTGTCTTGACAGGTTCTGGGCAGCAAGTGATGGGATGGGATTTGCCTCTGATGTATAGTTGGCATACAGCTTAAAAGAGAGTATCCCCGAAGAGCGTGATCTTTATAACAACCATCGCTGATCTGGAGGCTATCTCTGCTCGTACCTTTGTTCTTGTACTGCCTTATTGTACTATGTCTTATCTAAAAGGGTAACTGTGATTCTTTCACAGCGCGGAACTCTGAACAGTTAACAAAGCTAATCAGAAACCTGAAGGCAAAAAAAACAGTCAAGTAAATCCCAAAATCAGCTTGTCTAAGGTCTATTTTGTTGAGATCTACTAAAGTCCTACAAATATGTTCAGAGGTAACTTTTGTGGTCAAGCCTTCTTAAATGTTACTGCTCACTCTTTCTTCCCAGAAAGCCTACTTGGTTGCATTTAGTAAGCAGTGCCTGGTCTGTGTTGTTGGCTATCTTCTCCATGCGTGTTACAGTCCAGAGCACTGGGTCTCCAAAGAATTCTGTAGCACCTTCAGCGTAGGGTTGCTGTTCTCAGCGCCCCGTATCAGATGCTAAGTGATATCAGCATCTGTAGCAAATTCTGAGTTACTTTATAGACTCATGATTTTTAATTTGTCACCTATCATGCCCCACACTGACTCTCTGTGATGAACCCAAACTCTTTATTATTCTTGCTTGATGCAAATTTTCTTTGCATTTAATGTGCTTTTACTTTCTTTTTAATGATCATATGTCTTCAATAAACCCATAGTCAAGATTCATAAAGAAAACCACATTATAAATAAGTGCATATTTTTAAAGGACAAACCTTTCTTGACTTATAAAATGAAAACAAATTGTTAAATTTGGAGACTTAAAAATTAATATTATATATCTCCTGTTAACTGATTGTCAAACAAACCTTTCTACCCTTATAGAACTGGCTAAGAAGGAAACTGCTCCCTTGGTTCAGTTTCTGTTGACTTCAGGGTGTAAGTACATCTCTGACTGCAGGCTAGATAGAAGCTATGACTGTCTGATTATAATACTTGCTCAGTTACAAATTTTGTCTGCCCACAAAATTAACTTGAAGCATCCTGCACATATCTTCAGTCACTGGGTTTGATATTGTTCTTCAAAGGCACCCAATGTTTATGGGTGAGAATAGACTGAATGTGGAAATCATTTTATCAATGAATAGAAGGATGGGTCCCTGGCTAGTGTAAGGCACCTACTCTGAATGATATCTGGTGTGAAGATTCAGAATAAGCTGAGATGTGTCCCAGTTGTGCCCTGGCCACTCATTCATAAGTAGCTCCAGGGAGTCACAAGTAGGGGTTGACACAGAGTTTATCTTTTTAAAATTTGACTGTGCTCGTTTGTCTGAGAACCCACTCTGTGTGAATGGACCTTAGCTTCACATGGGAAGTGTGGAGTGTTTGTTTCAGCTATAATCACTTGCAATAGAAGTTTAAACTCAAATTCAATGTACATAGTTTTAAATCATGAATCGAATTGATTATTAAGTTGCAGAATTAAACGTAAATTTAAATTAAACAGCATATAATATAGAATTATGTGTTGTATAAAAGTATAAATTTTATTAGTGTGGTCATCTTATAAAAGTAAATAAGTTTTAATGGAAAATTAAGCATAACCTTTAAATTACCAATTTCATAAATTTCAAGTAATTTTGATATTCTTTTAATTTCTGAAATTACATTTATTTGTTTTACTTGTACATGTGTGTGTGTGTGTGTGTTTCACAGTCCATGTTGAGGTTACAGGCCACCTGTAGAAGTCAGTGCTTCTATACCATGTGGTCTCAGCAACTGTAGTCAAGTTATCAGGAGGCATGGAGGCAAGGACTTTTATCTACTGAGCCATCTCAATACTTGTGGTGGAAACAGTTTTGAATAGAAATAATTTTCACTTAAACTCAAAGCACCACCAAATTTGAAATTCAGGAAAGACTAAGGAAGATTCTTGTGCCTTTCTTCTGTGGCGATGGAGTACAATGGAGTGCAGTACTGGGAGTGTCTTATCAGTACTGCAGTGCTAAGACTATTGTTTCCCTGTTTGATAGCTGACCTTGGGTTATCTACATTCCTCTCTAGTTTGTGTTTTGTTTTGGTTAAGTCTCATTGTTTTTCTTTTAAAATAATATCCTCCCTGAAGTCTAGGACCTGAGGACCAAAAAGAAGAGTTTTACAAGAAAAATCCCCATTCACACAGGAGGGATGTGCTTGTGCCTCAGGGACCTATGATACTATTTCTTTTCCACTATATTCTAAAAAATTCTGATGTCTAAAAATCAGTTTCCCAGATAACAGTGTAATTATTAGTTAATGACAATTGGTCAAAATTAAAGGAAGACATTCTACACATTGAGTCAATATATGCTTCTGACTTTAAGGAACCATCACAGCTTTTCTCTAACATCTCTGCAATATTGGCTAGATGCTTGAAAGGGGGTAGAGAAAAATGATACAGGTTTGGCAAATTGCTATGTGCAGTTTCATAAGCAATGAAAAAAAACATAGGAATTTTCGCCCATCTTTGGGCAGATGGCGAATGCAACAGCAGAGACTTCAAATATAGATCTAGCACATACACACTGCAAACAGCTGTAATAGCTAAAATATGTGCCAGAAGACTTAGTCATCCTGGATTTTCCCCCCAATACATGCTAGCATTCAAAAATAGACTTTTTTTCTACAATTGCTATAGAATTATTTGAAATAGGCAAGCGAATTACGATAGTGCAACTTTGCTTTGTGCTGAGGAAGCTGAATTTTGAGTTTTCCTCCACAATTGGTTGATTATCAGAACTCTTATTTGTGATTTGGTGTGTGTAACTAACAGACACAAGTGACTTCTTGTTTTGTTTTGTTTGTTTGTTTTAATACTGAGTTATCTGAATCAATGTTTAGAGTCCTTGTGAGCACCTAGTAGAATTATTATACCACTATTTGAAAATTTAAAAAATTCTGAGTGTTGATTTTTTCCATAAGTGTTTTTCATATGATATATATCTTGATCATGTTTTCCTCTTCTCTCACTCCTCCCAGAGTCCACCACCCTACAAACCCAATTTTATGTTCTCTCTCTTTAAAAAACACAAAATAAAACTTGATTTGACAGTCAAGTAGGACACATCAAAAGTCCTCAGCAGAGTAGGGGCATAAATACATATTACTTTAGAGATTCTGGGGAAGAAATCTGTGAACAAATCTCTAACAAAGTTTCTAGGCTCTCGGTGTTAGGCTGGTTAGAGTTTTGCCAGTCATCAAGAGGTTGGTTGAAAACACTCTGGTTCAGAGTATGTAGGGTGTGGGATCCCCACCTCTGGCTTAGTCTTAACTGACATGAATACACACTGTGGCTTTTATCAGACTCTTCCTCAGTGAGTGGGGGGTTACATCAATACTGCCCATTTTAGAAATAAAGAGGTGCTAGCATCAAATGAACTTGGCAAATTCTGACATGATATTTCAACACTCCCTTGTAAGGTTGGTGAAGAACATGGGTTCCAGCTATTGTACACATTTCAGTTTTCTGACATTTGAAGGTTTCTTGCTGGTAACTTGAGAACCCCTCTTTCTTCCTCTTACACATGACTTTGTTTCTTCCCATTCTTTCCCCCATTGTACATTTCTCCTTACAACCCAGACACTGTATGCACAGAATTTTCTCACCTCCTCCATAACCTTCAAGATTCAAGGAAAACCTAAATCAGTCCTTGTCACCAAGAGTTTGAAGCTACATTTCAGAATGGCTGTAAAGCAGAAGGTCAAGCAGTAGTATGAACAGTGCATTGATTACTTTCCCCATTACTGTGATCTAACAATTTGTCGCATAGTTCAAGAGGGGATGCATTCTCTCACATTGCGGAATATGAAGTGTTGGGAGACACTGCGCCATTACTCAGGAAGAGAATGCTGGATGCCGGTGTTCAGGTCACTTTTCACCTCTATATTCTATCTTAGGCCCCAATTTATGACATGGTGTCATCCACATTAAAGCCAGTCCTCTATCCTCAGGTAAATCTTTCTGCAGATATCCTCATAGACACAGTCAGAGGTATGTGTCCATGGGGATTCTAAATCTTATCAGGTTGACAAGGAAGATTAATTGACACAGATAGTTCTAAATGTAGCCTCTGAGGCCCATATGTTTGTGAGTTAACTATTATTATTTGTATAACATAAATGTATTAACTATTATCATCATAGATCTAAAGGTGATTGGGTGATACAACCATTAAATGTATCTAGATTTTAAATGTAGATTCACCTCATTCTTTTTTTTAAATAAAACTTTCTTTTTTGTTGTTGTTTATTTTGTTCTTAGATACCAATCAAAGTTTCTACCCCTCCCCTCTTCCCAGTTCCTCCCTCACCCCATGTACTTTCATCCACTATTTCTCTTCAGATAAAGGAGGGTCTTTCATGGGTCTCAGCCAGCCATTGTATATCAAGTTGCAATGAGATTGGTCTCTCCTCATCTATTAAGGCTGAATGAGGCAATCTGGTAGAAGGAATGGGTCTCTAAAGCAGGCAACAGTCAGAGAAAGCTCTTGTTTACACATCTCATTCTTAATATATGTTTATTGTTAAAAATTGTTATAAAACTTCAATGCAAAAGTTAGAATAGAACTGAAATCCTAGTATGGTCACAAAAGAAACCGACTCAATGAAAATGCAACATCTTGTTTTCAGTAGGTTAATAATAAATATATACAATGATATTGTAGTAAATAACTAACTATTGCAATCTGTTTTTGAAATATATACTGATTGTTTGGTGTCAGGGAATGTGAAGCAATATTTCCTATAGAATATCTTGAGTAAGCAAGAGAAAGACATCATTGTTGAAGACAGGAATGGCATCATAAGTGCTACCAAAGGTGGCTTCTCTTTTGCCAAGAAATGGGAAAGGACGTGGGTGTTCCCTTTCTGTGTTAATCAGGGTTTTCTAGAGGAATAAATCTTATAGAATGGATATACATACATCACATACACACACACACACACACACACACAGAGCGGTCTACTACAATGACTTTCAGGATGTGGCCCACCACATCCAACAATGACTTCTACCACAGAAGTTTCAAGAATCCAGTAGTTTCTCGGTTTATGAGGCTGGATGTCTTTGCTGGTCTTCAGTATACACTGGAACCTTAAGGAAGTGGACTTGAATGCCAGGGAAGATGTGGACTTGCTAGGATACTGAGAGCAAGCAGGCAAAACAGGTGCAGATTTAAGGTAGATCTTCCCAACTCAAAGATCAGACTTAGGAGTGGGTATAACAACTTCAAATTGATTAACTAAGAACAAACAAACAAACAAAAACTCTTATACTATTAACCATTTGTGTTTTAGGTAATTTCAGATGTAGTCAAGTTGGCAATCAAGAATACACATTGCAGGCAGTATTGTCATCAACCTCCTCATCCCTAGAAGGTACTCTGTAGTTTCCATCAGAACTACCATGCATCTCTAGATTTGGTTCTTCCTCCAGCCTGGCCACCGAGAGCCCCATCCTCACTCCCCTCAGCATAGTCTACTTGGGGCTGTCATACGCTTGCTTTTCCGTTTCTCAAAGGCTTTATGCTTTTAACCTCCCTCAGTACTTTTCTAAATTTATCACATTTATATTGCTTATTAAGCACTTTAGATTTTTAAGATAAAAATATAAATATAATTCAAAGTGTTAAAAATATGATATTAATGGGGTAATATGCAATATTTTCTTACCCTGTTATAATGTTTGAAATAGGTTAAACATGTTTATATACCCAAGCATTTATTGTTTCCTTCTGATGAAAGTGTTCAAAATCATTTTTCTCGCTTTTAAAATTACATAGTATATAATTATTACCCATGGTCATACCACTATTTAGTAACTTACTATCCGCTATTAATATAAAAGCTATCAACATACAAACTATAACATCTCATACAGAACTCTTTGTGTAGGGGGACATACTGAGAACAAAGTATAGTGTCAGGATGGCTTTTGTGTCTTTCTGCAGTCAATGTGTTCAACCAAGCTGCATTTTCCTCCTTCAAGATACTTGAGGCAGAAAACTGATATGGAAAGGAAGCATAGTAAGAAAAGTAAGGGGTTAAAATGTCTTTCCATTTTACAGTCTTTCTCTTTATTTATCTTCAGTGTTTTAACAAATCCAACCATTACAGAGAAACGTTAAAACAGAAAGAAAAACAGCATCATTTTCTGAGTCATAATATTCCCCAAGGCTGTGTCAATCTGTTTCTGTTGAAAGTCTATGAATCATTTAAGGAATTGGACCAAAATATTTTGTGTGATCAGTCACTTACAACTTTTTTCTATATCTATATGATAAGATAAAACCCATGTCCACATTAATAGGAGACAAGGTTGTCAATAGAGCTGAAAATTCTGTAGGGATTGTGTGCTCCTGCAGTCCAGCCATTTGCAGACAACTCTGTTGCAAGGAGGCCACTTATTCTTCCTGGCCACCCAGCTAGTTCAGACCCAAAATAATCACATAGAAACTGTATTAATTAAATCACTGCTTACCTATTAGCTCTAGCTTCTTATTGGCTAATCTCTCACATATTAATTTAACCCATTTCTATTAATTTGTATATTGCCATCTGACAGTGGCTTACTGGTTAAAATCCCCAGCATCTGCCTCTGTCTCTGGTGGCTTCATCACTTCTCTCTAACTCTACCCTTCTTCCTCCCAGCATTCAGCTTAGTTTTCCCCACATAGCTAAATTCTGCCCTGCTACAGGTCCAAAGCAGTTTCTTTATTCATTAATGGTAATCACAGCACACAGAGGGGACTCCCACATCACAACTCAAGAGAACAGAGAAAACCAAGCAGAACTTTGGATTCACACTTGACAATGAATCCTCAGTCTGGTTCACATTTGAAGAAAGGAGGCACCATGGAGCAGTTGTTTGAGAATACTCAGGGATCTCCAAAGTCCAGAATGCCCACAGAACACTCTCCTGGGAAGTAGCTACAGAGTATGGGACAATAGATACGACATGAATGACTGTGCTGGGGGTCAGTGGGGGACTGTGACTCCTACAGGTGAGAGAGCAGAGAGTTCACACATTTCAGTTGGTGACAAGCCTGAGAGAGAGAAAGCAAGCACCCTGGGACCAGGTTGCTGTTTCAGTCCTCAGAGTCCAAGACAGTGAGTTGCTTTCCCTGTGGTTACTCATACCCTCATTCAAAGAGCTTTTGTGGGATGTGATTTATCCTGTAGGCATAGTTTCAAGTACTGTTAGAAATGTTGGTCCCTAAGAAGAATAATGACTTTAAATTATTTCTATTGTTCCCTCAAAATTTAGAATATGGGAGAAGCTCAGTAAATAAAGATAGTTGAGAGTCTAGAGATAAGTAAAAATGATATAAAAAAATCAAATGAATTCTATCAGCATTAATTGTTGGAATATTAGCACATATCATTGAATGAAATAATCTCCAAAGTCATATTTATGCTAAAATCAATGTGTATATTAGATATTATAAATTAATTACATTTTCCAGTCTCTTTCATTGTGGTTAGCTGTGACGTGTTCCTGATAGGATCACATGTTTGAGCATGTGATCATTGGCTGATGGTGCTGGAGACTCACTGGAAGAAACATGTTGATAGAGTTGGTGTTTGTTGTTTCACAGCCTCTCTTTCTATTCTCTGCTACCTGCCTATGGATAAAACATGACCAGCTGCTCCATGTCTCTTTTGTCATGATGGCCTTCCCATCCTACTTAAATCTCAAATCAAACGTTTTTCTTGAAGTAGCTTTTTTTATTTATGGAATTTGGTCACAGCAGCAAGAGAGACAACACAGAAATGAACTCAACACCAAGAAGGTGGCAGCTATTTCTTATTCTTTGAAAAATGGATTATATATGCCCTGGCTAATGGAGAAAGATGTTCACTTTTGTAGTAAGTCAAGGTAGAGATGGGCTGTAAATATGGCCTTTGCACATCATAAGAAGGTCTTCCAAAAGGACAGGTCTTCCAAAACAAACAAATTTCCTGACTATGGGGGACAGAATGTTTCCACTCTCAGACTGAGGAGCTGCTCGTATCTGATGCTGTCTACCAGAATTAGTGGACGTTAATGGACAGAATAACTTCAAGATTAAAATAGATAAAAAAGACATGCCCCATTGTATTAGGAAAAAGGTTTTGCATTCACCCAAGTCATCTAGATATACTTTACTAATCAAATTTCTTGGACAATTACTGTAATCTTCACATCTTTGAATTTGGTATAGTCAAATCTCTACAATAACAAAAGTGTGTTTAGAGGGGGAACATATGGCCTAACAAGTTCCTTTCCACAAGTGCGGTAACTAAAGAGGCTACTTTCATCTTGCGTGCTGACGTAAAGGCAACCTAGATAAAAACTGAACTTCTTGGGTTCTTTGAATCTTCCATGGAAGGCATGGAAGAACAGTTCACACAAGGAAGAGGGTGCAGGAAAGAGTCAGAGAGAAGAGTTCTAAATGCTAATTGCTTTGATGACTATGTCACCAATGTCACATTAGAAGGAGCAGTTTCTTATTTAGTCGAGTTTTTCCACTGACTATCAACATGACTGACACCTATTGTTAAAAAGGCTCCTGATGGAGAGAACATGAACAAGGAAGTCAGGACCACGAGGGGTGCACCCAACCACTGAGACAGGGGGGCCGATCTATTGGGAGCTCACCAAGGCCAGCTGGACTGCTACTGAAAAAAACATGGGATAAAACCGGACTCTCTTAATGTGGTGGACAATGAGAGCTGACGAGAGGCCAAGGAGAATGGCACAGGAACTTTCATCTGGCGATGGATCGAGAGAGAGACAGAGACCCAATTTGGATCAACCGTCTGAGCTCTTAAGGTCCAAATGAGGAGCAGAAGGAGGGAGAACATGAGCAAGGAAATCAGGACCACGAGGGGTGCACCCACCCACTGTGACAGTGGAACTGATCTATTGGGAGCTCTCCAAGGCCAGCTGGACTGGGACTGAATAAGCATGGGTTGAAACTGGACTCTCTGAACAAGGCGGACACTGAAGGCTGATGAGAAGCCAAGGACAATGGCACTAGATTTCGATCCTAATACATGAACTGGCTTTGTGGGAGCTTAGCCTGTTTGGATGCTCACCTTCCTGGACCTAGATAGAAGTGGGAGGACCTTGGTCTTCATGTAGAGCAGGGAATTTGGACTGCTCTTCAGTATCGAGAGGGAGGGGGAGTGGACTAGGGGGTGGGGATAGGGGGAGGGGAGCGGGGGGAGGGGGCAATATGTGGGAGGAGGGGGAGGGAAATGGGAAACGGGGAGCAGTTGGAAATTTTAAGTAAAAAAGAATAAAAAAAAATATACAGGAAAAAAAAAAGGCTCCTGATGGGTTTTTTGTTTGTCTGTTTGTTTGTTTTTTGTTTTTTGCTAAATCTTTATTTTTAAAACATTGTCCTTACTATGTAGGTCCTTCTTATAAAATGTTTGGGATATAAACTAGTGTCTCATACATGTCTGTTTTATAGTGTCTATGATGAAATTGCAGAATCCTTTCAGTACTGAATTCTTTATTTCCTTAGTAGTATTCATTTGTCTGCTATTTTTTCTTCTTTTTAACCTATGAACCCTTCTGTTATAATAGAAATTTTCTTCACATTGCCTAATGAATTATCTATAATCATCTTTCAGTATACATAGTAAACTTATAATGTTTCCCAGTCATTGAAATGACTACTATTATACTTACCTTTTTGATGATGGTTAGTTTGGTTATCAGTTTGATAGGATTAAGAGATGTTACATAGATCAGTAAAGCCCCCACCCCTGGCTATGTCTCAGAGGTCATTTCCAAGGACAATTAGATCATGAGAGTTTTGACTTAATACATTAAATAACGATATAATCAACACCCATGGCATTATGGGGGGTTGTGAGTAGAGATGAAATCATAAGGAGTCATAAAGCATAGAGGGGTTCCCTTGGGGCTGTACATTGACTTCATTTCTTTTTGTAACCCCTATAGTCATTTTCTGTCCTCTATGATCTAAACTGCTCTTTTGTGCTTCCCTGCCATGATGCGCTGAACCTTCTGAAACCGTGAGCCCAAGCAAACCCTCTTTTTTTAAAGGTATTTTTGATCATGTAACACAAAAACAAATATGCTGTTTTTAAACTTTCTGGTTTTCATCTGATTCTTCTTCTTATTGTGTTATAATTATATATATATATATCCTTGGGCCACCTATTGGTTGTTCATGGCAATGCTTTTGTACTTGTCATTTTTCTTTCTGTTTTCTGCTGTTGCTAATGCATTGGAGGTCATCACAGCTGGTGTTGTCCTCACCTTGTCTTAATCATTACTCTAAGATTCAAATAACTTATACTTACAAAATATTCTACCTACAGTGTATAGATGCTGTTTATATGGCAGGATGAATGTAAATGACGTTATCAAGAATGGATAGAATTTATGGATGGGAGAGATAGTTTCAGCCCTTAAGACCTCTAGTTGATCTTGCAGAGATCCTTTGTTCTCATCATCCACATGGTGTCTTACAATCATCTGTAACCGCAGTGTAAAGGAATTCTATGCCTTCTTCTTCCTCTGCTGTTATTTCACACATAAGCTGTACTACATACATGGAAACAAAACATTTAGACACATAAAATTAGATAAGTAAATGCTGTTTATAACAGAATGTGGCTTTGCAACTGAAGTTACATAAGATATACTTCCTTTATAGGAGCTTAGAGATTATTTTCTTGTACTTTTATTCATTTATCAAGTATTAAAATAATTCTGTTTGAATTCAAAGTATTTTTTCTAGATTACAATTATACTATATATATATCTTCAAGTTAGTAAAAATTATCTTTTCTATAATTTATATTATGATAAATCAGTACCACTAAATTCTCGTCAGCTGCTTTATAAAACAAGCAAAAATGAATGAAAGAAGACATGATAATGTAAGCTAACACATTAAAATGTGTGATTTATATTAAGAAGTTACCACAAAGACTGAACTTGCTATTCAGGAATCATTCAATATTTGTATACCAGAAGTAATTTACTCATTTTAAATATGAGAAGATATTTTAAATTGCAACCAGGCCTGAACATGTTTCTTTCTTTTTAAAAAATTCACCACCATGCCCTGTAGCTAGAAGATGGGAAGATGGAAAGAGTAATTTCCATGATGTGTTTTCTGAAGTGAAGGTTGAATTGAGGCAACTTAATAACTACACTTAAAGTGGAGTTTTCTAGATACATCCCAAATTTCCATTTTACTACTGTTAAGTAAAATTGTAATGGTAGAGGGTTATTGATAATGGAAAAATTAAAATGAGTTTCCTACTTATACCTTCTAAATATTTTACCATTATACATTCCATCTAATGAATACTTTATAGAAATGCCAGTTTTAGATTAAACATTTTTTAGCAAAAATAAGTTACATTCCTGAATAGGCTTGCTCTATGCATAGGATAGAATGACAACTAGGAAATATATACAAATATGCAACAGAAGATTTTAAGAGCAGGTAATTATAACAACTGAAACAATAATAGCCATATTGACTATTATAGATTGATTATAGTTTGCTTATCACCCAGGAGGTCTTATGGAATCTATGATTCCTTCCTGTAAGGAGAATGTTTTCAGTCTGGACCCAGGATCAAGCAGTCCACTTCTTCTTTTGCAGGGAAGAATAAGCAGCAAGCGTTTCATTGTGGTAAGGGCTAGTATTGCAGAATGTTCTACCCACATTAGGAAGGACACAGGATCACAGAGTTGAAGAAAAGCCAGCATAGGTCACCATAGCAGCTATTCTTGAGAGAAGAAAGAGACTAAAGTCTCCTTGAAGATAAAATTGATAATAACCCAGAATCTGAAGTGAGATATAGGCAATTATCTCTTTAAAGGGGGATTTTTAAAGAAATATATTCTCTAGTACAAGAAAATGAGACACCAATGTAGATCAAGGAAGAACAAAAAATTGTGAACAAAGACTTAGTGTAAGTTGAAGAATGAAGATGAACTCAAACCAAGAACAGACTTTGGCTGAATAAAGATTTTTTTTTCAGGTCTCTATGTACAGAGATAGTTATTTTACAACTCCACACTTTTTCATATTTAGTTTAGTTTTATATAACCACGCAAAGATTAACTTTTTTTTTTTAAATCAACTTTCCATTGCATAGAGGAGTTTCATTTACTCCCCAAACTTCGTAAATCCTCAAGTCCAGTGCTTGTCTTGTAAGTGCAGTTATAGCTCAGGCACAGATCACTTGTCTGCTAGATACAATGCCTGGACCCATTCCTCACAATCTCCAGAAGTAAGTCAGTCATTCAAAACCTGTAACCCCATGGATGTGCAATGGATTCACATGTTTATAGCAATTTCTAACAAATCAGAATTAAATCTTATTTGCCAAGGTAAGAACTCTTCACATTTAATTCCATTTATTGTTTTCTTTCAGATCCATGGATCCTACCATTTAAATATTTGACACTGATGCCTCAATGCAAATATATTTACTGACCAAACTTTTATTTATTCATCAAAACCTGGTAGGACATGTGGACTTCTGCACTCCATAAAGATGGTTCCTATTAAAACAGAGAAGTACAGCCAACACATTGAAATAAACTTGTCCTTGACCTGCCTCTTTAAGATTATTTTGTCATTTATGGTTTCCCTGGAGTCTCATGTTAGCTACCATGGGAACCTACCACATATTTGATTTGTCTCAGCCTGCTCAGCTACTTACCTATGTCTTGTGTATAAAAATGGAATACAGTGTCAAACTTGGTTACTCATGTATCTACCCTTATCTAAAATGCTTCAGTTGTGCAGTTGCGTTTTTAAATTGTTACTTATTTTTGTCTCATGTTTTTACTTGATCCTCATCATGTTGACCAAATATGGACACTTGTATTGTCTCACACTTCTTTACTTCATCATGCTGTTTCACCAAATCTGGAGTCCTGAATCTTTTACCTTCAGGGATAACCACTGTATTTCCTTTGAGTTCTTACTCAAAGAAAACATCTAATAAAAGTCAGGTAAAAACATAAAATGTCTGCCATGTTGTTTGACTAACAAAATTATTTCATTCATTTTTTTCTGTCAAGACACTTCATGTACAGTGAGTAAATTTCCCAAAGGACAAAGAGGCATATATTAAAAATGTGTATTTATTCTATTTCCATAACCCAGTTGTTTGTATGTCCTTTACAAAGACAACTTCTGCTGTAGAATTTTATGCCATTGTCTTAACTTTATGTACAATTTCCTGAAACTGTTTCTATTATATATTTATCATCTATCAATCATCTGTCTATCTATCTATCTATCTATCTATCTATCTATCTATCTATCTATCATCTATCTATCTATCTATCTATCTATCTATCTATCTATCTATCTATCTATCTGTCTATCACCTATCATTTATCATTCTAACTATCTACCTGCCTATATATCTATGGAAATAGTCTGTCTATTATGTATCTCTATAGCTATGATCATTTTTTTTCTATCATGTATCTTTCCTCCTAGCTATGATAATGATTTCTATGGGGTGGTCTTAATTTTTTTTATTCTTCTTAACATTGGATATGAAAAATTGTTCCTCATCAATTTATAGTGTCTAGTTTTAAATGTACATTGTATTTTCTTGTATAGATATACTTTAGATTATTTATGGGTCTCCTATTTCTCCTCATTTATATTGCTGGTAATTTTCTGCATTACAAATAGCACAACATTGAATACTCTAGTACTGGTGTATTGTGGTTTTGGTACTCCAGAATATAAAATGGGAAATCACATTACTATTAGCTTCTACTTCATCTTCTCTTTTCCTTTCAGATTTTGCTATTTAAAGATTGTCCACAAAAGGATTTATTGCATTATATTCTTTTCTGTAATAATAACTCCTACATTTTTCTAGGTGTAGATTTACAGTAAATAGTTTTATTCTTTAACAGAAATTTCCTGCCATTGCTTGCCCCTTCACCCCTCAGTTAGCTGAAGTTGCTTCTTAATGCTTCCTTCAAAGGGTGTGAAAACTCTCTAATTCAGTAGTTGGTTCTGGTGTGAAATGGCTCAGTGTTTGAACACATGGTTGCCGGATGGTGGTGCTATTTTAATGATTTTTGGAAGTTTTAGAGGGCAAAGCTTAGCTAGAAGAAGTGGATCACAGACTAGTAGAGATTCATGTGTCCATCTTGGTTCCTTTCCTCCATTTCCTTCCTTGCACCTGGAGAATTGATAAGCCTTAGGCACAAATTCCAGCCATTCTGAGCATCTCCTTCATTATGGACCCTGCCCCATCACAATGTGACCCCTATCATATAAACCTCTCCTCCCTTTAGCTTCTTCTAGTCAGATATTTGATCTTACTGATGAATTAAACAACTAATACTGTTATTGCTATGTGTTACCTTTATACCTGAACAATAGCATGGGTGGCGGTGTAATTTTCAGGTCATGTTCTGTCATCTCTTTGAAGATTTAATTGCTACACTTGATTTTACCATTGAACAGTGTGATGGAGTCCGAGGTCATTCCAACCTTTTCTTTCAGTTTAAGTGAATTGACATCTCATTCTGATAAGCAAAGAATTAGTTCATTATTTTTGGTGTCTAGCAGATCTGTGTGCCTTTGTTTTGTTTTTAACCATTTCTTTGCTTGTTTATAGAAAGGAGTGAATCTTTGAAATAGAAAGTTTAAAATCTTGTTTGTTTCTAAATATATTTCTGAATGTTTTTTATATATTTGGTTCTGTATATAACTCATCTCTTTTGTTAGATATTTCAGCTATACAAATATGGCTTATCTTTTTACTTTTTTGTTGGGGACTGTGGACCATCAGACCCTGAATTTCCTATAAACAACTTGTTTTCCTCTGCTCTGAGCAGCCTGTAGGGGAGTGGGTTCTGATGAGTCTGCAGCTGAAAGAGCCTGAGAGCTGGGGCGTGGCCAGAGCCCTATATCAGCTGCCCCTGAACATAGTAAACTGGGCATTCTTGGCACTCTTGTATCAAGGATGTCCCCATGGCTCCGTCTCTCTGTCTGATTCTGTCTCTGTGTGTTTTGAAATCTCCTGCTCGCCAACCGTAGAGTAGCACAGAGAGCGCTCAGAACCGTCTGAACTGGTATAGTTTTACACTTTTCTACATTTTAATCTTTATTATTTTAATTAAGTCACATTCCTTAATTAATTATTTACTGTTTGTGTCCTTTTATAAAGTTTTCAAAGACACCTGCTGTCTCCAACGTGGCCTTCAATTCTGTGTTTAGTTTCTCTTTTCTATTCTAAATTGTGCCTACCCATATATTTAAGAAAAATAAAAACAATTTTTTTAATTTTCTGGGATGTGTCAGTGCCCGAATGTAAGTATAAGCACCATCTGTACATGAGCCTGCGGACATTAGAAGAGAGTTTGGTATCCTTTAGAACTGTAGGTATAGGTGGCTTTGAGTTGCCCTGTGAGTGCTGAGAATTTAACCATGAAGAGCAGTAAGCTCTTACACACTCCTCACCTCTGAGATATCACTGACTGGAAAAACAAACAATGTCTATAAAGACTTGATGTGTGCTAGCATTGCTCTAGGAAACGGCAGCACAGTAGAAAATGGGGAAGGAAACATTTCCTTCCTGGCAGAGGCTACACTGGTGTTTGTTCCAGCTATGAGCTTGTTTTATAACAGTGGTTTCTTCACTCAGTTTCTACTCACTTGTTCCTGCATCTTATCTGAATAAAAACTTTTAAAATAAGCCGTACTGTTCAAAGCTCTATTTCTTATTTAAATAGAATTATAATAAAGAAAAATTCTTTTGACAATCCCTTTTTTTTCTGTTCTTTTTTGGTGGTTCGATTGTATAGGAACATCTATTACAAATCCTTTTATTGGTCATCTTTTAAAGATTTTTTTGGGGAAAAATGTGTGTAGGGGCCTGTCTGTGGAGGACAGGGTGCATTTAGATCCTTGTGAGCTGCAGTGCAGGTGCTGGACGCTGAACTTGGATTCTCTTTAGCCACTGATTCATCCCTTCTGCCCCTACTGTTAATCTTTTAAACCTGGTTATTTACACTTTCCTAACAGTTTTTTTCTGGTTAAATAAATAAATAAATAATACTTTAGCCTTAGGTCAGCACATTATAACCAGTATAATCAGCACATTATAATAGAGCCCAGGGCCTCTATTGGTATAGCTTATGCATTTGCTTTATATTTCGAAATGATCACAAACAAAGAGATGAACAAAATAGCTGCAGAGATACTAGGAGACTGACAAAGCTTCAAATATTCCCTTTCCATAAAATAGATTATTTTCTCATGTAATATATACCCCAACCTCACTTTGTGCTCCCTCCTCTTTCCTCAGCCTCCTCTCTCCTCTCCCTCAGATCCACTTCACCTCCATTTCTCTTTAGAAAAGAGCAGGCCTCTAAAGCACAGCAAACGAACATGACAAAACAGATACAATAAGACAAGGTCAAAGCGCTCAGATCCAGACTGGACATGGCAACCCAATAGAAAGAAAAGAGTCCCAAGAGTAAGCAAAAGAGTAACACACCGGCCCCCACTCTGAGGAGTCAGATTGGGATTTTGTGGCACTCTCCAGTTCTTTACAGAAAAATTTTGCTAACAACAGTTCTCCATATGAACTAAAATAATGTGTTAGTGGATTTGTTAGCCTTTATTTATAGACCTTAGTACTGCAAAGAACCTCCCACAAACCTCTCTCCTGTAGCTCACTTCAGAACTAGTTTGCTTGCTTAAAAAAATGTATGCAATATTGGGGACTTAACAGCACACCTGAGAGCTCTAGAAAAAAGAGAAGCAGACGTGCCCAGGAGGAGTAGAAGACTGGAAATAATCAAACTGAGGGCGGAAATCAACAAACTAGAAACTCAGAAAACAGTCCAAAGAATCAATGAAACAAAAAGTTGGTTCTTGGAGAAAATCAACAAGATCGACAAACCCCTATCCAAACTAATTAAACGACAGAGAGAGAACACGAAAATAAATAAGATCAGAAATGAAAAGGGGGACATAACCACGGACACAGAGGAAATTCAGAGAATCATTAGATCTTACTACAAAAGCCTGTATGCCACAAAACTGGAAAATGCAAAAGAAATGGACATTTTTTAAGATAAGTACCATATACCAAAGCTAAACCAAGAACAGGTGAACGATCTAAATAGACCTGTTAGTTGCAAAGAATTAGAAATGGTTATCAAAAATCTCCCTTCCAAAAAAAGCCCAGGACCAGATGGTTTCAATGCAGAACTCTACCAGACCTTCTAAGAAGAGCTAATACCTATACTTCTTTTTTTTTTTTTTGAGGGTTACACATGCTTTATTAGTAGTTCTTTATGGTAAGTGTTTTTTTTTCATTTTTTTTCTTAATGTATTTCACAATATAGAAGCAGAAGAGTCATTGCCAAATTCCTTTTATGAAGCTACAGTTACCCTGATACCAACACCACAAAAAGACCCAACCAAGAAAGAGAATTACAGGCCTATCTCACTCATGAACATCGATGCAAAAATTCTCAATAAAATACTGACAAACCAAATTCAAGAACAAATCAGAAAAATTATCCATTATGGTCAAGTAGGCTTCATCCCAGAGATGCAGGGCTGGTTCAACACACGCAAATCTATCAATGTAATCCACCATATAAATAAACTGAAAGAAAAAAACCATATGATCATTTCATTAGATGCTGAAAAAGCATTCAACAAAATTTAACACCCTTTTAAAGGTCTTGGAGATATTAGGGATACAAGGGTCATACCTAAATATAATAAAAGCTATTTACAGCAAGCCGACAGCTAACATTCAATTAGCGGAGAAAAACTCAAAGCCATCCCACTAAAATCAGGAACACGACAAGGATGTTCACTCTCTCCATACCTCTTCAATACTGTGCTTGAAGTTCTAGCAATAGCAATAAGATAACATAAGGGGATCAAGGGAATTCGTATTGGAAAGGAAGAAGTTAAACTTTCGTTATTTGCACATGATATGATAGTATACTTAAGCGACCCCAAAAACTCTACCAAAGAACTCCTACAGCTGATAAACACCTTTGGTAATGTGGTAGGATATAAGATCAACTCCAAAAAATCAGTTGCCTTCCTATATACTAAGGATAAGGAAGCAGAGAGGGAAATCAGAGAAGCATCACCTTTCACGATAGCCACAAATAGCATAAAATATATTGGGGTAACTCTGACCAAGGAAGTGAAAGAGCTATTTGACAAGAACTTTAAGTCTTTGAAGAAAGAAACTGAAGAGGACACCAGAAAATGGAAGGATCTCCCTTGCTCTTGGATTGGGAGGATCAACATAGTAAAAATGGCAATTCTACCAAAAGCAATCTATAGATTCAATGCAATCCCCATCAATATCCCATCAAAATTCTTCACAGATCTGGAGAAGACAATAATCAACTTTATATGGAAAAACAAAAACCCAGGATAGCCAAAACAATCTTATACAATAAAGGACTGTCTGGAGGCATTATCATCCCTGACTTCAAACTCTATTACAGAGCTACAGTATTGAAAACAGCTTGGTACTGGCATAAAAACAGAGAAGTCGACCAATGGAATCGAATAGAAGACCCTGACTTTACCCCACAAACCTATGAACACCTGATTTTCGATAAAGGAGCTAAAAGTATACAATGGCAAAACTGGATGTCAATCTGTAGAAGAATGAAAATAGATCCATACCTATTATACCTATCACCATGCACAAAAATCAAGTCCAAAAGGATTAAAGACCTCAATATTAGTCTGAACACACTGAACCTGATTGAAGAGAACGTGGGAAGTACTCTACAACACATGGGCACACAGACCACTTCCTACGTATAACCCCAGCAGCACAGACACTAAGGGCATCATTGAATAAATGGGACCTCCTGAAACTGAGAAGCTCCTGTAAAGCAAAGGCCACTGTCACTAAGACAAAAAGGCAACCCACTGACTGGGAGAAGATCTTCACCAACCCCGCAACTGACAAAGGTCTGATCTCCAAAATATATAAAGAACTCAAGAAACTAGACTGTAAAAGGCTAATCAACCCAATTATAAAATGGGGCACCGAGCTGAACAGAAAATTCTCAACAGAAAAAGTTCGAATGGCCAAAAGACACTTAAGATTGGCTCAACTTCCTTAGCGATCAGGGAAATGCAAATCAAGACAACTTTAAGATACCATCTTACACCTGTCAGAATGGTTAAAATAAAAAACACCAATGATAGCCTTTTCTGGAGAGGTTGTGGAGGAAGGGGTACACTCATCCATTGCTGGTGGGAATGCAGACTTGTGCAACCACTTTGGAAAGCAATGTAGCGGTTTCTCAGGAAATTCGGGATCAACCTACCCCTGGACTCAGCATACTCTTGGGAATATACCCAAGAGATACCCTATCATACAACAAAAGTATATGCTCAACTATGTTCATAGCAGCATTGTTTGTAATAGCCAGAACCTGGAAACAACCTAGATGCCCTTCAATGGAAGAATGGATGAAGAAAGCATGGAGTATATACATATTAGAGTACTACTCAGCAGTAAAAAACAATGACTTCCTGAATTTTGCATACAAATGGATGGAAATAAAAAACACTATCCTGAGTGAGGTAAGCCAGACCCAAAAAGAGGAACATGGGATGTACTCACTCATACTTGGTTTCTAGCCATAAATAAAGGACATTGAGCCTATAATTCGTGATCCTAGAGAAGCTAAATAAAAAGGTGAAGCCAAAGAAAAGCATATAAGCATTCTTTTGAATATTAACCTTCATCTTGCGATGAAAGGAGACAGAGACTGAGACCCACATTGGAGCACCGGACTGAAATCTCAAGGTCCAGATCAGGAGCAGAAGGAGAGAGAGCACGAGCAAGGAACTCAGGACCGCGAGGGGTGCACCCACACACGGAGACAATGGGGATGTTCTATTGGGAACTCACCAAGGCCAGCTGGCCCAGGTATGAAAAAGCATGGGATAAAACCTAACTCGCAGAACATAGCGGACAATGAGGACTACTGAGAACTGCGGTGGTGGTTCATGCCTTTAATCCCAGCACTTGGGAGGCAGAGGCAGGCGGATCTCTGTGAGTTCGAAACCAGCCTGGTCTACAAGAGCTAGTTCCAGGACAGGCTGCAAAACCACAGAGAAACCCTGTCTCGAAAAACAAAACAAACAAACAAACAACAAAAAAAGAACAATGGCAATGGGTTTTTGATCCTACTGCACGTACTGGCGTTGTGGGAGCCTAGGCAGTTTGGATGCTCACCTTACTAGACCTGGATGGAGGGGGGTGGTCCTTAGTCTTCGCACACGGCAGGGAACCCTGATTGCTCTTTGGGCTGATGAGGGAGGGGGACTTGATCGGGGGGAGTGGGAGGGAAAAGGAGGGCCGTGGCGGGGAGGAGGCAGAAATCTTTAATAAATAAATAAATAAAAAATTAAATTTTAAAAAAATGTATGCATGTGTGGGGTCTGTGTGTATGTGAGAGACAGAGACAGAGACAGAGAGACAGAGAACATGTTGAGAGGAGGGGAAAATAGAGAAAAAAACTTGTTTAATTTTCTGCTGCCTTGTTCTGAAAGGAATTCTAAATTTGCTCAGGAAAATGTCTTGCTTCCAGATGTGTGCCATTTCTGCAAGGGAAAGATTGTTCATTTTATTTCTAAGTTCTGTTTCTGTTTTGGAGAATTGGACTCTCATGCTTTCTTTGAAGCCAATGGTTATAGCAAATCTCAGTGTACTCCTCCTGCACTGTGCACTCCTCCTGCACTGTGTACTCCTATAGTGTGTACTCCTCCTGCACTGTGTACTCCTATAGTGTGTACTCCTCCTGCACTGTGTACTCCTATAGTGTGTACTCCTCCTGCACTGTGTACTCCTCCTGCACTGTGTACTCCTATAGTGTGTACTCCTCCTGCACTGTGTACTCCTCCTGCACTGTGTACTCCTATAGTGTGTACTCCTCCTGCACTGTGTACTCCTCCTGCACTGTGTACTCCTATAGTGTGTACTCCTCCTGCACTGTGTACTCCTATAGTGTGTACTCCTATAGTGTGTACTCCTCCTGCACTGTGTACTCCTTTTGTACTGTGTACTCCTGCACTGTGTACTCCTGCACTGATACTACCTGATTTACATTTACAGAGCTCCCAGAGTCCAGCTGAAGAGAGGGAGGAATGATAATATGAGCAAAGGAGTCAAGACCATGATGGGGATCCCCACAGAAACACCTGACCTGAGCTAGTAGAAGCTCTCTGACCATAGACTGACAGTGGAGGAACCTGCATACACCAAACTAAGCCCTCTGAATGTGGGTGACAATTGTGTGGCTGGGGAAGTCTGTGGGGCCACTGTAAGTGGGACCAGGATTTATCCCTAGTGCTTGAGTCGACTTTTGGAGTCCATTCTTTTGGAGGTGTATCTTGCTCAGCTTAGATATAGCAGGTGGGAGGGCCTTTGTCCTACCTCAAAGTGATATGCCAGTCTTTGTTGACTCCCTATGTGAAGTCTTATCCTTTCTGAGTAGCCTGTAATGGGTGGGGTAAGGAGAAGGTGGAAGGCGTGGGAGGAAGGGGGGGAGTGGGAACTGGGAATTGTACGTAAAATGAGAAAAGATTGTTTTAAAATTTAAGAAAATTACATTTACAGAGATGATTTGAATCAAAAATGTTCTCTGGTCCCCAAAAGGTAGATACCGGACATCTATTTCTTGTTATATTTGTATTTATATTATTGTGCAATATAAGAAAGAAGAAGAAAACACTCACACTTGGACTCCCCACAGGGCAGGGAACCCTGACTGCTCTTAGGGCTGATGAGAGAGGGGGAGTTGATTGGGGGACGGGGAGGGATATGGGAGGCGGTGGCGGGGAAGAGACAGAAATCTTTAATAAATAAATAAATTAATTTAAAAAAAACCAAAATGCCTGCTTTTAATATACATGAGTAGGCCTTTATCTTGGAATATTTCAAGAAACCTTTAGAAATATCATGAGATGAAATAGTAAAGATGATAGAAATACAGCATGTCATCACTCTGAATGAACAGTAAATTCCCACGAGACAGCATCCATCATAAATATCTAACCGGCACCCAGTGTACTGTGATTGCACTCCATGGAAAAATCCACTGGAGTCCTCTCTGCTTGACTAATTAAACACCACATAATGATGGAAACAACCATAAGGATAACTTAAGAACTATGTGAAAGAATTACATTTTCTAAAGGATGTGGATAAAAGTACTTTTTAGTAATTTAACAAAAGACCAATGTCTACTCCATGTAAGGCTCTATACAAGGTGAAAACTCACTTCTGAGTACATCATTTACATTCTACCTACCAGAGACAGGCGGCATGGCTTTACCTAACTGATAGAAAAATGAATCAGTAGGAAGTAAAAAGAAGAATCCCAGCTATAGAAACCCTGGTTTTCTGACGTAATGAGGACCATGCAGATTAATGAGATTGTGAAACTATTACAACTATTAATTTTTCCTTTTAGGCCCTTGACATGTAGATTGAAAAATTAAGTGAGTTAGACAAGTCTATTTGAAAGTACAAATGAATAAAGGATGAGACTAAGTTCACATTGGAGTGTGTTTTAGTTGTTCTTCACACATATTAACCTACATAATGGAGCTAAAATTCCTTAAATTTCAGATTGTGGATCTCCCTTGAAACCTTCTGGGCTTGGTTTAATTTCCCACATTTCTCAGTTACAACATGTTTCCATATAATTAAAAAGTAA
The DNA here is from genome assembly GCF_950005125.1 of Chionomys nivalis. NCBI lineage: Eukaryota > Metazoa > Chordata > Mammalia > Rodentia > Cricetidae > Chionomys > Chionomys nivalis. Next base: position 31,099,800 of record NC_080109.1, on the reverse strand, counting down.
GTTTATTCTGTGTTCTCTCTCCCTTGCTCATTTTCATCCAGGACATGAACTCTTCTAAAAATTTGCATAGTAACATTTATTCTCTTTTCTGCTCTATGAAGAAATATAATTTAAAAAGGTGAAAGACACTGAGCTGATGTCTCAGAATGCACTAATTCATAATAGTATATTAGCATTCTGATTAAAAAATATCTAATGAAACCAGAGGAAAATCTCACACTCACCCTTCTCATTATATGTATGGTGAGTTCTGAGACTCAGGCGATGTTGCTGCAGAAAGGCTCTCATAAGTGAATGTTGCTTAGGAAGCTATTCAACGGGAGTTTTAAACAGCTGTTCCCCGGCTTCATTAAGACTCATTATGAGTTGTCATGTAATAGAGAACTTATATTTTTTGATGATCTCTGCATACCAGCGAAGATAAAAGTATGTCTTAAGGCAGAACTAAAAAGAACAGAAGTTGGTACATATTAAAAATAGATTACTAAAATGCCCTAGTTAGTTGGCACAGACCTTAAAAGCCCGGTACAATCATTCAGATTTAAAGGGAAAGATAAAAAGTGACTAAACTCACTGAGCTTTTAATACATCAATGGTTATATTTTAGGGGAAAAGAGTCCTCCACTCTTTTATATGAAAGGTACCTGAGGGCCCAAAGATTGATCTGTTCATCTTCTGATGGGATTCAGAGAGTTGGCATGGCCATGGCCTGAGGGGCATCCTGGTGGCTTTTCTAATTGTTCCTTGTCTTCAAGGGCAGGTGGAGTTACATCTACCCTCCACATATCATGCCCCAGACACCTTCCTCTTACTGCACAAAGCAAAAGGCTATCACGGCTCTTGGTCAAAGCTGAAGGTCATTGACATAGCTAGTTCTGTATCGACAGGGATCTTCAGAATTAATACTTAACAGTAGAAAGGACTGTGGGTCTGTGTGTGGAGGAACAGAGATCCAGAGAACCAAAGTTTGGAGCTCCTTTTGCACAGTAAGTGCACTGTTAAAAAATAATTTTGTTAACTTAGACTATTATCACTAAATTTAGCATAAACTTTTAATGGATGTCTTTTTTCATTCTTTGTGAAGGATAAGAAAATATCTGAAGGGCGCAGAGATGGCTTAGTCATTACTAGTCCTTACTGCTTTATCAGAGGGTTGGAGTTCAGTTTCAATACCCAGGTTTTGCAGTTCAAAACTACCTATAAGTCCAGATCTTCTGTACAGATACACACACACACATATGTGCATGCATACTCATACACAAATACACACACACTCATTCACATATTCCATCTAAAATAAAATCAAAAAGGAAAAAAAATCACCAAGCACTCATACACAATATTACAATTGTTATTGCATCTCAGTTGTGTGCTGGGTTGTGTTTAATTATAGGTGACATTAGCACTGCCAATAGCTGCTACTCTCCTATCAAATGTAACCACAACATGCTCACCAGGAGTAATTTTGTGACTATCTTTGCATCTATGTCTCCATTGAAGATTCATTTATATCCACATTCTCAAGCACATTCACTCTCATCTAGAACTCTGTATCTCTTGAAAATAAATTAAGGAAATGTGAAGTGATTTTCCTCTTTCTACTATATCCTTGTGAAAAGAGCCAGGTACCCTGCAAATGTGCCAGTTACAGAAGCAGAGCAGATTACATAAAATTCAAAACAGCTCATAGAAGCACCCTCTATGACAGACCCAGGCAAGAATGTGGTAAAGGAAGAGTTCCTCAGGAGGGAACATGTGTAATCCCATGAAGCAACTTAACTGCAGAAGGCTGAGGACGACAACCATGATCTAACAAGTAGGCAGAATGAGAAAAGCAAATATCCTCAAATGTGTACCAAATTCAAAGAATATAATAGTTCCTTTATATAAGGTTAGTATGAAAAGGAGGAGAGATGGTATGAGGTGATAAAGATCTATTACTGTTAAAACAGCAAGGTGACAAAAACAAGATCCAGTCAGGAAAAAATAGTATTTGGTCTTACATTAGCCAGGTTTCTTCACAGCAGCACAATCACTGGAATCTGTCTACATAGACCCAGGTACAGATGAGAATGTACAGATTTAAAGCTAGATGTAGTGATGTACATCTCTAATACCAGTGCTGGGGAGAAGGGGCAGAAGGTCCATGGGATTTGCCGTTTAGATAGTCATAACTGAATCAGTGAACTCCAAGTTCAGAGAGTGACCATCTCTCAAAAATAAGGTGGGCAGCGAGAGAGGAAGATACTTGACTGATCTCTGACCTCTACATGTATACACACATGTGCACACATGCAGGCACAGACATATACAAACGCCACAATACACAAATACCATTTCCCCTCAAATGGATAGATTAATAGAAATGATTTAGTAGAAGCATGAGTCCATATGACTATGCAGCAATGTCTTTTGCAAGTTGGGAACCAACAATTGAGCTGCGATACAAGACTGAAGGCCTGCAGACCAGTGACACCAGTGATGTAAGTCCCACATTGCATTTGAAGTCCCAAGGAACAGTAGTAATAAGTAGAAAAGCGTACTAAGTACTAAGACAGAAGAAGATTGAGGCTCAAGTTCAAGAGCAAAAGTTCGTGTTAGTTCCACATTACGGTCTGTTTTGATCCTTGGTGCATTGGAGGATATCTGTCTCCACAGATGACAGCAATTGTTTCCCCATTAACTAATTCAGATATCAGTCTTTTTCAGAGACAATTTCATGAACATGCCCCAAATTATGTTTACAAGCAACTGAGGCATCTATTATTCCAATCAAGATGACACATAATTTTAGTGATTGTATTCCAATTTTTTGTCATTTTGAAACCAAAAACTTTTATTCTAACTTAACTTTTGAGCTTTAACAATCAGCTGCTGAAAATTGGATTATTGGTCTTTAATATTTGATCATCTTTAGACCAGTATCTTTCTTTCTCCTATTAGTAATAATAGTCAGTAATATGGAGACATGAAGATAATTAGCTAGTATTGGTTATTTATTCAATGTTCCAAGGAATTATTCAGATGGGATTGAATTTCCTATTTTAACTTCTCTTATAAATGCCTACAGATGATTGGAGTAGCCAGTGGTAGTATCATTATTTAGGTTTTATCTAATCCCTTGCCAAAATTCTAGTGTTCTCTTTTGCAACAGGTTTCCAGCTCTGTCTGTCCTCTCATCACTAAAGAACTTTAGACAGTTTCAAAGGAAGCTTTTATAGTTTATATTTTACAATCCTGAGAGGCCAGAGTTACAATCCACATTTAATAGATGAGGATACAGGTCAAAGAGGCTACATGAATTGGGCAAGTAAAGTAACCAGTTAGTAAAAGACCTGGGGCTTCAACCTAGGTGTTCTGAAATCTAATCTCACAAGTGTTTCTACTCCATGAGAACACACTGCCACACACTTATCTATAGAGCTAGTGGTAGGAAGAACTTGAACTGATTTTGGTTAATCTGATTTCAGGAAAGATTTGTGGGTTGAGATGGGACTGATTATGATTATGATCCCTTAAAATGAAGCAGGCATATCTATGCAGTCTTTTGTTTTTGTAATTACTTTAAAATAATTTTCATTTTAAAAAAGAGTGTTAAATATACAGTCCTTATAACAGTAAGAGGAAGTATTTGACTAGCTCAGCATGTGAAAAGATGACAGGCAGTTTAATTTTGCTGTGCAGACTCTAGTTCTGTCTTGTAATGGATAGTACCACCTTAGCTCTATACTGAATTTTTCTGTGTTTCTAAGGATTTAACAAAGTGTAAATGACCTGTTCTCCCCACGAAAGATGACAAGCATGCTGTGATGACAATGCCATGCAATCAATCTTCAGAAAAGATTCTCTCTATTCCCCATGCAGCTACTAAAATAAGAATGGATTAAAACAGAAAGGGCTCAGCTAAGGTAAAATGGGACTGAGATGTTAGAGGTCATGGTCTTCCATTAAATACTTTTGCAATCATCATACCTAAATTTTTATACAGAAATCTTGCTGCTTTAAATGAAATGAAATGATTTGTCTTTCTTTTGTACCCTGGCCATGGTTTCTCTGATGAAAGAGCAATTATTTTACCTTCTGATTCTATTCAACTTTATTCCTCTGCATGACAAGTCTGTCTTTTATTTCCAATGCAATCCAAACTTCTATTTTGATAATCCTTGAGGCCAAAAAGAAAAGGTATGAGATGCATAGTATTGGAATGTAGTCTATCATAGGCCATTCACTGGAGTACATCTTTTTTCTCCCAGTATTGCTTCATTCAGTATCAAAGGTATCATTTGTTACTTTGTTTTCACTATAATATATTATAAGCATTAAATAGTATGTTAATTTTATATGTGAATAATACAGTGGGTGAATTTAGTCTTAAAATCATAAGTCAGATCAGATTTTTGCCAGGGTGTATTCTGAGGAACACTGCTTTTATAATCTAGAGAGACTGGGAAGAAGGAATAGTATTGTGGAAAGGCTAGCATACTAAAGATCCCATGGATTCTAAGGATAGATATTTTTCCTTGTTTTTTATTATTTCTTTTATTTTTGAGATTATAATTATATCATTCCTTCTTTCCTTTTCCATCTTCCAAACACCCTACGACCCATTCATGCTCTTTCAAACTCATGTCTTCTTTTTTCGTTGATTATTGTCACATGTTTATATGTATATGTGTACGTACCTACATATTTTCCTAAATATAACTGTTCAGTTTATATAATGTTACTCACATGTATATTTTTAAGGCTGACCATTTGGTTTTTAGATAACTAATTTGTGTGATCTTCCCTGGGGAAGACTATTTCTCTCACTATCAACATTCTGTAGTTTCCTGTATTTCTTTGTGTAGCGTTGATACCTTGTGGTCTTTACCCCATCCATCTCGCCATTTCTATTGTTGTCTGTGTTTAGTTTATGTTGATGAGACTTAATGGGTTCTACTTCTGGCAGTCCTGGAGAGATAATCTCACAGCAAACTCCCAGGTCTTCCAGCTCTTACAATCTTTCTTCCTCCTCTTCTGCAATCTTTCCTTAGTTTTAGGTGCAGCTATAGTTTGGAGATGTATCCATTGGAACTGGGTTCCCCAACTCTGCATTTTGATTGGTTATGTTTTTCTCTAGCAGTTTCAGTTTATTGCAAAAAGGTATTTCCTTGATGATGGGTAACTCTTTGTGTAAATATACAAATATAGTTTAATTGAAAATTTATCATCTGGCTTGACAGTGCTTTCTCTAAGAGTCAAAGATCATCTAACAAAACCTCTGATACCAGGAATGAGACACCTTCTCTTGAGTTTTTAGGTAGTGTTGTCAGAAACTTTTTTAAAACATTGAGGTCATTACTATTGCTCTTGACTGTCCCCAGGAGTGTAAGGTAAGCCTCTATTGCTAAAGACATCATGCACTTCAGATGCAGAGGATCTTGAGCTGGAAAGGGCATGAGTGCCTCCTCCCTGAGGACTACTCTCCATGGTACCAGAAGGCACTATGCAAGTTTCCAAAGGAGGGAAGCAACCAACAACCCTACCCTGCTACAATGCCTATGAACTAAAACAATGACCAACCTGCCATGATAACCCCAAGGCTGCACTAGTGGTGCACATACCTTGGCAGTAACCAAAATCTCTCTAATTTGAGTTCAGGCCCACTCAAAAAGAGGAAAACTATGTCTCATACTAGAAACCTAACCAACTATACAAGACTATTGAAATCATGGATCTCGAAGGAGAACCTATAATCACCACTTTATTAAACCAGCAAAATCCCTAACCACATTCTAAATATTTGTCCTTCCATGCACAGATAGGGTAGGTAGTTCTGTTCAATTTTGTCTAACTGATCATTTTCAGATTCATTTTAGTCAATCACAAATATTTCATGATGTTCCAATATAGGATGGCCATTCTTTTTTTAATTACAGAAATATTATAAAGAGGAAACATACATTTAATAAAAATTCTTGCCACTGTGGAACTTATACTTCAGAGAAAGATACAGACAATGAACAAAAACATTAAATAAAGCCCGGTAAGCTCTTGCAAAATGTGTTTAAATTAAATATATGAAATTGAAAGAATGGGAAGGGAGAATAAAAATGGAGAATATTATTTGACTTTGGAAGCTACATTGTGCTCACTTTTGAAGTCCTCATGGACCTATCATTCCACAGAAAACACAATGGGCTCAAGACAGTTCCATGCTCTGCCAACCTTGGACTGCTTCACATCCTTGATTCATGCGTTGTATTCCTTTATAGATTATTTATGTTGCTAATTTCCCCAATTCAATTGTAGTTTTTAAATTTTACTATCAATATCTGCAATGTGTAAACTAGTAGTTATATTACACTTTAAAATTTTAAAAATAACTTTATCCTCTGAAAGACTGGGAAAGCTAACCAAACATAGAATAATAATCACTAGGTGTCGGTGTTACCACTGGATCTCAGAGATGATCTTAGACCTTAGCAAACTCACTTGACCTAGATATTTGACAGTATAAATAGATACTAAAAATCTTTCTAATCTATTGAGATGCCTCTTGATAAATTTTACAAGTATTTTCTAGGTGATGAAGACAAACATTTATCTGTCTGTCTGTCTGTCTATTATCTACATTCTGCTTCATTTGGTAAAATGATTTTGTGAAAGATAAGAATATAAGCTTATTTAACTATTTATCAAGTTAAAATGTATCTAGAGCTGGGAATGTAGCTCAGGTGGTAAAGTATTTTGTTTTGCTGCACAAAACTCTGAGTTCAAACCCCAGAATTTCATAATTCAGGCATAGGGATGCACAGTTGTTATCCCAGCACTCAGGAAGTGAGTGACAATGATGACAAACAAACCTACAGCCTCCAAAACAAACAAACAAACAAAAACCATGAATAAATAAGTTTACCTCAACCCATATTTTATAGCATTCAATTAAGGCCTCCTTGGGAGGTCAGAGAGGCGAATCTGAACTAACAGCAATGAGAGGAGTGTAGAGTCCTTCCGTACATCTAAGAAAAAGAAAAACCTGAAAGGACCAAACTCTTAGAAGTTCAAGCATCATGGAGACAAAGGATATCAAATTCTAAACAAATACATTGAGGAAGGCCTAGAAACAGAGATGGAGCCATAAGGTATGGGATGGAGTCATAAAGAGCAATATTATGTATTTAGCAGAGGCAGACAGTTTTATATAGGTCTCTGTCAAATTCTGTTTTTATTTGGGCCCCTGGCAAACTCTTTTACCTCAATGCTTATTGCCCATTCTGTCTGAAATACTCACTCCTCTGTCTTGACAGAGCTAAGTCATTGCTGTCTTTCAAGATTTACTTCCTGATAATGACCAGTGCCATCCAAGTCCCTGTGTTCCTCTTTCATGACTGAGGCAACTTTGTTTTATTTCCTGTCAGAACGTAAATATCTGATATGCCACTTCAAGGGGGGCATGATCCCCAGGTTGAAGACCCCTGCTTTAGCATGCCCCAGTTTTATACTTTCAGCCCTATCTCAGTCCAGATTTTCCTGTTCAGTTTTCAACTGGACATCTGCACCCATATGCTAATTAGACATCTCAAAACTAACACATCACAAATTGAACTTTGGAATTTCCTCACAAAATCTGCTCCTCCAGAAGTCTTTCTCTTCTCAGTGAACGTAGTTCATTCTGCCAATTGTTCAACATCTCAGTCTTTCTTTATCCCTCCGAGCTTTCACACCCTGCTTGGCTGCTATTCCAGTCCTAAGCACTGTGACTCTGAAGTACGTTTAGAACTCAGGAATGCCTTCCCGCCTGAACCCTGCCACAGGAAGCTAACTGGTCCCCCTGATTCCATGCTAGGGAGTTGTCACTTACTAACATATGTCGGGTTGTGTTATTCCTGCATCCTGTCTCTATCCTGCTGTGGCTCTGGCTTCATGTGACCTCCCTCAACCTTCTTTTCCCAGCTACTGTAAGGTACTTCCTGTCTTAGGAAACTCTACCAAGACAGTCCAAGCAGGTTTCCACTTTCGGGACTTTCCGTAGTTCATTCCCTCCATTCCCCTCTCCCACATTGGGAACATTTCTTTTTTTTTTTCACAGATACTCCTTCCTACAACTCTGTGTTGGAAATTTACATTTTTCTGAGAGTTCTTGTTTCACACTTCTTCAAAAATGACCCTATATCACTATTTCCACTGTTTATGTCGTTTTCTCCTTTAGGTCGTAGATGGGCAAGTGAATTCAGTAGCAACCCTAAGTAGGATTAGAGCTCAAATAATCTTGCCCTAATTTAGAACACCTGCTTAGTTTTCTACTGCTTTTCTCAAACAAAGCAGAACACTGGAAGCTTCTCCTAAGAGCACACCCTGCTTTTTCAGACAGCTCATTGCCGTCCAGTAAACTGAGCAAAAAGAACTCATGTTTTCTCACTTTCTAAAGATCAAAACCTTTCTGTGTTTCTCATGCTCTTCTCCGATGGTTTTCCATATTTATTCAGACTTAAGCCCAGCCAAAGGGCTCCTTGTTACTCTTTCATCTCAGAACTTTCTCTAAGTTTTTTGTATGGAAGTAGACATATTGGTAATATAGTTTTGTTTTCATAGAAAAGAATTGTAAAAGAATTTACCTTGCTCCTTAACATTACAGCATTTTCAAAGCAATACAGTGTGGCAAAAATTATTTGTACAGAATTCCATCCTCATTTCCCACTACCCCTTTGCACCATGTACCAGCTGGTGCACTTTGGGTGAATGGCTGGGTAATGGCTCAGTTCCCAGGGAGAAGGAAATGAATGAAAATCTAAGCAACATTTTTTTTTTGTTTTGTTTTTAAGTGCAATTAAGTTCCATTTAGGAAGATATTCTGTTCTGTTTAGAACTGTTTTCCTGGGTCCGTGATTGTGTCTCATGTTTTGTGTGCATGTTAAAAAGCAAATGTGTTGAATTAAAGAGGTGCATAATATCACTTTCTGGAGAAACCTCAGACACTACTGAGACCTGGTTTTAACCTTCATCAGGGTAAGCATGATTTGCTCCATGATTTCCTCAGTAAAATGGGGACAATGCTCCCTCCGAGGACAGCTCAGCAGATTAGGTGAGATAATGTCAGCTGTGCCACATACAGCAGGTCCTGGATAAGAGTTAGGCGTCCTTCCCAGTTCCATTAAAACCCTCCTCCATTGCTGGCTATTTGCATTAATTTGGTAAGGAACCTTCAGAAAATTCTGTCGTTTTTGTCACTCAGTTTCTTCCATTGTTCCTGGAATCACAACACCTGATTTGCTGTCATGAGGATAAAGCATGCAACAACAGACAAAAGCAACAAGAACCAAAACAAATCTTGGCTTAACAGACCTGTTCACAAGGGGAATAAGTAGTTACTGGCTCAGATGGATGGTTACTGGAAGCACAGGTTAGAGAGCCGAGATCTTCTCTGTTAAGCTGTCATCCTCCCGTGAGAAGAACCGCTCTGTTTAGGCCAGACCCTTAAAAACCTAAGGTGCTACCAATTTCTCTGGTTTCTTTTGCTGGGTGACAGAGCATGCACCGGAGACTAGTGTAGGATGACCCAGGCTCCAGTTTCTCTAACAAACAGCGTTCACAGTTGACACTCCAGGATAACTATGAACAATGCTCATTTTCGTCTTCAACTCTGTGCACAATTGACTTAAACTGTGTAGTGCACACTATTCTAAATCCTGGAATGCAGTGATTAAAGTGATAAATGCCCAATGCATGCCTGAGGTCTACCCATCACCCTCTGAAGCACAGATGATAATGATAAAGGAAATAGATACACCGTTAGAACTGGTTGCAAGGGTGACCCAAGGCAAAGAAAGTTGCTGCAGAGTGCTGGAATGGGTTAGAAGTATAAGGCCCTCTGAGGGCATTTGAGACTGAAATCCACTTTTCCCTACACATTCCTTCAGGCTCAGTCAGTATTTTAATATTTGGTCCCCAGTTCATGATGCTGTTCGTGGGGAATGTAGAGGCTTTGTGGCATGGTACCCACGGAGATCAACCACGAGGGGATGGACTTGATTGTTACAGCCGCCTGATACAGGTCTGCAGTCTCCACTTCTTAACCACTGTAATGTGGATAAGGAGATCCCTTGTGCTGTCGTCATCACAGGGAGAGCTGCTCTCGTGCCTTCTCTGATTGAGAAGAGCCTGTCAGTCAAAATACAGCTTCCTTCCCTTGAGTTGTAGGGTCTCCATTGGGTCCCTCCCCGAAGATCTCGGAAAACCTCCCAAACGAGGGTATTGGAGTCAGAGCGGATGGAGGACGCCAGGAAAACATGGCCTGCTGAATCACCTAAGCAGCAGGGCTCACATGGAGTCACAGAGACTGAAATGGCAAGTACCGGGCATGCCGGGCTCTGCACCAGGGCCTCTGCATATATATTACAGCCTTTAGCTTGGTGTTTTCCTTTTCTTCTGGATTTTTTTCAAGACAGGGTTTCTCTCTGTAGCCCTGGCTGTCCTAGAACTCTCTATGGAGACAGGCTAACCTCAAACTCAGACACCTACCCGCCTTTGCCTCCCAAGTGATGGGATTAAAGGTATGCACCACCACTACTAGGCCAGCTTGGTGTAAGCAGGTATGTCTCTTACCTTACTGGTGAGATTCTTTCCCTCCTTTTGGGTTGCCTTGTCCAGCCTTGATATGAGGGTTTTCGTCATGTTTTATTGTATCTTGTTTTGTAGTATTGCATTGTTGTCTCTTGGAAGTCTGCTTTTGTTTATTTTCTGAAAGGAGGCAGAGGGGGCACGGATACGGCAGAGAGGAGAGGTGGGGAGGTAGGGAGGAGTGGGAAGGAGTGGGGGGAGAACAAATTGTGGTTGGGATGTAATATATGAGAGAAGAATACATTTCCCATAAATAAATAAATAAATAAATAGATAAATAAATAAATAAAGGATGCTTCTCTTAGGTATTTGATCACAGTGACGAGAAATAACTAATACAAATGGAGATCAAAGGATGCATGGCAGGGCTTACTTGTCTCTTGCCAATCTACCCTCAAACAAAAAGAAAAAAAACATTTAGTCTTTTTATTTATATATCATACAGGTGAATTCCCTATGCAAACTTGGTTTCTTCTTGTTGTTGTTATTTTATGGATATTCCTTAATAAACAAAAGAAGCTGAAACCAGTCTATGCCATTCCACATATACATAAACGCATACAAGGGAAGTTGTACATATGCACAGTTTAACACTTTATTCTCTTTGATCAAATGTATTCTTTAGTGATATTTCTCTATCAGCACATGTAGGGTGGCTGCTTTTCTTTTTGATAATGTAGAATGATTATAACCCCTCCCCCCCTTCTCCCTCCAAACCCTCCCAATACCCCTCCCTACTCCCCTTCAAACTCATGACCTCTTTTTTTTTTGTTAATTGCTATTGTAGTATATACATAAATATTCCTAAGTGTAAGATTTGTAGTCTGTATACTATTACTACTGCATTTTCAGAGCTAATCGTTTGACATGGGACAACCAATTTGTATGCTCTTTCCTGGAGAAGACCATTTCTCCACTCCATGTTTTCTCAGGTGCCTATAGACCTTTGTATAGGGTTCAGGGGACCTTGTGGCAGTGGAGGGGCAGATTATAAGAGCCAGAGGATCAGGGGGCTCATTGTGTAATGATGTTGCTTAGTGATGTCAGAAAAGTTGATTTCTAAAAATCATTTATTATTTTGAAATCATATTGATATATACGATATACCTTGATCATATCCACCACTACCCCACCCTTCCAATGCTCCCCGAATCATACTACACATCTTCCCAGCCTCATGTCCTCTTTCTCCCCCATTTCTGCCTCGTTGCCACTGTGCCAGCATTGGATTATAGACCAGCAAGCTACATCATTTTGTTCCAGAACCCACGAAGGAAGATTTGAGGATTAGGTAGCATTAGAAGTACTGTCCATGTTTCCAATGGCAGGTAATTAGCCTGAAAAGCATTCTAACCAAGTGTCATGGCCAATTAAGACTGGCCTGCAAAAGGAGAGGATTCCTCCTGTGATAAGGAAAGTGGTCCGTGCAGTTTATGCCCCTCTCCGAGCGGCTCTCATTGTCAGAGTTTCTGAAGCTCTTTGTTCTTTCTCTTAAACCCATAGCTTCAAACCCAGGTCTTATTTGAAATCTGTCAGCCGAGGTTTTAGCCATAACACTAGTCTTATCTTTTCAAAAAAGGCCGGATCAAAGCAGCTTAGTTCTCATCTGACTTTAACAGGGAAAACGGCCCATGGCAGCCACTCTGTAATGAGTGCTTTCCCAGGTGACCAGCACGAAAGGAGTGCGGGAATATTCTGCCTTTGTGTTTGCTGTCACCAGCAGACCTTCATTCATATGTATGGATGTATGTATATACATATGTATGTATACGCACAGCATACAGCACAGTCTTTATAGAAGTGGTTTAAGACTTAGACTTATAATTCACCGTTTCTCCTGTGAAAGGAGCTTAATGAGAGTTAAGTACTTTCTCAAACTAGGTCAAAACCAAGGCAAGAACTCATGGTATATTATACCCTTAAATGTAAAACCCTGTTCCAAAGAAAGGAACACGATATAAAAATTGATCACTCATGTTCCAGACAGACAGCATGACTAGAAGCTAAGCTGGGAAAGAACCTGGGTTTGAATCCCTATAACCCAGGTAAGGCTGGGTGTAGCCATGAGCATATGGATTCCAAGTCTTCCACCCCTCATGGGACTGGGTGGAGCACGGAGCATTTCTGACAGCTCATGGGCCATAGCCTAGTAGGTTAAGCAACAAAGTGGAAGGCCAAGACCAACCCTTTTAGTTTTCCTCTGATATCCACACACATAATGCAAATATAGGCTAGCACACACACATACATACACACACACACACCATACACAGATTAAAATACATTTTTAATAATTTAGCATTTACTATACAGGTTCAGTATATGTCACTTTTGTTACAATTAAAAATTGATTTTTTACTACAAAATTTTCTATGGATAAATAATATGACCTAGATGTGTGACAAAATGGAGTATTCTGGGTTATCCCAAGAGTTGTGTCCTGAGCAACTAGAATTGTGAAACTTGATTTGACTGGAAAATTAAGGGTGGAAAGGTCCTATACGCTAAAATTTGGAGTGTCCTAATTTTAATCTTGGATATCTTATTATTAGTAACCTAAGTGGAGATGTTGAATGGAGAATCAGATACGAAAATCTAGGATTTAGAAGAGTTTAGGTATAATGGAGTAAATCCAGGTGCCATTTGCCTACAGATAATATTCAGAATTATACGCTAAGTAAACTAGCTCATAACCTCATTGAGAAAGAGAAGAGATGGGGAGATAAAGCAAAAGCAAAACAAAGGGGCTGTGTAGATCTGGGCCATCTGTGTGGGTCTGTGTGAGGAAGGAAAGCAAGATAACCACATTTTATGCTGAGGTAGGATAGATAGTCAGGGGAAGACCGGGGGGGTGGTGGTGAATATGATTCAGTATTGAATGGGACCCTCAAAGAATTTACACAATCACATTTTAAATTTATATGCATTATCCTCTATGTAGGTAACTTCAATCAAACTCTGTCTGTCTCTCTCTCTTTATACATACACAGACACGTATATGTGTGTACATTAAGACTATAAAATAGTAGTTCCCATATGGCCTTTTCAAGCATCATTAGTGTTTGTTATCCCCCACTGCCCCTGCCCCTGTTCAACCCTCCCATTCTTCTCCTCATCTCACTCCTTCTCTTCATTATCCTCCCTTTTCCACTTCATATAATTTTGCAAACTTTTAAGTCTCAAAACATAAAGTCACAGCCATCCTTAACATTATGATTTATGAAGTAGAGGTGTAAAGCTAAAGAATTCCATTCATATTTGGTTAGGGAAATGGATAAAGGGTTAGGGATTGGTTAATTGGTTATGAATTTCACTCTTTACACAGCAAGACCTAGCTAGAAAGTGATGTTATTCTGTTGCTTGTGTTAGTGTGGTGCCATGAGGAGCTGAAACACACATAGATCTACATTTAATTCTTGTTTACCAAACAAAATGGCTGTTTCATATGGTTTAGCCTAGTATATGATATATATATATATATCTACATATATATATATACATATATGCAGTTATGCTCACATCTGAATAAATAAAATAATCACAAGACCTTGGCTTTTTAAATAAGCACCCTGAAAACTACACTTTCTGAATTTCTCCTTTCCAGAGGAAAATCAAGGCAGAGCAGGTAAGTGGTGGCTGAATTTATACTTCTTCCTTGTGCTCATTCTCACCTAAGTCTTTACTAAAATCTAGAAGTGCCTGATGTTTAGAATATTTTGACTATAGAATAATACATGCACACACTTATTTGCAAAAACATCAAAGACAATATAAAATGTACGAAGATGAATATGAAAGTTACCTTCACATCTTTATGTGTGCATTCCTACGTCCTTGTGTGCTGTCAAACAGGAGTGTGTTTGCGTACCCATGAATACACATGTGAAGGATGTTGTGTGTCTTTCGTCATCACGCTCACCTTGTTTCCTAGAGAAAGGCTCTCAAACTGAACCAAAAGCTTGCTGTTTCTGCTAGTCCAACAATCTCATGCCTTCTGAGTGCCTGTCATTGGTACTGGGGTTACAGGCACACACAGCCATGTCCAGCTTTTTATGTGAGTGCTAGAAATTCAGTCTCATCAACGTACGTAGATTAACTTCACTTAAAGTTACTACATTGTATTCAATAACATTACTGTTCTAATTTATCCAATGCCTGTCTGATTTTGATTTACATTATTAGATGTAAGTGATATTTATAATAATAATCATAATCATATTTCAAGGTCCAGGGTGAGAGTTGAATATATATCATGAGAATACTTGGCTAACTAACATTTGATGATGCCAGGCTTGCTTTTAAACCCAAATCTGATGTGTATAAATTATGGGAAGTTTCTCTTATTTACTCTGTTAGTCAGGCTTTTCATCATGGTGACAAATTCCTTAGAAAAATGACTTAGGAAGAAAAAAGATTTAGTTTGGTTCAGTTTCATAGGTTATAGCTTATGGTCAGCTTCATCCATCATTTCTGTGACTAGTGAGGCAGAGCTTCCTGACACATGGATGAGCAAAATGTTGAGTATCGCTTGGCAACCAAGAAGTAGAGAGAGAGATAGAGGGATACCTGGGACAAAATACATTCCCAAGGATCTATGGCCCAGTGAAATTCTTCAGAGTAAGGCCTACTCTCCCATCCTTCCCATAACCTTCTAATCAAACCACAAAGGTATGAACTCATCAGTGGATTAACCCTTGGTTAGGTCAGATTCCTCATGGCTGAATCAACTCTCAGTGACTCACTCTATCAAACAAATGGCGACCTAGGCTTCAGACACATGAGCCTTTGAAAGTTATATTATATACCGACCTTAACATTTTCTTTTCATGATTTATAATGATTTTAACTATTATACATGAATATGTATCTTCCATTTTATTTTATTTATCTAGCTTCCAGCATGTATTTTTTATAACTAATCTTATTTGGTTTGGAAAATCATATGCTTTGTAGATATTTTTTTAAATTTATTTTAAAAAATTATTCACATACATATATTTTTATTATATACTTCCCCCTTCCCCATCTCCTCCAAGATCCTCATTTTTTTAATGACCCCAATTCACTACTTCATGTTTTTTATTCCTTCAAAATAAAATAGCAGAACCAAAGTTCTATACAAACAAATAAGACATAAATACCAAGATGAAACAAAACAGAAACTACCTGTGTGCATCTCTCTCTCTCTCTCTCTCTCTCTCTCTCTCTCTCTCTCTCTCTCTCTCTCTCACACACACACACACACACACACACACACACACATACACATACAAAAAAACTAAACAATCATGGAGTCCATTTTATGTTGACAAACTAAACTTGAGGGCTGTCCTGGTGTATAGTTGATATACCTAGTAACACTCCATTGGAGAAAATGACTGAGTCTTTGAAGTGACTGTCGTATGCACAAAAAAATTATCAATTGCAAATAACCTCTTGGTTAGTGGTAGAACTTAGTATTTTTTCAGTGTTAGGCTATTGTCCATTTTGAACTTGTAGTAGTCTTTTGTGGCTGTGCTGTCACAGTCTCTATAAGTTTATATGTGTATCATCCTTGTTTGATCTGGAACTTACTGTCCTACCCCTAACCAAGAAGTGATTTGCTATTGTTACTTGGTGGGAAAGGAAAACTAAGTTTTCTCCAATGGAGTGACACTGGGCATCTCAACTACACTGCAGATAAAGTGTCATGTCCAGGAGCGGTAGGTCAACACAAAATTGTTTTTTTAGTGTGCTTTTATTGTGTTTAGGTGATTTTGTTGTTGTTTGTTGTTTGTCTACTGTTTTGTTTTTATCTTTAATAGAGAAGCTTTTTGAGAGGGAAGGAAGGAAATGAGACACACACACACACACACTCACATGCATAGAAAGTGGGAAGAAAGGACGCAGAGAATTGAATCCTATATCCTGAATGACTTACATAACTTGTGAAATTTGGTTGAATGAACCGAGGGCTTTCTGGAATATTCCTCAAGACAAAGGCAAACCTTGGACTGTTTGCTCTTCAACCTTTAGTGAAATTAACTGTGCAGGCCTTGCATTCTTAGGATTATTCAGAGTTTTGGGTATAGTGAATACCACACTTGGGATTATTCTCTCTAATTATTTGACTAGATTTCCAGCTTTTAGTGAAGTCCAGCCAAAGAGGATTCTTTATGAGAGCTACGGTATTGTTCTAAATGTCCTGCCACTTAAAATAGTTGACCCTGTAGCTGCCATGGTGCTAGGTAGGGGCAACATTAGGCAGAGAGATGTTGCACATTTCCCTAAGCAGCTAGGAAAAGCTGATGACTTCAGGAGAACAATGCAGTGTTTGAAAAGTCACTACTGGGAGATGACTGAGTCTTTGAAGTGACTGTCGTATGCACAAAGCAACCATTTACAATTACTTGATGAGAGAAAGTTTGTCAGATCAACAATCATAAAGTGAGAAAGATACAAAAGAATCTGATAGAGGCCTGAAGTAATTTATTAGGGATTGTTTTTAAACCATTTCACAGGACAGGTGTATAATGAATTTGCTAATGACAGCTCATGGAACATACTCTTCAATTAGATAATATATATATATATATATATATATATATATATAGAGAGAGAGAGAGAGAGAGAGAGAGATTGAACCCAGTTTACATGTAGTCTCGTTCAGTATGTTAGTGTGAGCCAGCTATGGAATTCAGACCAACACCCAACTTGACAATAATTTTAAAAGTCATCCACAAGATGTAAGTAAGTACTTGGCAGGATTGTGGAGAACATAGCTTCATTTCTCTCATATGGAGGAAAAGTGTACAGCAGTAAATATATGTTTGTTTGGATTACTGGGTAACAGTTGTATGGGTTGACTTCTTTGGGAAGGATATATAAGCTATTATCTGTATGCCAAATGTCATCTCCCATTTATTTCTATATGGTCTATGAGATAAAAATGAAACATTTTAAGTTTGAGGAAAACATTTTTATGAGGGTATTATTTTATAATATGTGAAAACTTCAAATTTTGGTGTCCACAAAAAGTATTTTTCTCAAAAGTTACTAAGCTTATTTTATATAATCTGTCTGTTCTTAAGTAGCATTGTGAGCCTGAATGGTAACAAAAAAGACTGTATATACAAACAATGACAAACATTCATAATCTATTGAATATGACTATATCATATATATTGAATATGACTATATCACTAGATTATGAATGTTTGTCATTGTTTAGTGGGGTCGGTTACAAATGTTATTGGTCAATGTAAAAATAAGCTAGAAAAGTAGTTAGATTAAAAGGTTTCTTTCTAAAGAGAAAAAGGAGGATGGGATATATAAATAATAAGATTATTGAATCTACTTCTAAACCAAAATAAGAACTACAAGTTTTAAATATTTCACATTAGTATGAATTTTGGTATATTGATACAAATTTAAAGTTAATTTTTATACTGTATATATATTTCTACTCTTACTTGAGGTATTGTGTTTATGCAACTCATTTAAAAGTATAAAGTATAATTAAGAGTCATCTTAATAGTCATCTATTAAGTCATATCCAATATTCAAAATTATAGTTAGTTATATTAGGTATGTTTTCAAGGTCATGCACAGATATATTTAGATAGATAGATGATCTTCAAACACATCAAAAATCAACAGAATATGGCATTTAATATGTTTAATAACTTAAGTCTTTTCATGACACATCTGCTCCTGGCAGCTTCAATTCACTTCACAGAATATAATGGGCACTGGAGTAACTCCATATGGAGTTTTCTTTCCTTATGGCAAAAGGTATCATTTTTGGGAAAAAAAACTGCCCTTGCCTCAGTTGCTGACAGTATACTGTCCAAACTAGACAAACAGGACCACTGCAAAACTAGACTACATACAAAAAGCAACTTCCAAGCTTCAATAAGACAAGTTAGGATAGTCCTTCAAAATTCTCTCCTTCTCAAAAGTGTCTGTCTGATATAATAGGCCTATAGGCCTAAGATGGATACCTCAATATTTCAGAAGAGTTTTTGTGTCTGCCCAGGCAGTCAGATATCCCGATCATTAGATATTTTACATTTCTGGGGTCTTTATTGACGTTAAAGACTAAATAATTAAAGACTAAACAACTAAATAGTTCAAGTATTTCTTAGTTATAAAAAAAGGTAAATTAGGCATAAACTTTAGAGTTGCAAAGATAAAATTGATAAATATTTTCTCTAATTTTGTCGAATACAAATGGACTAGATATTATAACTATAATTCTTACTTGATAACTGTTTTTGTTGTATATAACTTTACAGTATAAAGTTAAAACCTTCATTTTAATTAGACAAAAGAGGGAAATGTGGAATATTTCTTTACATTGTGTGAATATATGTCGATGTGATTAGTTTAATAAAGGTGACTGGCCAATAGATGAACAGAATAAAGTTTGTTGGGAGAAATAAACTTAGAACGCTGGGAAGAAGAAGAGTCAAGGAGTCACCAGGCAGATGCAGAGAAGCAGGGTGTGTGCAAAATGAGGTAACAAACAATGAGCTACAAGTCAGAACTTAGATAAGAAATATGGGTTAATTTAAGTTATAAGAGCTAGTTAGTATTAAGCCTGACATATTGGCTGGGCATTTATAATTAATATTGAATCTTCATATTAGTTATTTGGGAATTGGTAGGTAGCAAAGAAAAGTCCACCTACATATTTGTATACAGGTGTATATAGTAAGTAAATATGTACATGATCAATTTCTGCATTTAAACTTTGGTACAGCTAGCTATACTATTCAGGATCATTTTCTCTGTTGAAGGTAATTGAAGATATTCTCTGTTCTTATATTTAATGAGAATCATAACAGTTCTTCAAACTCTCTTCGACTGTGGTGCCATGTCAGAAAATATGTTCTTTATTCCATATGTTTATTTATATACATTTAGATTAGCTAGGTTAATGTGTCTGTTTATCTCCATTCTGTTATATAAGTTGTTCTTGACTAATTAATGTGACCCAGCTTTGCCTGCCTTTATGGTTGTAATATAAATACATTGCTGTTAAAAATAGTCTCCAAGTTACACTGGTAATATATGACGATGGGACTTTTCTAAATATTTTTTACTCATATGTGTAGCCATGGGCTAATGAGTTATATAATGCTGAGAGTTAATGGACATTACCTGATTTTATAGGAAAAGAAAAGTTGATTAACACTTATGTTATTCCTCTCTCAAAGAAAAATCCATATCTGTATGGGAAGGTCAAGAATTACAGCACCCTTTTACTCAGAATGATAATCAACAGTGATAAGAAGTCAATCTGAGAGTTTCCACTTTACTTATTATTAATAGTCAATTATTCTCTTCACTTAGCATTCAATGGCAATGCTAGGTTGCTTTTCTCTACATACTCTTCACTTCTGTGGACACGGAAAATAGAAAACTCTAATGTATGGTTTGCCTATAGGCCCCTGGATGGCTAATGTAAAGGGTCAACCCTAGAATCCCACACAGGGAAGGAGCAATACGGAGGCTTTGAGAAAATACCCATCCTCTCTCTTTTGCAGAGTACGCTTGTCTCCATTCCAGCACTCTTCAGCTTTCAGCAGCACATTTCTGATAACTTATAATCACATAACTTTACTCCCAAGTAAACACTCTGGAAAAGAAAAAGTGTATTCAGCATCCCTGAGTCTTGACTTGAATTATTGGTCATTGTCTCTGACTTTTGCTGACTCTTGCTGTGTGTCTTGGACATGATTCTGGTCTCACTATGACACCTGGCTCTTCCCCAACTTTATTCTCTGATTTGAAATTCCTGTTTCCATGCTTAAACTCAATCTTCCTAAGCAGGATTGATCTAAAGCTTGACAGAAGATTTCCTTGATCCTTTGTGGGGATTTATTTTTGTTTAATGAGGAAAATGATTGATATGTCTGTTTTGCCATGTGTAAAGATAATAGAAAATAAAGAGTTCTTACTACACATAGAAAAATAATTATATCTCTAGAAAACACAATTATTTGAGGCAAAAGTATTTGAGGAAAACCAATAAAATATGCATATAAGATACCTTGATAAAATATCAGCTCAAGAAAGCAATAGTTTCCTGGTGGACCATTTCTGCTACATGCAACCGAGGAACTAAGAACAGAATCAGAAAAATTCTTGATCATGAACTGTGAGCTACCATTATACCTAAGCATCCTCTATCAGTATCACCTTTGTGTCATACTGGATATTGGTTCCCTCTCTTCTGTTTCCCAACCACCATAAAGTTATTCCAAACTAGGTATCAAAATAAATTCTTCCTTCTTTACTTGATCAGCACAGCTATTTTATTTACCAGCACATGCAACTGTTCTGTTTCTTGTCCTTAAGGAAAGCAGGGGATAGACACATATCTGGGTGACAGCTATTGGGTGGGCTCACCCTTTGGTACTTATTCAAGCCTCTTCTGCAGTGACTTCTCATCAGGCATTCTCCTGAGACTTAAAGAGCCTCTACCTACCCCAAAAAGTCCATCTCAATGACTTATTTTAAACACATTTTGTCTATAGTAGTCAATTAATTCCTCTCCTGTGCTCTTATCTAGATAGTTTATAAACTTTTCATATAAGGGACCACAGAGCTCAACACTAAGGAATATGGATCCTAAACCTCTCCTCCATTCATCCCTGCCTGACTCTTAACTGGTACATTATGCAGACACAGGATAGGAGTCTGTAGCTATTTGGAGTTCATGCCTGCAGTGCTTGTTTCTTTTCTAGAAGACGACCTTTCCCTGCTCCTTTCCCTGTCTTACAACTCTTACATTATTCCTGGCCCCTCTTTCACAATGTTCTCAGAGCCTTGGGATAATATACCACCCAACCATCACTTTCTCTCCCTCCTTGCACAGTTAGGAACTTCTGCATTTATTTCCTTTCATTGTAAAGAAGGGATTATCTGATTAAGACTGAAAGTAAAATTTGTCTATGAGCATAAGAATAAATATTTAGAGGGCACATTGATTTCAAAGTAGATTAACAACATTGTACCTTGCTACTAACTGTTTGCTACTGATAGACTTGGGGAAAGAGAGAACCCATTGATTCTGTGGTGTACCCACTGATGACTTCAGAAGCTCCAAGAAATAGTTCCATTCACTGGTCACAGAAGTGGTCCTGGCAGAATAAATGGGTCACAAAACCATGCCAAAAGTCATGATTCTGAGAAAATGTCTGATGGAGATGATGGCTGTTGATAGTGATGGGGAGAGATAGGAACCAGGGGAGAGAGTAATCAGAATACACTACTATGAAATTGTTGACTCAAAAAATTAATTGGGATATAGGACCTAATAGATATTTGAAGATCTTTTCATCCTAAAATAAAAGAATATACTTTCTTCTCAGCACCTCATGGAACTTTGTCCAAAATTGACCACAAGCCTCAACAGATACAAGAAGATTAAAATAACTCTCTGCATCCTATCTGAACACCATGGATTAAAACAGGATATCATCAACAACAGAAACAATGCAAAACTTACAAACTCATGAAAACTGAAAAAACTTTCCATGTTATGAAAATGAGTCCATACAGAAATAAAGAAAAAAAATTAAAGACTTACTAGAATTTAATGAAAATGAATACACAGCATACCCAAACTTATGGGACACAATGAAAGTATGCTAAGAAGAAAGTTCATAGCAGTAAGTGCATGTATAAAAAATTGCAGAGATCTTATACTAACAACTGAAAAGCATACCCAAAAGCTCTGGAACATAAAGAGGTAATCCCATCCAAGGGGAGCAGACTGAAAGAAATAATAAAGTCAAGGGTTGAAATCAATATAATAGAAACAAATAGAATAGTACTAAGAATCAATGAAATAAGAGTTGGTTCTTTGAAACAATCAACAAAATAGAAAAACCCTATCCAAAATTAAAAGACAGAGAGAATATCACAATTACAAAATTAAAAACAAAAATGGAAACATAAAAACAGACATGAAGTAATCTAAAGAATCATAAAGGCATACTTTAAAAACCTGTAATTCATCAAACTGGAAAATTTAAAAACATGATAATTTTCTCGGTAGGTACCACTTACCAAAGTTAAATCAAGATCAGATAAGCAATTTAAATAGATATATAGTGAAATAGAAACAGTCATTAAAAGTCTCCCAACCTAAGAAAGGTCAGGGTAAAATGGTATCAAGTAGGCTTCATTCCAGAGCAACTTATACAAATCAATAAAATGTAATCAACTATGTTCATAGCAATTTTGTTCATAATAGTCAGAAAACTGGAAACAACCTAGATGTTCCTCAGCTGAAGAATGGACAAAGGAAATGTGTTTCATTTGCACAATCAAGTATTTAATATTCAGCTGATTAAAAAATGATAACAGGAAATTTGCAGGCAAATAGATGGAATTAAAAAAAAATCATCATTAGTGAGGCAACCCAGACCCAGAAAGACAAATATGGAATGTATTCACTTATAAGTAAATATTAGCTGTAAAGTAATTGATAACCAAGATACAATTTATAGACCCAGAGAGGTTAGGTAAAGAGGAGGACTCTAGGGAAGATGTGTGGATATCCCTGGAAGAGGAAGGAGAATACATTTTATAGGTGGAATAAAGTTCTTGTGGAACAGGCTTTCCACTTGTTTGGTTAGAGTTACTCCAAGATATTTTATTTTATTTGTGGCTATTGTGAAGGGTGATGGTTCTCTGATTTCTTTGTCAGCCCATTGTTGATCTGCATAAAGGAGGTCTATTCATTTTTTTGGGGGATCACGTATGGGCAAGATGGGATGGGAGAAGAGGATGCCAGTAGAGACAGCTAGAATTGGGGATATTTGGGGTATGGTGTAGAAACCTAAGGCAGAGGAAGCTTCCTAGAATCTATGAGGGTGATCCTAATAAGCTATTGTCAGTCAAGTTTCCAGTCATGGGACTGGGTTGCATTGGTGGCTGAGGGGGTCCTGTGAAGGTCCTCAAAAAACCTAGGCTGATGAGAGGACCGAGAGCTGCTCTCCTCAAACTGACGATGGGGCCCCATTGCTAAGGACAATGTCCACACAGTTCATTGAAAACAGAGAGGTCAAAATAGTGTCGGCATAGAGCCTTCACCCCTCTGTTCTAATCTCTTTGTTGCAAGAAGTTACTCTGCAGGTTACCGAAAGAGAAATGTGGACACCAAAGTAGCCCCCAAAACCTTTAACCTGCAATCTGTCCTGCCTGCAAGATGTGCTTCAGCAGTGGTGGAACAGACTTGTGGGAGTAGCCAAAGGATCTCTGGTTTAATTTGGTTCCCACTTCACGAAAAGGAGTCCATGCCCAACACTGCTTAGATGGTAGACACTAACATTGAATAGCACAGAGACTTAGAACATCTAAAAGAAAAGTTCAATGAAATGATTTCTAATGATATTTTGCTATACTCATTGATCAGTACCCTGTGCAGTTGTCATCAGAGAGGCTTCCTCTGGTAGTAGATAGGACTATAAACTGGAGAAACTTACTGGTTTTATTTTATAGTTATTTGTAATATTTTATAATGAAAATAATAAGTTAACACTACAAACAGATGCAGCAAGCTAATACTGGAAAGCAAAACAGAAAATGAGTGCTACAGACTACCAGAAAGGATGGATTTATTTGTGCATGCGTTAGGATGTAATAGACCATTCTAATGCCTAAAGTTCAGGGTTGGTGAATCCATTTATGTAAATTTTGCATGTCTGTAATATAAAATTATTTTGTTATTGTTGATTTTTCTAGAATTGATTAATTTCTAAGCAAAAGACTGAGAGTTGCTGAAATGTGAAGACTGATGCACAGCTGCACACATAGGAAGGACTATTAGAGCTTCACCCACTCACGTCATCTTGATAAGAATGCATCAGTATCTGATAAAGTGCTCGGTGTTCAAGTAGCATGCTATGAGAGTCAAGAGCATTTTTCTTTTTCTTTTAGCTTTGTGTTAATTTGGAAGAAATTTCCCTCCATGTCTTGGTTGTTTAAGAGACTTAGAATGGATGTGGTTATTTCCACCAGATCTGGTTTGTGGATTGGAAATAGATCCTTGGTTTCTTTTTTCTTTTTTTGACAAAAATGAAAGGCTGAGGCCAAAGGGTAAAGGACAATATTATTTAGATTTCAAATGGAACAAGAAAAGACAAAGGGAAAATGAGATCTGGCATTATATGCTCACATTGAAGGCAGTAATTAAGCTTTGCAGTGTCATTAGACATGATAACAATAATTTGTAGCCTTTCATGGTGCTTTACATGCTAAGCATGCAGAATCACATGATGTCAAAACCGTTCGTATTTCTCATTGCTATTATTTTTTTCTGCTAAGGAAATAATGGCTTTCGATTGTCATGACATGAGGAGATGCACAACACAAATTTGGATTCTCAACTGCAAAGAAGAAAGGAGGGAGGGTTTCATGTTTTTTAATCATCTTTAAAATGTATGGCAGCAATAAAAGACACGGAGGTGATTTCTTCCAAGACTACAGTATTTAAATTTATAAAAGTTAATTTGGCATTATATTAAATGAGGAGTTAATGTTCCTACAAGCCCAGCAACTGAACTATGACATATTATACCACAGTGTTGAATTGAACCAAGAATAGTCAAGTTGTTGATTGTGGGAAATCTGTCATTAATAAGTTCAAATTTCCTACTATTGTGATTAGTGTAGGGGAAAAACCATGAATGGGTACCTTGGAACTTCAGAGTCCATGGTAGTATATTTAAAAACTTTAAGTAGCTAAATATTTCATTTCAATCAACCAAATGTGTAGTGTTTACAGATAGTCAGTTTTCTTTCTTGGCTAATCAATTAAAATGAATATATATTTTGTCTAGTTTTCAAGGCTCCTTTTAGAAGGTATTCTAGTAATTAGAATTTCTCTGTGAAATGCATCTCAGAGTCTTTAAGTGTTCAAGTTGGCAATAGTGAATAAGCAATCCCTGCTTCACTTAAAAGAGTATGTCAGTGTGGTCATACTCTTTTAGCCTAATGCTGAGCTCTTACAAATGTACCTGATATTAGAGTTTGAGGAGTTACTGTAAGACAGTTGAATTAGTAAGCTCAGTGGATATGAAGCAGGTACAAAGTATCTAATTCTTTTTTTTTTTTTCTGAATATGTTTTGAATGTTAGGAAAGGAGAAGTTGCTCGTTTGTCTTCCTCCATTGGTAGTTAACTTGAAGCTTGGCTTGGGTTAGTATCCAGTGAAAATTTATCTTCCATTTAAAATTTTTACTTCAAAATATTTTTCTTGAGTCTTTGAGAGTTTCATACAGAATATTTCCATCATTTTAACACTCCTCCCCCAACTCTTTCCATCTATACCCTCTTCTAGCACACCTAAATTCATGTGTGTATGCTTCGAAACCAATTTTGTGTTGCCCCAAATATTCTTGAATGTGTAGTCTTCTACTGGAATGGTTGGTTTACCAGGGGACAAAGTCTTAGAGAGAACAAACTCTCTAAGATAAACTCTTACCGGTTTACCAGGGATAAACTCTCCTCCCAGCAGCTAACAGTTGCCAATAGTTCCACGGGCAGAGGTACAATTGTGTGTTCACCCTCTCTGTGATGAGGTTTGGTGTGGCTTGAGTTTGAACAGGTTCTATGTATGCTGTCTCTACCGTGAATATTTCATATGTGCTACTGTCCTGCTGTGATCAGAAGACATGGATTCCTTGTCTTATCCACCGCTTCTGTCTCTTACACTCATTCTGTCCCTTATTTTCAATGATCTTGGAGTTTTCATATTGGGATGTATATTTAACATCATAGTAGACACAGGTTCTCCCCTGGGAAAGACTTTTATTGTCTAATTCAGAGATCTCTCTCTTTATGTTCAAACTATTATGCTACTTTGGCTACTTATATAAAGCTTTATAGTAATACCAAAATAACCATAATAATAATTTTTAATACTCTGCCAAATTTCAAGATTCCTCAAAAATTATATTGATAACCTCTCTGAAAACTTAGCTTTTGGTGCTATAACTATTTTTCTAATGGGTAACTGAAATAAAAATTATACTCTTCTTTCAAAATATACCTTCCTTTCATAGTGTGCAGTCTTAAATAGTTCTAATAAGTATATTAAGAACCCTTTTTAAAGCTTTTTCTTTTTAAAGATAATTACAATGTTTCCTCCTTCCCTTTATTCCCTCCAAACCTTTCCCTATAGCTCTCCTTATTATCCTTCAAATTCTTGACCTCTTTTTTGTTGTTTTCTTTTTTTTAAGAAAACAAACTATCTTTTTTCATTATACATACCAATCCAATTCCTACTCTCTCCCCTCCTCCCATTCCCTCCACATACCACCCATCCTACCCCCATCCACTCCTCAGAGAGGGTAAGGCACATTGCTTTGGGGAAGGTCCAAGCACCCCCCCACCACTATATGTAGGCTGAGCAAGGTATCCATCCAAAGAGAATAGGACCCCCCCCCAAAAAAAAACAGTAAAAGCAGTAGAGATAAATCCTTGTGCCATTGCCAATTGCTCCTCATCTGCCCCAGCCACAGAACTGTCCAGATGATGTTGGTGATCTTCCACTAGCTCAGGTAGACTGTTTTAGTGGATGTACCCATCATGGTCTTGTCCTCTTTGCTCATATTATCATTCCTTCCACTCTTCAGCTGAAGTTTGGGAGCACATTCCTGTGCTACAATGTTGGTCTCTGCCTCTGTTTTCATCAGTTGCTGGCTGAAGGTTCCATGGTGATATTTAAGGTATTCATCAGTCTGACTACAGGACAAGTCAATATTGGACCATCTCTCGTCTATTGCTTAGGGTCTTATCTGGGATCATCCTTGTGGATTCCTGAGATTTTTATTGCTTGCATATATGTATATGTAAATTTAAATATAACATATTTAGAATATATAAATACACAGCAATGTGTATTTCTCAATATAACTGGATCAGTGTGTATAATGTTACTCTTACACATGCTTTCAGTGATGACCGTTTTATATGGGATAACAAATTGGTATGCTCATCCCTAGGGAAGACTTCTTTTCCTACTCCCAACTCAGTTAAGGGGGGTTTGATTTTGAAAAACATGCATCTCAGAACAGTATGTGTCTAATCAAAGGACAGACTGAAGATGGAGAACATAATCCCAGACAGACAGTTCTTGTATCTGCCTGCTTGTGACTTCTAGAATTCAAAAATGAAAACTCTTAATTCTGAAACAGATTTTACTTTGTTCAACAATGAAATTCCAAATCCATTTCTGATGCATTTCAATCGATTCTTTATGTGTGATTCCCCTCTGTATTCTGTGAATATCATTGCTTAACCAAGGACTGCTTTGAGGCCATTGCAGAGCAGCACAGAAAGAGCTAAACTAAAGTGCATGCTGGGAGAAAGGAGAGTGGAGTCAGATAGACACTGGAACACTTAAGTTGAGCTTGTCCAGAGGGTGCTGAGGGTCACTTGGTGCTGTCAGGGAGCTTCCACTCTATGCTAAAGTGGGACACACAAACCCATGTCTATCTGCCCTCTCTGGCTCTCCTAAGCTTGACAGACAAACCATCCATGGATCCCTGACTTTTGTTTACTCTCATTACATGCCTGTTAATAATAAGTTTAATTTTTCTGACAAGTGCAAGTGTTTTGTCTCACTATATTCACATAATTAGTAGAAATTCTGCAGAATATATAAGAAATGGCTCAAGGTACAGGGCATTCACTCACCATGGAAATACACTATTCACACTCAGATTCTTTGGTCTGCTTCACCCTAAGTTCCAAATGTAGATTTGGAAAATGTTGACCACACACTCTTTACTCCAGTGGAATACAGAGGTTTTTCTTCCTATGCAATCACTTTCATTCTGGTAGAAGGTATTTCTTCCCTACCCTACTAGCAAAATCAAATTAATTGTAATATTTTTAAGTGAAGTTTGTTGTGGTGTCCAGCTTGAAAAAAAAACATGCTGTGTATTACATTGTAAACATTTAAATGCCTTACCTCCTTGGAATATCAGAATGAGCAGCCTCTAAAACTCTTTATGCTTTCTATTGGTGATAGTTTAGAACCAAAGTTTTTGCCATATCTGCCAAGTCAAGATCACAATATCTACCTCATGAGTTGTTATGTATGAGAAAGAATAGTGTTCATCCATTGAGCCTGGGCTCCACAACTCTGTGTTCTTACTGGTTGTGGGTTTTGGCGGTGGTCTCTATTCATTGTAAAGACAAGTTTCCTTGATAAGGTGTAAAGATTATACTTATATCTGGGTATAAAGATAAATGTTTATATATCATTATTAGGGATTATGCTGGTTTAGTAAAGCAGTGGTTATAAATTCTCTTTCAATAATCACTACTCAGTGAGCACCAGACAGTTTACTAGATTTCCAGAATCATGTATTGCTATTTTCCAGCTTATGGGTCTCTGGAATCTGTTTCTGAAATGCATGGTATCTTTAGCAACAGGTTTTAAACTTCCACTTCTGGGGGTAGCCAAAGTCAAGAGTCAAAGGCTTTATGTTTTAGGAGTCTCTTGGACAGAGTGACTAACAATTAAAAAATAGTTTCTCATGTCTAGTATTGGGATGTTTGCTATGCAGTCTTTGACTTTTGGAGGGAGCGTTGTCAGCCTGGATGAGATAAATTCTTTAAAACTCTCTCTCTCTCTGAAATATACATATGAATTTTTGTGAAATATATATATATATATACATACATATATGGAATTTTGTATATTATAGTGTTTATTTGCTTATTCATTTTGCATGTGTTTGTGTGTTTGTCTACAAAGCACAACTAAGACTCACAGATATTGCAAAAGGGGAAGAGGGACTGTAAGTGCCAGAGATCAGGGAGTTTTCTGTGAGATTGTGTATCCTAGAAATGCTAGAATCTACACTCCTAAAGTCTTAGAAACATAACCACCCAAATGCGAGCTGCATGATAACAATAATAAAAATGTCAACCTTGATGAAAAGATTCATGAAGCCTCAACCTTACACAAAGAACAATAAGCAACTGAAGAAGGCTGCAATAGGGTGAGTTGATTTTCCTCAGGGAAGAGCACATTAAAGGTTTTCCAGTGTTAACTGATCATCCTTAATATATACATACAAATAACATTACACATATTGGAAAGGTAATAGTTAGGGGTGTATATGCATATACATGTACATATATGCATGCAATACCAAATCAGTGAAAAAGGAGGCCATCAGTTTGAAGGGGAGAGTTAAATCGAAGGTTTGGAGGGAGGAAAGAGAAAAGATAAATGTTATAATTAAATTATGACCTATAATAATAATAATAATAATAATAAATAGTGTAAATGACTAACCAAGCTGGCTCCAAAGCCTGGTGTCATGGATGACTTGCTAGAGAACTATTTCTGTTATTACCTCTTCTTTGCCAGCTCATGACCTCAGTGATTCTCAATACATTCATATATTTCTGCAGAGGAAATTGCCAATATGAGTGATATCTGGGGACAGTTAGATTGACTCATTCACTGCCAGAAACACATGGAACTTCAATAGAGTGCAGACACTTAGAGAATCGATAATCCTATAAGGCTTTTGATTATCCTGCAAAAGATCTATAACTATTTTCTCCATTGACTTTCTCAAGTTGGTGAAGTGTTTCACTTTTCAGGCAATTCTTTCTTCTATCAACCCTAGACACAGGATTAAAATGAGCGAGAGTGAAAGGGTACAGAGAGAAGACACAGCTTGATTGAGAAAGCCACTGCTTCTATTTGAAGTTGTAGTTTTGAGGACATAAAAAGGAGGCTGCTTATATACTTTCACATATTCTATTTCCTTTTCCACTAAGCAGCATATATTATTTTTAGAATTTCTCACATAATGATTAAATTTACATTTGAAAACAGTGTAAAAAGGGACAGAAAAAGAAAACAGTTTGGGGGAGTTACAAAGTATGTTGGGTATGTTTTGCTTTTATTCTCTATAATCTAGAATGACTTTGTGTAATATTTTGTAATATATATAATTAAAATATATTTTTCATGTTATGAATTGAAGTGTTTTATTGTGCATGAAATGTTACTACTTTAATAGTAAAATATTAGTTTAATCATTGGAAGTAAAGACAATCATTAGATTTTAATATTACTCACCGTGCATATAACAAGTTAGTACACTTTTTGGTAAACAGACTGTTCTTTCCCTGCTGCCAGTTCCCAAATAACCAACATGGGTACTTAATATTAATTATAAATGCTCAGTCAATAGTTCAGACTTGTTACTCTTATATTTTCAATTAATCCATATTTTTATGTACACTTGGCTATGTGGATGGGTACCTTTTCTCAGTATGACTTGTCCATTTTTCTTCTCTCTGCATCTGCTTGCTACTCCTCTGACTCCACCCTTCTTCCCAGGGTTCTCTGTTGGGCTCTCCCTCTAACCTTATCCTGTCCAGCTATTGGCCAGTCAACTTCTATATTAAACCAATCACAATGGCATATATTCACACAGTGTAAAGAAATATTCCACACTTTTTCTAATTATTTATTTTATGCACATATCCATTTATTCTTTTACAATTTTATTCCCTTAACAAAAATTTTACAATTATATAACTTTTCATAATGTTCACAAACCTAAAGATTACATATTTCTTATTTATATACTTTTCTCCATTGCTATTACTGTAAATTCTCACCATTACTCAAACTAAAGGAAGTGGGGTGCACAGTCAATGGAGGTTACTTATTGGAAGACAGAGTATATGTAATACTGATTGTAAAATAGAAAACACACATGTACTTCCATAGCATGCAAAACCATTTCTCCCTCAAAATATTTAAAACTATCAGCAATATCAGTTCAACTATGTCTTTAAAGGGTCTATAAGAGCATATTTTTCCTGAATACTGGTAAATATACCTCTGTAGTTAAAATTAGAAAAAAACCCAGAGCCTATTTGTTTTGATTTCTGAACTTATAAATCTGATAAAATTCTTTCAGCAAGGAATAGTCTTTGATTGAAAACATATTGCTAACACAGTTAAATGGTCACTAGTGAAAATTTTGAAGAAAGGGAGAAAGAACATACTGCTCAGTGTGAGCTAGCACTTTAGGAGGAGGAGGAAGATGAACGAGGAGGAGGAGGAGGAAGTAGAAGCAGCAGCAGCTGTGCATGAAAAGTTACCTTGGCCACGGCATGTCTGTGTTGTGGGGCCTGAGCACCAGCCTCAAGTCCTCCACTGTGAACTGAAAATGCCACTCTGGTTTCAGCAGGTGATCGCCTGCGCGTGCAACCAAAGTAGTTGCCACTGACTCAAGATGGCTGTAAGACAAAGAAACCTGTTCAAAACAAGGGGTCTGCTGTGCCTTGGCCTGTGAGGTATGCATGAGAACACACATTGTGGACATCTCGATTCCTTTTCCTGTTGTTGTGATGAAAACCCCTTCAAAGTAGCAGCTTGAGGGAGACTCACAATGCAAGGATGCAGTCCTTCATGGTAGGGAAGTCAAGGAGGCAGGAATTTGAGGCAGTAGGTCACATCTCATCCACCATTAGGAAACAGAGATGGCTGAGGGCTAGGACTGCTAACTCTCCTTTTTATACAGTCCCATAGCCCATCCAGGGAATGATTCTACCCTCACCTAAGATAGGTCTCCCCACATCAGTGATGCCTTGCAATAACGCCCAGGGGCTGATAGGTTGATAATCCCTCATAGGCATGGCTGAAGGACCATCTCCTGCTACCCCAGGTCCTTCAAGTTGAGAATTAAAACTAACAATTACACTTTGGAATTTATTCCTAGTCTCAGCTAAAGTGAGGTTCTGAACTATGGCTCTATCAGTCATGCCTTGTGTAGCATACGCCAAAGTGCTTTTTTTCTAATTGTGTGTGTGTGTGTGTCTGTGCGTGCTCCAGGTCACATTCTAGTGTGCCTGCACTTGTTCCTGCATGAGTGTGGGTGCAAATGTGGAGGTCAGGCTAGGTCCTTGCCTTCTCCTTTGGTTAAGACAGTGTCTGTTTGTTGCTTGGTGTTGCATATTCTAGGCAAGCTGCTCCATGGATTTCTAGATATTGTCCAGTCTTTACCAACCATCTTGAGATAGCAGCACTGGGATTTTAAACATATTCTGCTTGATCATGAAATAAGAAGTTAAATTAAAAGCAAAGGTATGATACTAAAAATCATCATTTCCAAGTTATTATTCTGCACTTTGTTAGTATCTGTGTTGAAAAGTTATAGGAATATTCATCAGGATCATTCATTGGCCTTCGTATGCATAAAACCACTTGCTATCATGGCCACCTTCCTCTTCAGTAACAGTTTGGGGAACACAACCATCTCAATCTACTTAGTTTTTCACAAGGGGCCATCAGATACAGGATAATGCGAGTGTTATCTCCACAGATACACTGGCTATTGCCCTACACCTTACATTTTTGAGATTCCCTTTGAAGCAGATGATGTTTTTTTTTTTTAAAAAAATTTAAAAACATTACTATCCCCATAATTAGCGACCCCAGATACCATGAAGAACCCCCCACCCTAAAGCCAGTTAGTGAGCAGTCTGGATTATCTCAAAGTCGTGTTGTTTAGTTTTCCTCATGCTTTTTATTTCTAAAGGAAACCTCCTGCAAGAGATCTTTACAGCCTCAGTTTTCATTTCTAGAATCCCTGGGACAAGTTGTTTTGCACCTTGTATCACCTGAGACCTTGAGGTTTTGTCAGTCTTGTGTGATAGTGCCTCACTGAGCTTGATGTTGGATGATTCCACATTCCTGACCACAGGTCGTTAATGACCACAGGGCGGGCATCACCACCGAGAGAATCAAACGCTTTATGTGTAGGGTCCAGTCTTCAGTTGTTAAACTGCCGCATAATCAGTTCACACCCTTGCTCTTGAGGTTGTCTTCTGGTAGCCATGTGTCTGTGACTTCCTCAAGTCCAAGTGTGAGGAAAATTTATTGAAGGATTGGAGAGTGAAAGAGCGAGAGGACAAAGAAAACTGAAAGCAAAAACCTCACAGGCCACGTCCAGCTGGGGTATGAGTGTAGCTATGGGGGCTGCCAACATTTTGAGGAATGTTGAGCTCTCTGCAGAGCACAGGACAGACAAACTTGACTGGGGAATAGCTGGCATTTTGTAGCTTGTCTTCCTACTCACAGTATGGTGGATGGATATCTCATCCCTTTATTAAGCATTCCTCTACTACACAATTTCGAAGACCCAGGAGTATTCTATTATTGAGTTCTTTTTCTGAAAGGAATCAACTTAATGACTTAGAGTGTCTTAATACTATTCAGGTTTTGTGTTTACTATTCATGGTCAACAACCCAGGTCACTTTGACTCATGTTTCATGGAGGAAAAAGAAAAGGGACACGAGATGATGTGATTAAAAATAGAGATTGGAATTATTGCTGGGGGAATGCTATTTTCAGGTTTTGATTATAGTCTCTCATCTGGGGAAGTATAAGAAAAAATTAGAAAATAAAAGACAAATTTGACATGTTAGCCATAAGCTTTTGCATTAAAATAAGAAGAAAATAATGTCCATATATCAAGAGAATTAGGTTACAAGCTGGAGCTTGCAAGCCTCTTCACACAATCAAATGTACTTCCCAAAAGGAATTAATGCTATTCTACTTATTTTCATTGAAATAAGGTTAGAGACTCCAGCTCTGGTAGAAATTTAGCAGCTGTAGACCCAATTGAATTAATTGAACTTCCCTGGGAAGAAGAATTCTAGTTATTGCTTTTCTATTTTTCCGAACTTGTTGCTGTTAAATTACAATAGCACTTAAAGCAGAAAGGATCATTGGCAGAGACACGGGAGTCCCCGGCCACTTTGTTCCTGGGTGACCCACTGAGGATACAGTCTCTGACTAAGGTGAATATAAAAACTAGAACCTTGAGCTTCTGAAAAAGAATGAAAATTAAAACAACAATCACCAACCAATAAGAGGAGGACCACTGTGGAAATAAGAGATTTTTCATTTCAGTGTACAGTTTTCTTTTTCTATAGGATTCTTGTAAGAACAGTAGTAGTGTCGAGTTTGTCGGATTATTTAATTATGTAATTGATAGCCTCGAAGAAGATTTTTCAAAATAAGAAGGTTAGGAATCATTGGGCATCAGAAATCCACAGAAAGGGAGATGCTACTAATCTCTTTCTGTTGAGGATGAGTGTGATGTAAATAAAAGAACTTAAGGAGGCCCCTTTCCACACTTTTAGATGAGATGTCATCCCAGCACACTCTTCCCATCAGATAAGAATATGCTGAAGTGAAGATTTTCTCACCTGTTGTCATCAACTGGTAGCATGAAATAAATACTTTATTTCAAAGAGAAATGTGACTGATAGCTACCGTTTGCCTTTCAAATGATCACTTCACTTTTATTTCCCATAGTTCAGCATTTTCTCTCAAAGACTTACATCGCTGGTCAGAACAGGAATCGCCAAGTGGAATCAAACAGTAAAAGAATGACAAAGTTCTATGCATATCATTTCAAATGATGTGTTAGCCTGTGACATGCTATTCTGCTCTTGCGCTTTTGACAAGTCAGGAATATTCTAAGAATAATAACAGTACGAAAACCACAGGTAGTATTTCCTGCGAGAGGTTCAGTCTGTAGACTTGGCTGTATCCTGCAAAGGGTGCAGGATGCCAAACTTTGTCATCCTAAAACCATCTGAACATCTGTGTAGTTTAGTCTCATTCTGATTTTTACACACTGCTTCTCCAAATAATTCATTAACTGCTTGAAACCAGATTTTTGTTAATATTTAAGCTTGGCAGCAACTTTATGACACAGTTATCTTCTCTCCTTATAGACTCGGAGAGCTCGGCTTGGGTTGGTCAGTGACCACACAGCCAATAAGCGGCGCAGAGGGGGAGAAATCACTGCAGTGATTGTAGTGCACTGTTTTGCACACTCACAATGGCAGATGCCCATGGAAAGATCCTTGCATGACAAGAATGTACTTCAGACTCACCACCTGAGCACTGTTGTTGCCAAACTCAATATTGCAAGGGGAGCTGAAAGGCTAAGATTCATGCTCTTCTGTATTTCTAACTGTGATTTGGGGAGAAGGTACAAAGATGTCTTGGAAAAGAATGTAAGAAATAAATCTCAGGAAAACTGAACAGCATGATTTTAAATAGACCAAGCACTTGGAAGTTTGCCCACAGATACTTTTTGATGTCTGTATCCTTACAATGACTGTGAATGGATATTATACAGGATGCTTGTGTCTGGAACACTGCAAACCATGCTTCACATTGGTAAAATCCTAAAGATTCTGATAGACAGTCACGATAAAATGTGACAAGATGCCAGCTATGTCCTATAATTTTGTAGGTAGGATGTATTAAATTCTACTTTAGCCAGATTCAGACTTCAATTACAGTCTTAGAAGTTTTCTGTACTATAATGTATTCATGACAATGCTCCTTAAATTTAAGACTGTAGAGAGCAGGCATTTTACAGGCTCAGATGAAAGGACGTCAGACAAATTGGGGTAGCTGGTTTGAGGAAACTGGCCATGGAGCATAGCAGGTGGGTAAAAAATCCTGATTATCAAGATCCTGCAGATGCAAATGATGCAATTTTAAAGAAAGCATCCTCCTAGAGCCTACTGAGCAGGGTTTGGGCAGACTAGCTCACCCCTGAACACTACCGCTCCAGTTGATTTTCTTCCCATGGTCTCAATTCTTATATATGAACCTCTTTCTACATTTTTTATGCGGCTTTTCTCATAGAAGCTAAATGGGTTCTTACCAATAGACCAGAAATGGAGATTATTTACTTATGTCCATGGGAACTTGTTAGAACTGACATAATGTAGATAAAGCTAAAACAAATAAAATTGGGTAAAACAAAACCAGAATTCTCCCTCCCCCCAAAAATTGATAGTTGAAAAAGATGCACTAATATTATCTTTATTTGGTATGTAAAAAATCCCAATATGATATTTAATTATATATAATGTATACTCAATATGCATATATTGAGTAAAATATGTCTTATTTTGAGTAATTTTATTACAGATTTCAGGGTTCTAAAAGGAGAGAGGAGTTTTATAAGGGGAAGAACGATGACAAAAGATATATGAGAATTTTACAAAAGGAAATGGGCCATGGGTCATTTTAAACTGCACAGTGATGTCACCATACAGAGATAGATGCTGTTAGCAATTAGATAGACTGCCACCCTCAAGCACACTTTGGTGTCATCTTGTGCTACATGGAATTGGGAAACAATAAAGTCACTTTCCATGAAATCAGAACATCCAGGAAAACAATAAAGCAACCTGAAATTTTAAATAAATATTTAAATCCCAGGGTTTTCCTGCTAATTGTTTTTGGGGAGTTATGTGTCTTTTTAAATATAAATTTCAAACTTCTGGTGCTTCTGCATTATCAAGCTTCTGTTTTTGCTTTTTGCACACTTGCATCTAAGTGTGTGTGTGTGTGTACCTGTATGTGTGCGTGTGTCTGTATGTGGTGTGTGTTTGTGTGCAGGTACATGTTCATGCACAAGCCTTCCAAGGCCCGAAACTGACTTAGGAAAGTCTTCTCAGATAACTTCCCAGTTGTTTATTTACCGAGGCACAGTATCTTGTTGAACAGTTTCTACTAGCCCAACTAGATCTACTGTTACTCTCCCATGTGCATTGGGATTTCAGGCAGTCCACCATGCCTGCCTCGCCTTTACATAAGATCTTGGGATGCAAACTCGAGTCCCCACACTGGCATGGAGAGTTCTTTATATGCTGAGCCATTTCCTGAACCTTCATTTTGAGTTGTTCAGGTTTAAAGAAATGTTAGAACAAATTTGGAATGAAGAAATATAAATTGGGAATAGATTTCTTTTTTAAGCAAAAAGTTGGTATTTTATGAATCTCTCAATAAAAGAAAACTGAATTACATGATTCAAGGTCAGTAACTTAACCGAGTCTTAAGCTGTATCCGTGTTCACACCAACACAACAGAAAGACTTTCGTAAAGTCCTTAGGCCTGTCAACATGTCTGCGAATGTCCTTACTCACCACTGTGGTCTTTAGCAAGCAAAATGATTATAATTTAAAAGCACTTAAATGCACTCTGTAACAAAGGCATCAAAGCAGCCACTAAATGATGGTTTTACCCTATTTTTGACCTTTTCTATAAAAATTAAAAAACAATAACTTTCGGGTAAACAGGATATAAAGAGATAATATTGTGAATATAATCATTTTTTTTACTAATATAATCTTTAAAATATAGATCAAAGCAAAACCAAAGCAAAACAAAACTTTGCTATAATGGCTATAGACGTAATTTCCTTAAACAATGTTCTGCTTTATATTTATTTTTCTGGGATAAATTGCTGAGATAAATGATTGCTCAGTTAAATAGCAATTGATGTCACATTATTTCATTTAACATCTTGTACCATAAAATGCAGACTGTGGAGCATTTATATTAGCCTGTATACAATAAAAATCAAAGGTAAAATCCTGCATTTTCATTAAGACACATTTAAGATGCTTTAAAACCTTTGACAACTGAGTTGGCAAACTTGATTGGTCCTCAGGAAGATAAATAGCATATCCCTTCCCTGTTGTAAAATTATTTTAAATCATTCCAGGTGTAGGCTGGTATGCATCATCCCTGAAGCACATCAAATAGGAAGGAACAGAGCGACTTGTCTCTTGGGTGGGTAACGGGAATTTAAGAAAAGGCTCTTGGGTGAATAATGAAGTGTTTAATTCAAAAAGAAAGAATAAAAATAGAAGGGTGTATCTGCTATTGAGGTTGTTGAGAAATTGCTTTAACATCCTCATGGTTTGTTTTCCGTCCTGCATAGAGGCATATCAGAAAGCTTATGAGTGTACTAAACATTCTAAAAAGACAACTTTATAGTATTGCTTAAAAAGTAAGCTGGGTACACACTGCCCACTCCTAATATAGTTAGCTTAGTAAATTAGGAGCTAACCCAACAGTGCAATAGCTTTTGAGTTTAAGATTAAGACCCATACATATCCTTTTCTGCTTCTTGGGACTGTCATCTACCCAGCTATGGACATATCATGGACCTCTCCCAGACTCCAGGGTTGTCTGCAGAGATGTGCAGAGTGACCCATCAGCTAACATATTAGCTGTTGAGATTTTCTTTAAAGCTCCATCCCTGCTTTCCCTCAGAAAGAACCTAAAATAAAAAGACTATATTTTGAGAGAGTTTCTGACTTTTCTTCTTCATTAATTTGTTCTTGGGAGACCTCACGCCATTTCTCTCTGACACACGGTTAAAACAGTGTCAATTTCATGCTTCACACACCTGGCTTTATAGGTGCAGTTTTTCTCTTTCTTTTTTTTTCCCCCAGAACGGTCTAGCTGCTCTTTGGAATCACACAGGGTAAAATTCCAGACTCATGCTGTCCTGTTGCTCCTGCCTCCATTATGGCCCGTCATGCTGAGCCGAGAATTCCACTCACATTGTAGACTTGATGACATGCAGGTTCACTTTTTCATCTTAACGGGCTGAAGGAGGGGAGACGGGAAGCAATTTGGGGTTTGATGAGGTACCTAGCTGACACTTAGGCCAGGGTTTCTAAAATGTCCTGAAGCTAAATTCAGAAGAAATGGAGTTGATTCTTGGTAGGTTCCTGCTGCCTTTTGAATGTCACTTTATCCGTTGCTAGTGGTTTTGATAGGATCATTATATAACCAGTTATTACTAAGTTCTGTAACCTTGGGTTGTCTGTGACCCTGAACTTCCTTTTGGTAACTTCCTTTTGGTTCTGATGCATTTTTACTATTTTAGTTCTAGGGTAAACTTGAGATACTACTATCCATAAAGTTCTGCCCTATCAATTTGTTTTAATTGCTTTGAATTATGATCAAATTTTACTTGGATATGAACAAGACCTGCACACATTCCAAAGTGTCCAGTTAGAGCAGTTCACTAATGTTTAAAATGCTGTGGGCTGCCAAGGGCAAATAAGATGACCCCTCCCCTCCTAATAATATTTTCCTCACCTTCGAGGCCTATCACAGAGAAGAGAATGTGTTGTTTGGGGAAGGAATGAAACTGGATCACACTTAGGAGAGAGCAGTTTCTTAGAACACATGTATTTCCATAAAAACACATTGACTTTGATCCACACGAAGGCTCAGCCTTATCTGTTTTGTAGCTCAGATTTCCAGCAGCTCTCAAGTCTCCAAGTGCTCCAATCCAGACCCACCCATGCTTCTGTTAATATATCTGTACTACTAACAACAC
Source organism: Chionomys nivalis (assembly GCF_950005125.1). Taxonomy (NCBI): domain Eukaryota; kingdom Metazoa; phylum Chordata; class Mammalia; order Rodentia; family Cricetidae; genus Chionomys; species Chionomys nivalis. The sequence continues at coordinate 31,059,970 of NC_080109.1, read as the reverse complement.
TGTAAGGAATGCTAACAGAGAGCTCACCGTATGACACGGCAAGCCGGGTTGAAATAATAGCCACCCTAACAGTGAATTAAAGAAATAATAGAAACCCCTATAGAGCCTCTTGCTTTGTTAGTAAAGAGTTTGCAATAGATGACATTGAGGATTGTCATACTATAAGATGTCAACCAAGGAAAGTTGGCCATGACTGAGTTAGGCTGATAAAAACAGGCTTGGGGATTAGTGGTAAAATATCTAGAACTAAGTAAAGAGAGCTGACTGGCAATAACAAGAAGTGAGGAACAAAGAGGGCCGAAGCTGTCCTATTAAAGGTTGCAGGGAACTTAGGCTTCTGACTTGTGCTTCACATTTTTACTTGTAAGCCTAAAAGCATAAGGCTATTAATGTAATGGCAATTGTGTACATATGCTTCAAATGGTTTGATTAATTGTGTATGGAAGCACTACAAATATCAATATAAATCAACAATATATAATTCTTTTTTGTTTGTTTGTTTGTTTCTCTGTAGCTTTGGAGCCTGTTCTGAAACTAGCTCTTGTAGACCAGGCTGGCCTCAAACTCACAGAGATCCACCTGCTTCTGCCTTCCATGGATTAGAGGTGTGTGCTACCACCACCTGGCTCAGTTTAAAATTCTTTCTTTCTTGTGTGTCTAGATTTCTTAAAAATAGTGAAAATTTAAGACAAATATACAATAAAATATAATTATATCATTTTCTCATTCCTCCCTCCTATTTTTGTGATCTCTTAACCACATTTCCCCAAAAGGATGATTTTCCCCAGCCCAGAAGCAACTAACTGCAAATAACTTCTCAATTGTGAGGGTAGGGCTTTAAATGAGGGGCACTTATTGTATGGGAAAATTGGATGTCTAGGGTTAAAGTTTCCTAGTAGTCCTGATCAATCCATAAGTCAGTTTCTTTCTCAGATGTTCTTTAAATCTGTGACAAGCTAGATTGACTTATGCTAGCTTTAAATATAGGGAATTCTACTACAGTAATAACAACTATTTCACCTTAATAAGAAAGGATGGCATCTTACAAAGTTTCTAGAAAAATTTCTTTCAGGTCACAGGAAACAAGTATATCAATAAATATTTCAAATATGTGAGTAGAATACCAGACAGTGCATTCTTCCTACAATTGAACTTGTAATCATGGTAGGTATGTTTTCAAGGTCAAACAAATATATTTTAGATAGACAGGTAATCCTCAAACACTTCAGAGTATGGCATTTAAGATGTTTTAATAACATATCTTCTTCTTCTTCTTCTTCGCCTCCTCCTTCTCCTCCTCTTCCTCCTCCTTCTCCTCTTTCATTTTCTTCTATAATAATGAGACATGTGTGCTCCTGGCAGCACCAATCTACTCTGGAGAAGATGATGGATATTAAAGAAACTCCATATGGAGTTTACTTTTTTTGTGGCCAAAACAAGTCACTTGCAAGAAAGTGCCCTGGCCCCAACTGCTGACTGTATGCTGTCCTAATTGGAAAAGCAGGGCACAAGGGAAAGGACTGCTGAACTTTGCCAAGACAAGGTAGGACAGTCCTTCAGAATGTCCTGCTTCACAGAAATGTCTGTCATATATGCTAGGCATGTAGGCTGAAAATGGATACCCTAACTTGCAGAGGAACTTTAGGTGACTGTCCAGACAGCCAACTGTTTCTGACATATCTCACATGTTTTAGAAGTCACTTGCTTGCACTTCCTGCTTACTCAGGTAATATTCTTTCCCTCTTGAATCTCTAATGGAGTTGAAGACTTTATAGTTATAGTTATTGTTTTCTTTGTTACCAGAAAAGAAATTCACCAAAGAGGTGTAAGGTGTATAAGGTTGAGAGGCATTTAAAAGATAGTTTTGATAATGCAAGTTAGAATAGAAAGTGAACTAGGCACAACCTTTTGACTCACCAAGATAGGATAGCTATGGAGTATTTTCTCTGAATTTGTCATTTACTCATGGACTAGAAATTATTGGTGTAATTATTGACTGTACATATTGTATATAGTTATTGTACTTATTATATATAGTTTTTATTATATTTATTATATCTTTTTCTATTTTGGACAAAAAAGAGGAAGAATGGTGAAGCTTTGTTTTTGCTCTAATAAATAAAGCTTGCCTGAAGATCAGAGGGTGGAGCTAGACACTAGTGTATCATAGAGGTCTAGAGGTCTGTACAGACAGATAAGAAGTGATATGTCTGGGTAAAGAGAGGAATATAAAGGTGGGGAGATAGTAGCTCAGCCCTTTTCCAGCTGAGGAGTTAGCAAGGTAAGAGTTAGCTATGGTTTGTTCTTTTTTTCTCTGATCTTTCAGCATTTACCCTGATATCTGTCTCCTAGTTTTTATTATTGAGACCAATAAGAATATATGCAACTCTTTGTGTCTAGTGGGCTTCTTTCATTTATAGGATGATTTAAAAGTTCACCTGCTTTTCCTGTGTATCAGTCATTTCTTCCTATTTAGACTATGTAGTTCATTGTGTTATGTTACATTGTGTTTACCTGTTCCACTCTAGGCAATTTCCTGGTTGTGTCCATTTTGAATGGGCTATTCTGAATGCTTAGGTCGTACCTTGGCAGGAACAAATGCATTCTTTACTCTGAGTACGTCTTGATTTATGCAAGGGTTGGAAATACAGTAGATATTAGTTTCGTTTGGAATAAACAGCTTCACAGCTTTACAGTGTGGTGTGACAATTTTACATTCTCATCAGCAGTGAAGTTCAGAGGTCCCCATATTTCTGCCAATACTTCCTGTTAACAGACTTCTGAAATTTTAACAAAGTAACATGTTTGCTGTCTATCAGTATGGTTTTAATTTGCATTTCTCTAATGACAAGTGATTTTTAGTATCTTATATACTTATTTGTCATTCATGCAGCCTTTTATATAACATATCTGTTCTTGCTTATCACTCAATTGTCAGTTTTTGATTAAATATTGTTAACTATGGCCAGAATTTATATGTTTTACAGTTTAGCTATTTAAATATATTGAAACTTGACTGATGGTCTTACTAGGTTCTAAAATGAAATATATTTGAAGGGTCTGAATTCTTCTGTTTCTGGCTGCCATAGTATAACATGTTATATATAAACAAATATATGGAAAGTATATACATTTATATATATATAATCAGTATATGTATTACTAACTTCTGTGACTGTATATAATAAGTAAATATACATGCATGCCATATACATACCACATAGAAGCAACAAACACATATAACTTATATATACTTATACATTATATATGATATACATGCATACCATGTAAGTGATCAAATCATAAATATGGGAAGAATTGTTGGAATAGTTTCCCTGCTTATTGTTTTGTGTAGATTTTCTTTCAGTTGCTGAGAAAGTAGTAAAACTTTAGTTTTTGTAACAGATGGAGACCATTATAGGAAACTACAACCTAGCGAAATGCAGACTTGTGGATTACAATCCCGTAGAACATACCTACAGTACAACTCTTACACCTAAGGCTCAGGGAACACCACAGAATCAGTGGTTGAAAGACTGCTGTAAGGATAGGTATGGGCTCGGGACCCCCATGACCAAGTTCTCAGTCCAAACAAATTTATTTGCCCCAGAGGGACAAGGGGCATGGAACAAGAGAGAAAGACAGAGATAGAGGATGAGGCAGATGGGGAAGGGAAGAAGGAAGCAGAGCCAGGGGTGTTTGTTCCAGAGGAACAAAGGACTACCTCTGGATAGAGTGGAGACAGACATGGCCCATAAAGAAATGGCCATTTATAAAGGTAAAGGAGGAAATCTCATGTTAGAATGAAGTGTTTTTAATTTTAATTGGACATGTTAATTAGCTGAGCCAAATGGGATTTTTGATTGCTGGACTTCAGTACCTTGATAGCTTGACTTCAGGAAGAGGAAATGGCTAAATAAGGGAATAGACCTTGGTGGCTAGCTTTTGGAATGTAACCTAATGATTTTTAGAATGGCAGAGACAATCAGGGAGAAGGTCAAGGGCTATCAGAGCCATGTTTTCCCTGTTTGAGTTGGCTAGACTACCTTCAATTGTAAAAAGATTAAGGAGTTTACTCTGAGATTTTTGTACTGTACCAATGGCAGATGCTATAGCCATAAAGTCTCATCAGTATGGCTTCCTAAACATGAATTGAACAAGGTCAACAATAGACATGCCAAAGTGGATGGGGAAAAGTCCATGAGGTTTCAACCCTAGATAGAAGATTATAGTCAGCTAAGGAAGGCTGAGAGCAGGAGAAATAGTCTTCTCCAGGGAAGAGAACACCAATTTGTTATCCAATACCAAATGGTCAGCCCTGAAAACATACATATAAGTAACATCCTACAGAGAGTAATATATAAGTAAATATATGTGTATATATGTGTGTGTGTGTGTGTGTGTGTGTGTGTGTGTGTAATAGCAATTAATGAAAAGAGAGATCCTGAATTTGAATGGGTGAGGCGTGCTGTATGGGAGGATGTATATACAATGTACCTATGTCTGTGGACAGGCTATGTAGTAGAATTCCAGCAGGGAATCAGTGTGCCTATGTCTTCCCCACATAGTCCATTTTCTGGATTGGATTTACTGTCTTTGGTTATTACCACACCATCACGCATGGACTTGCCACATCCCTCATGCATTGTAATACTACTTTGCACAATACTGAAGCCAGGTTATATTAGAGCTTGACTTGACTTTCATGAGCCTGGCTTGTTTCACCACGTACCCCATTATGGAGGTACCTCCCATCTTGAAGGAACACTGTCTTTTATTTTCTGCTATATGGTAACTCCTTGGGTAGGATTCATAACCCACAGTAAAAATTAATGGAAGCTGCAAACTCTATCTAGACAGAATTGCTGAAGCCTCAGATCTCTTTACAATGAAAAGAATATTAATTTATCCTGCATAAACCCTGTATAGAAGAAGGGCAGATCCCAGATAAAAAGATCAAAAGAAAAGGAAACTGAAGCCATGCTATGGCCACAAACACAGACTCAATGCCGTCTTGCTCTTCAAGTGCCTAAACAGTCTATTAAGTCGGTATCAACGTATTCATCTCTCTCCCCATCACTGATAGTGATTTTATGTAGGACACATTGTTTGAACTAAATTTTAATATTTCAATTTTCTGCTATTCAAATAACAAGCAATGTTGGAATAGGGATATGTTAAGTGATGATCACTCAGAAATCCCCATCACAAAAGTGGGGGTAGAAAATTATGTGATCTTTTAGAAGAGTGTAACTTTCAGTTTACTAAGGATAATTCCACTTCATAAGTAGACTCGTTTTTTAGAAGGTAATTTTCATGTGCGAATAAGAATCTTTAATTTAGGGATCAAAAGGATTGATATTTGTTGGTTAGTTTCAATTACATTTGCTTCTTTGTGTTATATCCTCTGTTTAGAGAATTCTAGTCCTGGTGGGTTTGGTTGGAGGTGATGAATACCTCTCAGAATGAAACTAAACACAACACAAAACAAACAGCAAGCAGCAAATGTTCTCATTAACTGACTTCCCTTTTCAGCTAAGCACAAGTATGCAACCAAGCCTCAGCAAGTCAGTGACAGCCACTTTGACCTCTGAAGTAAGTGCTAATATTCCACCTACACAAGAAGAGATCCCCCACATACATATCACATACACATGTAGAGATAACACACATTAACTGCTTCTACCATGCACCCCACTCTGAAGATGCATCCCATCTTGAAACACACCATTTTTATTTTCTTCTGTAAGATGAAGGAATACTTGAGTAGAGTTTATAATTCACAGCAAAAATTAATGCTATCCAGATTTATATACACATGTATGATACACATATAAACATATAAAACTGTTGGAGAAGGCTGCTTGTTGGTTTCTGGCTGCTCAGCCCCCAAATAATCACACAGAGACTATATTATTTAAAACACTGCTTGGTCCATTAGCTCTAGCTTCTTATTGCCTAACTCTTACATCTTAATTTAACCCATTTCTATTAATCTGTGTATCACCACATGACTGTACTGGGTAAGGTTCTGGCGTCTGTCTCTGGCAGGGCTACATGGCTTCTCTTTGACTCTGCCCTTCTTTCTCCCTGCCTACCTAAGTTCTGCCCTATCAACATGCCAAAGCAGTTTCTTTATTCATTAACCAATAAAAGCAACACATAAACAGAAGGACCTCCCATACCATAAAACACATGAGATATTCACACACATATACACACATACACATAAATCTTACACACATATAGAGATGATAACATATGCAGTGATCTGTACATACACATATACATATACACACTCATATACACAATTACAATACATGAATAAAGGGATACACATATACAAACATATACACAGATGTATACCCATATAACACATAAAGTTATGCATGCACACACAAACATAAACATATATACACATCCGCAAAAATGCATGCATACTTGCATGGTACATATACATACACACATGTACACTTGAACATGCACACATTGCAAAAATAAAACAACCAACCGAATAGCAAATGATATGGTTGCAGAGACTCTGGTTTGAAGAGACAGAACAACCAGCTCAGTGTTAGCAGTGGCTTCCAGGGTTCTGTGTGGTGGCAGATCCATCATCCAGACCTTGATAGAAAGAAAAACCTATCTGTGTCACATACTGCCTGGGTTTCTCTTCTATTCCCTTCAGTCTAGAAGTCAGTATAAGAAGTCTTTCAGGATTTGTTTGTTGTCATTGGTTCCCCAGCTATGACATTTAAGTAGACTAGTCATGTTGTAGAAATGCCTCTCCAAGTTGATTTCTCTAACTTTGCATGTGATTAGATGCAAGATAACACACTGGAATTTTACAGTCTTAATGTTATATATAAAGTTAGTTTTGGTCAACTAAGTTATCAGATGGTCTCTGCTCATTTTCACTTAACTACTTAGTGAATGAATACTTTAAGAGCTTATGAGTATAGCTTCAAAATTCCACTCTATTCAGCTATTTATGAAATTTAGTGTGAACAGATTCTGATTTTACTTACTTTTATTTCTTGAGTTTGTAATATGATTACATCATTTCTCCTTTCCTATGTCTCCCTCTAAACCCTCTCAGGTACCTCCTCCTCTGTCAAATTCATGGCCTCTTTTAAAAATTATTGTTAAACACACACACATACACGGCATGATTTCTGTCTAGAAAATTTTTAGACAAACAAACTTGGGCTATTAATAGAAAATAGTATGATAAATATATTTAAATTTCACTTGTTTAATGCATCATCAGAAATCATTGGTTTCTCAGGGTTTTAGAAGATTACCATTTGCTAAAGGGAAACATTGATCTGGTATGAGGAGAAGAGGTGAAATATCCCTTTTGAATAATTTATACTACTATCTCTTTTATTCCAAGATTATTATGGTGATTATTAATTTGTCAGTCAAGTAAAAATTGTTATTCATGTTTCCCTTTAGGGCATAAAGTGCATCGCTAATTCATAAGCAGCAAACTACAGCCGTCCGCATTTCCACCTACACGGTGTCAATAAGATTTCATTTTTGGCCTTGCAAATGGAAAGCACAGCTTCACTAATTGGTTGGATGGAATAGCAATTCTGATACCTTAGGTATTCGCTCAATCTCTTCTCATTTCACAAAAGGTCAGGAATATATACACACATGCAAATGTGTTTTTCACATTGGGAAAATAGGTTAAAGTGATAGCGTAGTTAGAAACTTGCATTTTAATACAAAGGTACTAGTGAATATTTCATATAGCCTGTGAACAATCACCACATTAGCAGGATTTAAAGCAGTGATTCGTGCCTTCCTGATCCGGTTTATTATCTTTAATGTAATTGCTCTTGGAAGAAGAATGAATTCTAGATAAAAAAAAAAACTCCGTGCATTTTAAGTACCTGTGTAGACATATGACAAATTCAATTTTTGTTTCCATTCTTAAAATTTGATTTACTTAATTGACTTTTATGTTAATATACACTCTTAGTATTTACCTGAAACTAATCAGTGATGACCTTGTTACATATTTGTACCTAAGCAGTAGCCATTGCAGAAAGGGATTATCAATTCTCAATATTCATACTGTTTGAAAATATCATTCATTAACATGGGAATTTTATGGAGTGGTTTGTGATACTATAAATTTATTTCCTAAGGGAATTTAATGCTGCGTGTTGCCAAACGTTATTTCTCACTCTAAGAGTCACAGCTCTATGCTAACAAATGGTTTGGCATCTTGACTCCCGTGATGATTGACCCTCTCATTTCTCAGTCTGAAACCTTCTGCAATGGACAGGAGTGAGGTACCTGGGGGTGATCCAGGCTCATTCCTCAAAAGCTAAGCACTGGGGAAAAATTAAAACTACTTCTAGATACAGTCCTTAGTACTTAATTTTGGGTGTTTTTTGGGGGGCAGCTACAAAAGTGCCACAAATTGGAAGGACTATAATAAGCAGAAATGTACATTAGGCAGCAAGGCAATCAGTGATCAGAGAGGAAGCAGCTTTGGTATCTGGAAAGTGCCTGTTTCCTTTTTCAAAGAAGGCAGCCTTCTCATGAGGTCTTCATACTGGAGGCAGAACAGTCAAGAGATCTATCTTCTCAGCGCCTTTTGTAAAATTAATGATCCTGTGGTAGGGTTTGCTTGCATGGCTTCATCACTTTTCAATGACATCACCTCCAAATATATTATATTCAGGACTAAGTTCAGAATTTGAGTTTAGAGAGAGGCACAGTCAGTTCATGCATGAGGCAAAGACACTGTCACGTGACATAATAAATCTATTATCCTTTGTCTAAGTCTCCTACTCACAGGGGCTGACTCACATTCATAATCCCCCAGCTAGAGTTGTACATGTTCCAGTCATTCAAAACTGTCCTTCCAAAGATCTTTTTGGGTAAATATATTGTTATTTATCTATTTATCTTAATTTCAAAGTTAACATGAAGGTATTTGTTTTAGTTATGCATTTTCATTTCTACACATCATTTTGTTTCACCCAAGTTGGTCCTCACACTGCCCTCCTGCGTCTCCCTTGGTCCTCACACTGCCCTCCTGCATCTCCCTTGGTCCTCACACTGCCCTCCTGCATCTCCCTTGGTCCTCACACTGCCCTCCTGCATCTCCCTTCCCCTCTCTTACTGGTCTCATCCCTCACCTGAAGTAGCCTCTTTTTCTTTTTTCATGTCACATGTATTCAAATATCTTCTCTTTCCCCCTCTTTCCTCTCAAGATAAAACACACACACACACACACACACACACACACACACACACACACACACACGCTGAGAGTCCACGCCTGAGAGACTCCATGCAATGCTAATCATAGTCTGTCTTATTTCACTTAACACTGTGATGTGCAGTTCTACCCCCTTTCCTGCAAATGTCGTGCTCTCATTCTTTCTAATCCCTGAATGCCATTCAGTTGTGTATATTCGTCACCCTTTCTTTATCTACTCATTTCTTGATGGGTGCCTATGCTGATTCCGTAACTTTGCCCTTGGAACAGTGCTGCAAAAGCACCCATGGACAAGCATGTCCCTGCTGTGCAGACTTGCATTGTTTCAGACATTCATTCAGGAGTAGAACAGTTCGATCATATGGTGGTTCTGGTTTCAGTGCTGCTGAGACTCCATACTGATTTCCGTTTATACTCCAGGGAGCATTATGCAAGAGCTCCTTTTTCTCCTGCCTTGTTTGATGATGGCATTCAGTCACCTTTAAATCAAACGACTGTGTTATCTTCTACATATGACCTTGCACCAGCTCTCAGCTCAGTCATCAATACCCTGTAATTTGGAACCAACCCACCCTCTCTTGTGCTCCTTTGCATGTTATTATTCTATTTTCCTACACCTTAATCACCCACTTCTCATTTCATTTGCTAATCATTCATGTAATTTAAAAAAATTGATGTCTGAACATGTTGTTCTCTTAGGCTCTACATGTTAATACTTACCCTGTGTGGTTGCAGTAAATTGTGAGACCTCAGGATGCTAAGTAGATCGTGAAAATGGAACCATCATTTTCAGATAGTGCCCTTCTCAAAGAGACTTGGGGAAACTTATTTGTCCCTCCTCTCGTGTGAGGATATAGCCAGAAAGTGTCATCTCTGGCGTGAGTGAATCTGTTGTCCGTTTGATCTTGGACTTCCTGGCCTTCATGACTAAAGGTGCCAAGTGTCTACTGTCAACTTGTAAACTAACAGTCTAGGTCATTATTATATTAGTTTAAAGCCCAGTTACCTGAAACTACTTTATGACATTGCCTTCAGATATGCAACCACCCTTCCCCATTTTTCTTTATTCTTTTAAAAAATATTTTTCTCTCTCTCACACTCTCTGTGTATGCATGTTGCCTGCGTGTGTGTCCATCAATCGTGTGCATGCTGTGTCCATGAAGGCAAAAGAAAGAGGGGGTCAAATTCCCTGGAACTGAAGGTCTAGATTGTGAGCCACCATGCATCTGCTGGAGACTGAACTCAAGCTCTCTGCAAAAGCAGCAAGCGCTACTAACCACCAAGCTATTCTTCCAGCCCACACTTCCCCTGATTCCTGAGGATTTAGAGTATGCTAACACAGGGCTAAAAATCTCACCAGAGGGCTGAAGATATGACAGGTAGCTTGCTGTAAGATGTTCTGGGTTTGATACTCAGCACTGTATAAATTGGGCATCATGGAGCACGCCTGTGATCCAAGCCCTCGGAGGCAGGAGGACTGGTTGGTCAAGGTCATCCTCAACTGTGTAGTAACTTCAAATCCAGTCTGTGCTACTTAAGACCTCTCTCAAAATAAAGTGGCATCAAAATTTTTGACAAATAAATAATAATGGATAAAGTGAGCATAATCTTGCCTCTAACAACTTCATATTCTAAAGGGGGTATAGATAAAACTTGGTAAAAGTTAAGAAAGCTAAATTTTTTTCTTTTTGATTTTTAAAGTTAATCATTTTATCAAGAAAAAGAAACAAGAGATAATTACTGAAGTCAGTTTCTAGTATTATCCTAAAATGGAGAAGGATTCTTACTTTTTAACTTTGCTTTTCATTCTGTTCTATGGCTGTGAGCTCTGACCTCTTTCCTTCCACCTAACTGTGTTCTTTTGTAAAGAGTGTCTGAATTTATTAAGAGCAGACATGCTCAACCCCTTCCTGTGTTTCTATCTCGGGGAAGTGCACTTTATGGTATCGAACAGCTGTTCAGGGTTTACATGTTTAGAGCTGAGTCCCCACCCCATGGAGAAAACGTGTTTTATTCAACTCCCCCCTTCTCTACGCCACCCCTACCCCTGAGATGCCATCTGGCTGGAGAGAGAAGGTTTCTCTGAGCTCACCTCTTGCCCACCACGTTAGAGGCAGCTCTCTTCTCTTGGGAGACAGCTGCTCCTGCTGGGTTTAGGAACCCTTCCAGACGTGAGTGCGAGCATAATCTTACAGACCTGAGCATCCATCGACTGCAGAGCTTGCAAATGTGACTTGTGTTTCCAATTTGGTCGAAAGGCTGTTTATATTTTTAAAGGATGTATAAAAAACAAAGACAGATTCATAGCAGAGACTTTGCATGGCTTGTTTTCAAAGTCTAAAATATTTACTGTCCAGCCCCTTACAAAAAGGGCAGAAGTCTCTCAAAATGGAATATGGGCCCAGTAACCTAAAAAAATTAAGTGGTTAATAAAATTTTGCAAGAATGGAAGGTATATGGATAAATTAGGTTTCTGTTGAGCTAAGGCAGGTGACTTTTGTATTGATCCTGTTAAGTATGGAGTGTACATGCAGGGTTTTTGATTTACAGTTTTTAGAAACTTAAGTCCACAACCATGACCAATTCTTGCAGATATATAAGTTAGCTTCCATCTCTTGAAAGAGGGTCAAACATGACTTAGATTCCACATCTCTTGTTGTATTTTATAGGCCACCACATTTAACTCTCGTCCTTTCTACTTTTTCAGATATATGTATATATATATATATACATATATATATATACATATATATATAGAGAGAGAGAGAGAGACAGACAGACAGACAGACAGAGACAGAGAGAACCTAGTTTTTCATCAGTGCCTCAGAATTCAGTAAAATTCTTAATTCTCTCTGAAAGAGTAGGTTTTAAAAATGTCTGTGGGTACAAAGGTATCACACCATCACAGGGGCCTATCTTGTGCTTTGGGGGAACTGCAGACCCCAAGCAAGGGAGACATAAGAAAGGCTGAAGGCCTCAGTAAAGGTGTGACTGACACACACTGGCTTTGCAAACAGACACTGTCCTAAGCAAAGGGTTGAGCTAATACTGGGGTGAGGGTCTTTAGGGTACTGCTGTTTCAGCTGGACTTACGTTGTCATGTGGGTCATATTTGAAACTCATGATAGGGCTGTTGGCAAGGCCATGGAGGCTTCAGGCAGCAGGCTCATCTAAGGTAATTATTCAATATCTGAGGGTCTGTCTATGGCCTCTGTGATATCAGGCCACTGAATTAATATTCCCTACTTTTACACTATTGACTCTATTTCCCAGTCAGATCTGTAACTAGAGAGAAGACCACAAAAGAACCTAAATCTTACCTGGTATGGTGTGAGAGACTACACTTAAATTGTTGCTTCTAGGCCTGTGTAAATGCTGTTCTTTCCTTCCAAGTTTGTTGTTCTTGTGTCTTTCTGACTCCAAGATGGGACTTCAGGTCAGAACCAGAGCTGCGAAGAGGTAATACACCTGAAGTTAATGTCAGTTGTCCACAATTTAAGACCTATAATTTCATGTTGGCATTAAAATTAACAATCCTATTTTAAGATAAGGTTTCACAGCTCTCAGCATCACAAGGTAGATGGGCCAGAAGCACTGGACCCCAATGGTTTCTCTTAGGAAACTGTGAACTAGGTCCCATGATAGAAGTCATACAATGCTGCCTGTCTTGGTTAGGTTTCTCTTGCTGCAGTAAAACATCATAGCCAGAGCAACTTGGAGAGGAAAGGGCGGCTTATTTCAGCTTACCTATCCCAGTCAGAGTCCATCATTAAGGGAAGTCAGGGCAGGAACCTGGAGGCGAGAACTGAAACAATGGAGGAGAGCTATTACTGGATTGCTCTTTATGGCTTTCTTAGCCAGCCTTCTGATAGCACTCTCGGCCATCAGCTTAGGGTGGCACGCGTGGCACTGCCCATAGTGAGCTGGACGATCTTACATTAATCTCTCATCAAGAAAATGACCCGGAGGCCAATTTGACAGAGGCATTCTCTCTATTAGGTTTCCTGCTTTCAAAATTACTCTAGCTTATGTCAAGTTGACATAAAACCAGTCAGCACACTACCAAAAGCTACTGAAAGTCAAAATGGAAATTAAGATGCCTGGAAAACACTGACTGAGAAAGAAAGGTGTTCAGTGAGTTGTGATTGAAGCCGCTAAAACTTGCAAAGTTCTAGAGTTCATAAGAATGAAAATAGTCTATCTAAACTGCAGCTTTACCATACTCACTCTATAATTAGACTTTCACGGTAATTTGACTTTCAGTTCCCAGATTATTGATCTGGACAGCAGCACAATGCTCAGGGGGAAACCAAGAGCACCTCCTCCTTGCCCACCACCCCTGGCTCTCCCTCCTGTCCCTCTTGCATAACTTGTCTTCATTCTCCTTCCTCTTCATTCTTTCTTCTCATTCTCCCTTCTCCTTGTCCTCCTCCTTCTCTACCTCTCCCAACTCTGTTTTCTGTCTCTCTCCATTCCTCTTCCAGGAACACCTTACTTCTTGCCTGCTAAGACTGCACTGAGTTTCTGTTATGTTTTGACAATCGTTCATTCCAGGATCACAGAATCATGCTCTATCTGGGATGATTATTCCAATTTTAGGATTGCTGCCCACCCTTCTCTTTTGCAACTACATGCAGAAAGAGACACCATCATGCACTTGCAGATAACCAACGTTGTTAAACATGCAGATCTTTTTCTTCAGTGGAAAAAATTGACACATGTTCACCTTGAAGACTGGAATGGATGCTGTTTGATAACCTGGTGATACTTTACTAGTGTGTGGAGCCAGCTATCACCCAAATTTCCCCAGAATCCTGAGCATTGCTTCTTAGTCAATAGAACCCATACTCATGATAGAAATCTTAAGTTTTTTTCTTTTCACAAGAGTTTGGTAGCAAGTGGTCTTGGGGAGGAGATTTGGAGGGAAATAAACATTAGAACAATGGCAAAATGAATGTATTGCGAATACTGGGGTAGACAGGTCGAAAAGGAGGAACAGAGCGGGTTTGGGGAGAAGAGAAAGAAAGAAAGAAAGAAAGAAAGAAAGAAAGAAAGAAAGAAAGAAAGAAAGAAAAGAAAGAAAGAAAGAAAATTTTTAAAGAAAATTCAGTGGCTTTGAGATAAGATTTTACCCCCCACACACACAATACAATTAATTTTAGTTTTACTCTCAAACTTATGAAAAATATGTAAATGAACAGATATAGTTTCTGGCCCCAGAGGAATAGTAAATGATGATTGATCATACTGAGGGATGCTTAAGAAAGTCTTTAATAAAGAGTAATCTTTGCTGTGCTCCTATGCAAGCATGGGTGCTAATGCTGCAATGACTCATTGTCCTCCTCTTTGGAACCCTTCCCCCTCACAGAGTAACATTCTCTAGCACTGTTGTCCGAGTACAGATTTTCCAAGGGCATGGAAATACACTTATATTTAACCTAGTTTTTAAATTCTAGGGTGATCCCTAATAACAAAGGGAAAGAAACACTCAGCACTGGAGCTGCGTCTAATGTATCAGCTGCGCTTAGCCATTGTCAGAGTTGGGGAGAAATGGGCCTCACTAAAACTTTTAACATTGGCAAGAAACCACTTGAATCAGAGCACAGGCTAGTGCACATTTTCAAAGAGAATCTATTTTCAGTCAGAATCAGACTTTTCCCCCTGACACTGTGCAATTATCTTCCACTTATTCAGCTGCCATTATCAACTGGATCACAATGCCCAATCCCCAGGCATTTAAGTCCATTTCAAACCCCTCACAATTTCTCATGATTTAATTAAACACAAAAGTCTAGTTGTATCGGTAAGTTACTCTTTTCTGTATTTTCAGTTCGATAGTGGTATTTGTGAATATTTATACCACTTTGTATACATTCTAGGGAGAAGCCTTATTGGTAAATCTACTGATCACTTTTTCTAATGATTTTTCAGAGCTGTACTACTAACATGTCAATGCAACTGGCTACTCAAAACTCATTTTGCACATACGTCTCAATGTTTACTAAATTACAATCTCTTAACTTTAAAAAAAGTCTTGGTTTTGATTCCCCATTTTGTTGGTGGTCATTTATCATCTCAAGCAATTATAAAAGTATCTTTTACTCATTTTTAAAATTTATGTCATAAAATATAGAAGAAACATTTTAATAAACGTCTATAATGGAATATTTTGTAATATTTTGATATATTATTAGACTAAAATTTTATGAAAAAAGTTCCTAAACATTGGGCTGGGGAGGTGGCTCAGTAGATAAAAACTCTTGTTGTGGAAGCCTGAAAACATGAATCCAAATTCGTGGCACCCATGTATAAAGTCAGGCACATCTGTTATGGCCTGTAACTCCAATGTTGGAGGCTAGAGTATCCTGAGATCTCACTAGACAGATAGCCTAGCCAAAATGGTAAGCTTCAGATTCAGTAAGAGTCCCTCTCTCAAGAGACCCAGATGAAGAATGATAGAGGATGAGGCCAGACAGCCTCCTCAGGGCTCTGCAAGAATGTCCACGGATGCATGTGTGTACACGTGCATGGGTATGCACATTGGCATTGTACTCTTTGTAACAATAACAAAAAATAAGTTCATGGGGCTAAAAGCATGCCTCAGTGGAAGAATGATTTCCATAACTCTAGAGGTAATGTGTTGGGCAACTTATATACATTTAAATACATTGACATAATATGACATTTATGGCAAACATAGGATTTAAATAAAATTTTTTTTGTTTAATAACTATAATGATTTTAAAGAACATATCCAAAACAACATGATTATATTAAATTGTAGTAGAGATACTTTAAAACATATATTTAAATACATATCATTAAAACATATATGGTCCACTTATTAGTAAAATACTCTTTAAAAAACTAACTTTTCCTCTTCTCACAGCTATCAGTTTCCAATAGGTTCTTGGCTAGGGGTGGGACTACATGCCCACCTGCCCTCTCGGTGTTGGGATTTGGTCTGTCTTGGGATAACAAAGGTCTTGTGTGTGCTGCTACAATCTCTGTGAGTTCTTAGGTGCAGCCGCCCTACTGTGTCTGGAAGATACTCTTTCCTTGAAATTATGCATAGCTTCTTGGTCTTAGAATCTTTTCTCCCCTCTTTTGCAATGATCCTTAGGCTTGGAGAGATATGTGTGATATAATTGTTCCATTAATGATTAAACACTCTATAGTATCTCATTCTCTGCACATTGGCCAGTTGTGGGTCTTTGCGCCAGCCATCATCCTACTGCAAAGAGAGACATAGCTGATGAGGGCTGAGAGATGCATTTGTATCTGGATATAACGATTAGCCAGTAGGAATCAGTTTAGTACTCTATTTAGCAGAATAATAGTGGTAGGTTCTGCCTTGGAGCATATGACCTATTTAGCCATAGATTCTAGGTCTGAAAATGGTGCCAACAATAAATTTTTAACAAATGACTCTGAAAAATTATGGTATGTATGTAGTCATTGATTTTTCTATGAAAGTGCTATAAAAGTTGCCCAATGGTTAAGAGTTCTTACAGTTTTCTGGCTATCTTTTGTCAACTTGATGCAAACTGTCATCATCTGAGAAGAGGGAATCTCAAATTGAGAAAATGCCATATCATATTGGTTTGTAGGCAAATTTGTGGAACATGTTCTTGATAGATAATTGATGTGGTAGTGCCCAAACTACTGTAGGTGATATCACCCCTAAGTTATCAATTATGGGTTATATACAATAGCAACTGAGCACGCCGGGAGGACAAAAGCAATTAGCAGAATTTCTTGATGGTCTTTACTTCAGTTCTTTTTTTTTTTTTTTTTTTTTTTTTTTTTTTTTGGTTTTTCGAGACAGGGTTTCTCTGTGGTTTGGGAGCCTGTCCTGGAACTAGCTCTTGTAGACCAGGCTAGTCTCGAACTCACAGAGATCCGCCTGCCTCTGCCTCCCGAGTGCTGGGATTAAAGGCGTGCGCCACCACCGCCCGGCCTTTTACTTCAGTTCTTGCCTCCAGGTTCTTACCTTGAGTTCTTGCCCCAATTTCCCCAAATGTCAGACTATAATCTATAAACTGAAATGGACCCTTTCCTCTCCAATCTGATTTTGGTCATGTAACAAAGAAGCAAACTAAGCCAGAAATTGGTACCAAGAGTGCGGTATTGCTGTGCTGTTTGGGGGAGGATTGTGTAAGGAGTTTGGAACTGTGGGCTAGAAAAGCCATTGATTGTTAAGAGCCTGATGAGTTGTTGTGGGAACCCAGAAGGTAAGAATGCTGAGAGCAATGCAGAGGATGTGAAGCTTCAGAGGGGAGTTTTGGGCTCTTCAAGGATTCTTTTAGGCTGCTCATGTGATATTTTGAATGGAAGATATGTGGTTTCTGGACGTCAGTAAATGAAGTATCGACTCTGATTAAGAGCCTAGGCAGTTTGGATGCTCACCTTAATAGACCTGGATGGAGGTGGGGGGGGTCCTTAGACTTCCCACAGGACAGGGAACCCTGATTGCTCTTCGGGCTGACGAGGCATGGGGACTTGATTGGGAGAGGGGGAGGGAAATGGGAGGCGGTGGCGGGGAGGAGGCAGAAATCTTTAATAAATAAATAAATTAAAAAAAAAAAGAAGAAGAAACCAGCACCACTGAAAAGAAAGATTTAACTGGGACAATTGACACTGGTAAGCTGGGGTTTAGATATTAGCTGTGATTAAAAGAGAGTAGCAACACTGAAGTTAAATATTCCAGGACAGTTTCCCCAAGGTCAGCACAAAGTTAGGGACATCCAAGTCTCTATCTTGTGCTGGCCTCCTGTTTGGTGATGGAGATATTTTTCTTGAGATACAAGACTTAACAAAGGAAAAGAAGCAAGTAGAGTTTGTCACATTGAATTTACATAGATTCAAGAAGACAAATATCATGCTTACTCTCAGTTTTGGGTTTAAAGATTTATATAGATACATAAAATTATATATTTACATGTGTAATAAAACTGAAGCAAAGTTGGTGAGGAACAAATGGGAGCAGGGGAAGGGAAGGTGAAGGGTGAAAAGATGGGGTATGCTCAAAGGGCATCATACATTTTGCAAGGAAATACTCTTAGATAACCTATGAACATATGCATAAATAAATAATTAACTAATTGTACCTAACCAAAATAAAAGGCTTGACTATACAAAGGTCCTTTTGTCAGAATGAGGAGATGTTTTGACATACCACTTTTGGGTATATACCCAAAGGATGCTCAACCATACCACAAGGACATGTAATTAACTATGTTCATAGCAGTATTGTTTGTCATAGCCAGAGTCTGGAAACAGCTTAAATTCCCCATAACTGAAGAAAAGATAAGAAAAATGTGGTACATTTACACAATGGAGTACTACACAGCAGAAAAAAATAATGACACCTTGAAATTTGCAGGCAAATAGATGGAGCTAGAAAACATCATATTGAATGAGATAACCTGTACTAGGAGGCTGCTCAGCCCATTTGTAATAGCAGGCTGCTTGTTTGTTCCTGGCTGCCCAGACTCAAAATAACCATACAGAAACTGTATTAATTAAATCACTGCTTGGACCATTAGCTATAACTTCTTATTGGTTAGCCCTTACATCTTAATTTAACCCATTTCTGTTCATCTGTATTGCCACATGGCTGTGGCTTACAGGCAAAGTTCCAGTTTGCAGCTTGCATCTTTCTCTTCTGGTGGCTCCCTGACTCTGTCTCCTTTCTCCCAACATTCATTTTAGTTTCCTCACCTACATCTATTCTGCCCTGTGCAAGCCCAAGACAGTTTCTTTATTCATTAACCAACAAAATAACACATATACAGAAGGACTTCCCTAACCAGTAACCCAGATCCAGAAAGACGAATATAATACGTACTCACTCATAAGTCATTTTAGACATATAGCAAAGAAAAACTAGCCTACAATCCACAATCCCAGAATACCTAGACAACAATGAGGACCCTAAGAGAGATATGCATGGATATAATCTACAAAAGAAGTAGAAAAAGACAAGATCTCTTGAGTAAATTAGGAGCAAGTAGGAAAAAAATCTTAGCAAATCATGTATCCAACAACAACAAAAAAAGTTACCTAGACTTTACATATATTCAACTCAGCAGTAATACTCAATTATATTAGAATATGACATATTCAGACTTACACTACCATTAAACCTGTTGGTTCTAATTTGTGTGTATATGTGTGTGTATTCCAGAGAAACAAAGCCTTTGTTTACACAAAAATCCATGTATATTTTTGTTTAGTAGCAGGAGCCATACACTAGAATCAGATTAGAATCAGTTCACATGGTCTTCAGTAGTAATGGTGAAACAAAATGTTTTTGTCATATACCATATACCATCAAAAAAGGAAGAAATTAACATGGGTGTGCACATGTATACTTTTGCACATAACTCTGACTTTTGAGGTTTTATCAATACATACTCAAAATTGTCTTGATTTTTCTCTGTTTCAAAGGCTGGGCTTGAATGCATGATTTAGCTGCTTCACTTTCATGCTAGAATTTCAGGGATGCCCATTTTGGCCCAACTTAAAATTATCCATGTATTTGATGCATATAAATACTTAAGGTGGCTTTCCAGGTCATTATTCTAAGTGAAAGAAGCCAATCCTAAAAAAGTCACATACTGTGTGGTTTAGTTTATTTAACAAATTAAAATTATACATTATATAAATAGAGGAGAGATTGGTAGTTCTCAAGAACAGAGGCCAGAGGTAGGCTGGGGAGAAGAGGAGGAAGTGAACCTGGTATTGGAAGGGCACACAGTTTGATTATTGTGGTGGTGCAAATAGTATCTTGACTGTGGTGGAGGGCTCATGCATAAACCTACGTGATAAATTTATATAGAATTACATGTGTATATGAGTGTAAGCAAAGTGAACACTCTGAATAAATTGGTGGCTTATGTCAACACCAGTATCTGGAATATATTATGCTGTAGGTGGTAGTGGTAACCAAGTGAAGCCTACATGGGACTTTTGTATTGTTTCTTATATTTATGCAAATTTAATAATGTGTATTGAATACACATTTTAAGTTAAAAACCATTATGGCTCAATTATATTATGACTGAAGTTTAGAAAAACTTAGTTTATTTCACTACATTAAATGGTGAAAGAAATAGATTTCTGACTTTAAAAATACATAAATAAAACCACACTTAATTTATTTTACTCTAAAATTTTCACTTAATTCAAATTTACAATTTCACATATGTGCATTTTTCCTACTAACCACTCTCAATTCCCACCTCCTTGCCACACTTCCTTCTCAATACAAACTATCTCATGCAGACTTGTCTGTTCATTTCAATCTGGGGTCATTCATTATTGGCCAGGGGTGTCAGCGTGACCACGGGTTTGGGACCCTTAAGTATTAACCAGGGATATCTGTGTGACCACGATTTTGGAACCCTTTAGTATTACCCATGGGTATCTGTGTGACCACAGCTATTTCCAGAAGCCTGGTGGGCTCTACGCAAGGTATATAGCTAAAGAAATAGATTCCTCCTCTCCTATGATCTAGCTGAGAGATACATTCATTACAAAATTGTTGATAGGGTTCGTCTTGTGTGGGCCTGGTGCATGTTTACTATAGTTGATCTGAATCAACAATTATAATAGTTGTGTTGCATCTACGGAATAAATGACATTTCCATATACTTTTATTTGTAGTTTTTATTAAAATATATATGTAAAATAAAATAATAGAGATATCTTCCTCTTAGTAAGATAGAAATTTGTCAGCTTGATGATAATATACACATGCAGTTTTAGAAAATTTTGTCTAATAATGAAATAATGAAAGTATACTCAAGTTCATGGAAGGACTCCAAACCAGTGTCCTAATTTTCTTGTAGAGATTCAATATAATGCTATGATTATCAGTGTGGTAAGATTTGGAGAAAATGAAATTAAAGCATAAAAGTCTCTCTATTTATGTTACATTAATGCTAAAGATACATAGTGTTCAACAAAGTAGGCCTAATAGTGGAGTGGTCAGAGTACAGACAGAATAAAAATTCCACAGCTTTTTCCTGTGGGAGAAACAACCAATCAATAAATATAAAAGGAAAAATATAATAGCTGGACTAGCAGCAAAAACTATAAAATCTTAAGGAACAAACTTAACAAGTAGTGTGTAAGACCTATCAGAAATCTGCTGACAAACATCGAAAGGACACAGATTAATAAAAATAGATCTTGTGCCCTTGACTGGAATGGAGATTTGAATTGATAGACTTTTAAGCTATTGGATGTGAAGATCAAATTTGTAAAAATAAAATAAAATTCAATTTTCCAAAAAGTAGACTACTGGACTTGATGGATGTTTCCAGGAGACATTTTCTGTAATCTGATTTTATAATTCATTCAAAAAATACATTTTAGCCAAAGAGATTTGACAAGAATATTGAAGGGATATGTCTTACACACTTTCAACATAACAATATGGTCCTACATATTTCCAACATGTGGCAATTGCTATGTCTTAATAATTACTTCAAAACAATAAGATGCATAAAAATTTTATACAGCTCATCATGTAAGAGTTACATGACTCTAATTCTAATACTAGGTTAGGTGAAACAAGTAGTAATTATTTGATGGTGATATTAACTCAAAAGGACACACACCAATTGAAACAGATGAACAGAGTTTCTGTCCTGAAGAGTACGGCTCTTTATACTAGTGGGGAGCACTGCTGAGAAATGCATGTGAGGAAAGTCATTTCCCCAACTTCACACTTAAATTTTAAAAATGCATGCCAGGCAGCAGTGGCACACACCTTAATCCCAGCACTCTGGTAGTAGAGGCAGGCAGATCTCTGTGAGTTTGAGGCCAGCCTGGTCGCAGAAGACTTCTAGGATAGCCCAACAGAGACAAACAAGCAACAACAACGAAAAGAAAGCAAAACAAAAACAACACTTTGGACAGTCATCTAGACACACACACACACACACGCACACATGTTGTATGAAGCAATGAAGAAACAAAGGACATGAATTTGAAAGCATGCAAAGGGAATACATGAGAGGGTTTGAAGAGATGAAAAGGAAGGGGTAAATGACATAATTATAATCTCAAAAAATAAAAATATTTTTAAAAATTCAATGCAGCTTGCATAGTTGTTTGTGCAAAGTATAGAGGGCATTTTTTTTGTAACTGTGGTTACAGGAGAGGAGGTGTTTTGTAATTCTGCTTTCAAGGCAATTACTCTAGCTGTCTTTGTAACAGATTTGCCATCCTCTTAGAAAACAACTTCAAAATACAGAAGACACGTATTTCAGGAATAATTATTATTTGCAATATATGTTGCAGACAGAGGATTATGTTATTGTTGGCTTTGATTTTTTTGTTTAGTTTTGTTTATGTATTTATATCAAGATTTCTCAGTATGTTATTTGGAAAGTGAAAACAAAACAAATTGTTAAAGCAAGATAATGACAGCTTTGATTGTGGAGTAATTAAATATTTTATAAATAGAAATACTTAAACTATGGAATGATATACATATATGTTAGAAGTGGCAAGGGAATTTCACTTCACATAGTTCCATTTTATTGTATAAAATAATCACACATTTCATATTTTTAAATTTAATTTTAATATTTCTATTAATTCATTGAAAATTTCTTATAATACATGTTTCCTCCACCAACTCTTTCAATATTCACCTTTCCCTCTAATCACCCAACATTGAGATTTTTTTTCTCATCAAGTTCAGTTAGTCAACGTTGTTTAATTATTCTCGTGAGTTGGGACTTGCATGGAGTATAGTTGACCTTCCAATAGTGACACCAAAAGCAATTTACAGATTCAACACAATCTCCATCAATATTCTAATGTGAGTGTTTGCAGAAATTGGAAAAACACTCTCCAATTTCATTTGGAAACACATTAAAATTTTAGATGGCCAAAATAATTCTGAACTATAAGAGAACCTCTGAAGATATTGTCATCCCTGATTGTAAATTATACTACAGAACTATAATAATAAAAACAGCATGATAGTGGAAAGAAATAGCTTTTTGTTTATCAATAGAATGAAATTGAAGAACCACATATAAATCTACACTTTTACAGTTACTTGATTATATACAATATACACACAAACATATAACATATATGCACATACAGATATATACTTATGTATCTATGTATCTATCTATATAGAAAAATATACTGACTAAAAGACAATATTTTCAACAAATGGAGCTGGTCAAACCAGACAACCACTTGTAAAACAAGAGTGAATTCTTATCTGTTACCCTACACAACTCTTAATGGGTCAAGGAACTTGGCAGAAGACATGATACTGAAAGCAGAGAAAGAAAGAGAAGCACTTGACTTTTTATAGGCATAGGAAAAACCTTTCTGAGCAGGACCTACATAACTCAGGCATTAAGATGAACAATAAGTAAGTGTGACCTCAAGGAACTAAAAGGTGTCCATTCAGCACAGGACACTGTCATTCACCAAGAGAAGCAATCTACAGAAAGTAGTAAAAAAATTACCTGCTGAAGATGGACACTTAAAAGAAATCCCACACTAGCACAGAATTGAGAAAAATAGACTGTTATCTATTTAGGAGTAGACTCACAAATCAGAATCCTGTGCTGCAATGGAGAACAGAAACTGAATCCTGCAGCGGGAAAAGAGGCCGGATCCATGCTTTACATAGGCATAAATAGTTTATGAGGTCACACCCCACTGGGCCGGTAACTTCCTACAGCAATGTGCTGTCAATCTGATAGTGGGTTAGTATTTAGAATACACAAAGAACAACAATAACAAAAGGATCCACACATGTTTAAAACTTACTAAAGATTTTAGAAATTAATAATACCATACAGATTACTTCACTGGCAGACCCTCGTGTTTTGAGGAACTATTTCGGTACAGGCTAGGCTGTTTAGTTTGCATGTGGGACTTCCAAGATCATTGAGAGATGGGCAAGACCAGGAAGTCCTTGTGCATACTGATTTCCTTCCTCCTGGTTCCTTTTTTCATGTCATTTGCTACTTCCTTTGATTTCCCATGGCTTCTACCTCTAGCCCGGAAGCATTCCTACTCTTAAGTTTAAGGAGACATGCAAGATATTCATCAGTATAGGATAGGGTCATTTCAGGCAACTAAGGAGAGGGAACCTGAAATGACCCTATCCTATACTGATGAATATCTTGCATATCACCTTAGAACCTTCATCTGGCGATGGATCGAGGTAGAGACAGAGTCTCAATTTGGAGCAACGGTCTGAGCTCTTAAGGTCCAAATGAGGAGCAGAAGGAGGGAGAACATGAGCAAAAAATCAGGACCACGAGGGATGCACCCACCCACTGTGACAGTGGAACTGATTTATTGGGAGCCCACCAAGGCCAGCTGGTCTGGGACTGAATAAGCATGGGTTGATTCCAGACTCTCTGAGCATGGCGGTCAATGAAGACTGATGAGAAGCCAAGGACAATGGCACTAGGTTTCGATCCTAATACATGAACTGGCTTTGTGGGAGCTTAGCCTGTTTGGACGCTCACCTTTCTGGACGTAGATAGAAGGACCTTGGTCTTCCCGCAGGGCAGGGAATTTGGACTGCTCTTCAGTAAGGAGAGGGAGGGGGAATGGAGTGGGGGGAGGAGAAGAGGAGTGGGGATAGGGGGAGGGAAGTGGGGGGAGGGCAATATTTGGGAGGAGGGGAGGGAAATGGGAAATGGGGAGCAGGTGGAAATTTTAATTAAAAAAGAATAAAAATAAATAAATAAGTAAAAAAAAAAAAAAAAAAGTTTAAGGAGACACAGCACTGTTGTTGGGATCCAAGAACAGTGCACCAGTCTGGTTTACTTTGTTCGTGGGCAGTTTCACCCCTGTGGCTGCATTCAAGTCTACATCTTAGGTTCTGTGAACAAATTTTTGCTTGTTTGATCAAATCCATGATAAAGACCAAAAGAAAGTTAGTTTGCTGCTCGGGTGGACACAGTAGTATATCATACAGAATATGGTGTTTTCCCCCAAAGCGTTGGTAGTTTCTCTGGAGCTGCTTCTGGCTACCTCTGCTTCTTTGCTCTGTCAGTCCAGTTCTGAAGCCTGTTCACTTACCATCAGTAAGCATTTCATATTGCTTTGTTCCCACTGAGGCTGACCTTTGCGGATGGCATTCCTTTTAGATGGCAAGAGGTCAGGAACTATCCGAGTTCTTATTCCATGTTTGCTTTCCCCCAGATTGAAACCGAGTTTATGAAGCTCTCTTTTGAAGCTACAAGTATCACTGGCTTCTGCAAATGGCCCCTGTCTTGTTCCCCTGGGTCAAAGTCTGTGACTTTTCCTTAATGTTACCCGTGCCTTTCTTTCCTAAGGCTTGTTTAGTCACTGTCTATGGTATACTGGCCCCTTTATCTGGCCGGGAATTAACTGCAGGATGTAGTGGATGAGGCTTCAGCATGACCATTTTTGAAGTATATCAACAAAGGCAGTGAGAAACCCAGGCCACATTTATACATTTTGAATCTGTTTTCTGTTCAAGACAAGCTCTACCCAACAAATAAGGAGTACAATATAAATAACACAATAAATCTCTAATCACTACAATTATTAAAATACTAGACATTGAATCCTACTTCAGCCATTGGTTAAATAAAAAAAGATAGCATTTCAGCATTGGTATTAATGCTGATAAAATGGGCATTAAATTTCTCTGTTCACACTTAGAGATTGGTATTAACTGAACTGAATACGCTTTTGAGTTTATTCATCGTCTACAACACTACGCTTTCATTCTACTTCTTTTAAATTGTTTTGTTTTCTGCTAGACACAAAGCTGCATCATGTATGTGTATTTTCTCAATAGATTGTAATTTCTTATCGGGAATGCTTGTCAGTGTACTCTCTCCATTGTACTTGTTCAATTAATTGATGGTCCACTTAGCAACCTGAATAATAGGCAAAGTGGGGTAATTGAAGCTGTGTATCTAAATGTAACTGGCTTTTGCTTCCTTAGGATCATATATATTTATTTAACAAATATATTTTAAGCATCTACTTTATGCCAGATAATGGTTTATATTCCAAATCTTCATGCAGGAAAAGTTTATGTTGAAATGAAGCCAAGGTGCTTTCCACAGAAGCTAAATCAAAATAAGGCAAAAATCCATGTAGGATCTACCACCCCCTGCCTTCTGAGAGCATATCCAAGCTACTCCTACTATACGGTTACTATGGGAAAGTGCATTTCAAGTCGTAACCAACTTTTAAGTGTATGCTTGGCTTTCAGTCTGTTTAAATTGAAAGCTGTTTCCCCATGACCCCTTTTAACATCTTGAAGAAGATGCTATGGCAGCTTATAAATCTCAGTTAACAATCAGAACCATAAGAAAGGTAATTTAATCCTTGCTTTAAATCATGTTTGACATTTCTCTTTCCTTGCAAAATCATAAAGGAAAAACAACTGAAAGCCTAGAAATTAATTATAGACCATCATCCCAAACAAGTCTGAATACTTAAGTTTGAAATCAGATAGATGTAATTGCATTGAATGGTGCTTACCCAGGAGCAAAGCAGAAGCTGCAATAAGGATTCCACCCATTGAGTTGCTTTGCTGTGAGTTGATGGACCTCAGGAGGTGATGCTGTCAGTGATGATGTCACCCATTCTCACACAGAAGGAGAGCATCCATCCTCAGAAATGCTGACCATCTGTCTTGAAATATGTTCAACTATTCTCCCATAATACAAAAATCTCCTTTCTCCATCCGGCAATGTGGTAGCTGTTTTTAAGTTTAGCCCAGTGCTAGAGATTCTGTTCTCATTAAAAGAGTCAGTTACCAACTCTTAGCAGATAGCTCATAGCAGAATATTTGAAACGTTATTCTCAGCACTTAATGACAACAATGCATTTGTATTTTGTTTTTGACTTTTTTTTTACTTATACCTTTCTTTTTTTTTTAAATGCTGTTGTCTTATGTAAATCTGTGCTTGATGATTGCACCCAGTCTATCTAATTCCTTATTCTAAGGGTTGGGAAGACAGATGAACTCCAGTTACTGTGATGACTAATGTCTTTTTCACCCTAAAAGACTGCATCTCCAAAGAGAACAACACACATGGTCATTACTACCTATTCCCTCTGTCATTCACAAGCCTTATCCCCCAACCTGCTGGGAACACAATCCCTGAAAACATTTTTTTTTGATCCAGAGTGTTTGTTGCCGTTTATTTCTTGAGACCTGCATACAGACCAACTGTAATTATGAGATTTGTCCTTTCTGTGTTTGTGTCAGAAATAGATCCTTTATCAAAAGTGGCTGTATAGTAGGCCAAATGGTTCCTCTGACCTGTGCTTCCAAACTCAGCTTGGAGACCGAAGACTTTTGAGGGCACTAATTCAGAATTAGTTTCAGAACCATAGTTTTAGAATCCTGAGCTCAAAATGTCTTTAATATTAATAGATCAGGCTATTGGTTGATTTTTATGTTTGTTCTGACCAAGCATCTAAGAATCTCAAAAAATAAACTGTAGGACATGACTATTATCTTGATTTACAGATATTTAAATTACAAAGCATAACTTTGAAAATAACCAATGAATGTGCTCACAAGGCGTTAAACCTGCCCACAAAGCCCTCTGTAATAGGGGACTGATTGTTTCCCAAACATCTGCTTCCCCACAGTCTGCTGTCTGTCCCCAGCAAGTGGCAGTTCTACAATTCAGACAAAATTAGCCCAGCCCTGACTGGCAATCCCATGATTCCTAATAAACAGTTTCTTCAGTGCTGGGCATTGTCAGTGTAAATACAGAGTGGGAGGTGTTCTCCTGATCATAGGGGCTTCTCAGTTACCTTGTACTTCAACCCTTGTGTTATTTTAGGAAGTAAATATAGGTTGTTAATTTTGTACAGGAACAACATCCTGTCTACATTTAGCATCATGTAAACTTCATAAATTGGCTAAACGATTAACTGTGCCCTAGCTAGTTACAAAGTATCCAGCAAACACCCCTGAGCAGAAGAATTAAACCCTAGTTCCTGCTGCTGGGGTATTCTGACGTTGTCCCTGTCACCATGACTGTAGCTAGTCTGTAGACAGTGGGTATAATAAGATTTATTATTTGATTTCTGCAGAATTCCAAAATGAAGGAATTATATCAATAAGTAAACAATTTTGTGATAATGACACTACAATGATACTTATGCTATTAAAGTTTATATCTTTACATTTGTTTTCTTTTCAATTTATGCCCAGAAAGGAAAGCTGAAGAATTGAACAGCAGCTGAAATTCCCCTCACTTTCCTGCCTCAGCCTCTGTGGTATTGGGATTGCAGTCATGCTGTGGGATATAGGCCTACCAGTTGTATCCATAAGAGGGAATTAGATATTAGCAGAGAATGGTTTCCTTGTTCTTTTAGTTAGTCACAAATTCTGGGGTATTATCTATGAAATACAAAGTTGCTCTATCCAGTCTGACCAAGCTGTCAGTATTTGGAAGGCATCCTGAGCAGGAGTATGAAAAAG
This sequence comes from Chionomys nivalis, assembly GCF_950005125.1. NCBI lineage: Eukaryota > Metazoa > Chordata > Mammalia > Rodentia > Cricetidae > Chionomys > Chionomys nivalis. The sequence goes on along the minus strand of NC_080109.1, from coordinate 31,031,234 downwards.
CAGAGCAAACAAATCACATGGTTAGCAGAAAGAAAAATTATACTACTTTTCTTACAGACGGAAAACAAAGGAGGCTTCCTTACAACACCACTACCGTGGCTTCTCTCAGTCCGCTGATTTTGATAAAATCAATTTGATTGTATGGCTTTTTTTTTTTTTGTCAACCCATTGCTTTCTGATTTGGTTTTATCTAGCCAGCTTAGTGTGGGAGCCCAGTTCAAAATGATGGGCTCTTGATAATTTATTTAACAACATACTATTTTCCTGGTAATGGTCTCTACTGGAATTCCATCCACAGTGCTCTGCCTTTAATTGACACCAGCCTTCACTGAGGACACTTGACCCCAACGTCCTTTTCTTCCTTCTGACACATGATGTTTTAAAGACACTGAATGGTGGTAGCACTTGTTTGAACTCCTGCATCTTGGCTACGATTTGTTTCCATCACAGTCACTTTTAACAAACTTTCTGGAGAAAGCCCACTTTTTCCCAGCTCATAGATTCTATTCCCCATGTTTTCATGTGCTTTTCCTGTGAACCTTTGAGTGTCTTCTGAATGCTCTCTTTGCATCTTTAGGAATGAGTTCTGTGAAAACAAAATTATCTGCATGCCACTTCTTCTTTAATTACACTTTGTGCCCAAGATCGTAGCGCTTTTAATTTTGTACAATTTATTACTTTCTCCTTCTGGATGTCTCCAGCATGCCATGCATTTAATTAGCTGGTGTGGTATCTCAATTGGTCCCATTTACTCTATATATTGTATAATATCAGAAGTTGCACATTTATTACTCAGTTTTCCTCCTTAACTCTCCCATACTCTCTCCCTTTGTATTTAGTCATCATATCATCTCAGTTTTCAGCTATGCATTCATACTTTCCAAAGCATATTTAAATTTATTAAAATATTTCACTAATTGGCTTATTATGTAAAGACACCTACCACCAAGTCTGACAATCTGAGATGTGTCTCCATGACCGACACGGTTGGAAGAGAGAATGGATTCCAGAAAGTTGTCTTCTGATCTTCACATTAATGCCTTGATTCACATGCAAGAGCATGTGTGCACACACAACAAATAAAAAGAAAAGCGAATGGTCCCTGACACAGAATAAAGTGCTAATAAACATCCTGCATATTATTAAGAGGTACAAAGGAAAAAGGTCAAGTAACATATAAAGGTAAATCTATCAGAATTACACCTGACTTCTCAGTGGCAACTCTGAAAGTCAGAAGGTGCTGGACAGATGTGCTGCAGACACTAAGAGACCACAAATACCAGCCCAGAGTACTATACCCAGCAAAGCTTCCAGTCACCATTGATGGAGAAAGTAAGCTAGTCCATGACAAAATCATATTTAAAAAAATACCTATCCACAAATTCAGCATTACAGAAAGAACCAGAAAGAAAACTTCAACCCAAGGAAGTTAGCTGCATCTATAAAAACACAGGCAACTGATAACCTCATACCATCAAACCCCAATGAAGGGAAACACACAAACAAAAAGATGATGGTTTTGTTCTTCCCTGTCTCTATACAATCTTACACATGCCTTTTTATCTGGGTCATGAAAAAAATGAAATAACCCCATTCAGGTTTTGTTTCACGAAGAAAGTGGGAGTCCATTCTTTTTATGACTTTGTGGCATGTATGACTTCGTTACATTTTAGTAATTATTCCCTCTCTGGGATAGTCTTGGTTGTCAACTGGACTACATCTAGATTTAGCTTAAAGCCAAGCAGCTGGGCACACCAACGAGGGATCTTTCTTAATTAGTATGAAATGGAAATTCCTCCCTCTCTGGATCGGGAGCTTTTGAGCTTAGAAGAGCCAGCTTAAAACTGGCCACTCTTTCTGCTTGAAACCAATGTAAAGGACATGGAAGAAGGAAGTTCTTGTTCTTTGCCTTGATGTCCTCACTCTCAATAACAAGATCATTCCTTCACTGGAATTAGAGTATACTTCTTCAAGATTCCAGGATATACTGAAGACCAGCTGAGATATCCAGCCTTGTGGACTGAATGACTCCTGGATTTATGCACTTTCTGTTGGTAAATAACCATTGTTGGACTAGCTGAACTACAGTCTGTAAGCCATTTTAATAAATCCTGCACACACACACAAACACACACAGTTTTGTTGCTCTAGAGAACCCTGGATAATATACCCTCTCAATGGCTCCTTTAGTGGAGTATAATTTCCCAGAATTAATCATGTGACATTTGATTTATATTCAGTGTCCATTGGAAGGTGAGCAAAGGTATCATGAACAGATACATGCCAGCATGTCAGCTTGTCATTTAGATTTTAACTTTTCACCATGAGAAGAATGTGCCCTGTGAAGCTAATGACCTCAGGATGGGAAAACATACATAATAGAGCTAAATCAGGGTCATTTCTCAGATCCATGAGTGACAATCATAAATATTTTTTATAAATACTTAGACCACAGTTATTTTTTATTTTAATTTTTAGCATTACTGTACAAATTTGTATAAATCAAATTTCAATTCTGTTTGAGAATACTAATTTCAAAGTTGAATGCATTCAGTGTAGCTTTCTAAAGTCACACATGAAAAACTTACATTCTACTGTTTCCCAAGATAGAGCTCATTTCTTATACTAGGAAGATTTTCTGCTCCTGGGACCTTGACAGTGTTCCCATTTTAAAACAGCAACTCGAAAGGTGGCCACTTCTTGAAGACCACTCCTAGTGATCTGTACCCATGACATGGACTTGCCATAGAATTTAGGTGATTTTACTTTGGTAAATTTTTCTAGTGTTTAATCATCTCCTTAATATGATACTATTGGGTTACATCAGTACAGATTATGAAGAGACCCCTTGTCACAGGCTCTGAGGAAGAAATTAAAGATACATTATGTAATTTCTAACCACATGTGACTGTTATGATCCTACTTCGTTTTCTAACACTTGTTAAGTGAGCCTATTCAGTTGCTTAGAAGTATTCCTTTTTTACAATTTTTTGTATTCATTTGTTGGTCTTAAAGGCAAAGGGGGCATAAACATCATGATCCAACTTCATTCTAAAATCTTAACCTTGAATTCACCTGCATTTGTACAGAAATGCCACATGAGAAACTTAAAAAGCTCCTGGATTCAAGTACAAAATATACTTTTGTGTAGAAAGTATATTGCCAGATTTTAAAAATAACCTAGTTACAAATGGACTTCTTTAAATAAAAATATGTTCAAGTATGTCCACACAGTATTTTGGTTCAATTTGAAATCATTCTCCTTTAATATTTTATGCTATTTATAAAATGCTTCTTCTAGGACCACAAATGAAGTTATTGAAGACACCACCTCTATGTAAATAAAAAGAATGAAATGGCAGTATTTGGGTAAAGACAATATGTTTTGAAAATGTTTTTGTTAATTTGATATCTCAAGATGTGCCCGACTAAGAAAAGTTCATTTAGCATCCGAATGTGATCTTTGGGTTTGTTTTTAAGATTTTGTTTATATTTTTGTCATGTATATGTGTATGGTTTTAAGAACGTGAGTGAAGGTGCCTGTGATGTCCAAAACAGGGCTTGGGATCCCTTGGAACTGGAAATGTAAACTGTTGTGAGCCACCTGATGTATATGCAGGGACTCAAAATCAGGTCCTCTGAAAGGGCAGCAAGTATCTTAACCTCCGAGCCATCTCTTCAGCTCTGAGTTCTTTCTTTAATACCTGCACATTACCCCAGAGATCCAATGACAAATATTTAATTTGCTCTTTGTAATTTATTTACATGAACTCTCTAATTAGTCCCTCATCTGTGCCAGCTACCTTCTGATATTATAACGAAATACGATATTTTCTTGCTATCAGTCTGACCCAGTTTATCCAGAAGGTGCTGGCATAGGAACCTCAGGGTTTTGACACCCCATTAGGGATAAACGGGTTTTGCATTTAGGGCACCAGCAAATAGAGAAAATGGCTTAGTGGTAGCGTCATTCATCCCTAACTGATAACGGGATCTCTATCAATATTTGTTGGAATTAGTGTGTAGTGGATTAAGCTATGCATTATACAAAGGTAATATTTATTTTAGAAATTGGGCTCCTTTGCAAAGTCAATCGAGGGTGGGAAGTGAGGTAGGGAGAAGTGGCAGTATGTGCCAATTCCACCAGCTCTCATAACAGCCTCAAGAATTCATAGCTTAAAAAAAGACTTCAGTTCCTTAAGCAAAATTCAGGCTGTTCAGTCAACTGACAGTGATTACAGCAACGCCGTGTTCTCTTATAATGGAGCATAGAAGCAATCTATCATGCATTAGTTAAACTACCTCTTTGGGGCAGACACAGAATGGCTTATTATTTAAAACTTTAATTGATGATAAACTAGATTGTTCGTTAATAGTTTGCCTAAGCAACAAAACTACAGCACATTTCACTGTGTGAAAACAATGTACCCTTGCATCACCGAGTTCTGCCATGGCCAACAACTACAAATTGGAGGGATTAGCCAAAGATGGCTTAAGTCACTGACAACAAATTTTCTGATTCTCAGATTCTCTCTGTGTGTGTGTGTTTTCTTCTACCCTTCTGCCTCCAACTTTCCTGTCTTTGAAGTTATTAATTAATTGTCCCTATAAATTTTGTGATTTCTTAATTAGTAGTAGAAAAGGTGACATGTTTATGTTGTAATTACTGAGTCACTTGTTGAAGATTGGCAGACAACAAACACTGTCAGTAACACTTTGTGTTAGCAGGTTTTTAGAGTTTGTTTGGATTTACATTTTCAATTAAGTTAATGTACATTCCTTTTTGGTTGGACAGGGAGTGTTATGTGACTTCTAGAGGATTTGGAAAGTGTTCACTTTACTTCGGCATCTGATACGAAGAATTAGATGCACGTGTTATCTTTCCAATACATTTTATTCCAGGATTTTTTTTTCTAGAGGAAAAATTAAACCCACATTCCAGGGATAACTCAGGAATGAAAACAAGTATCCATTTAAAAGCTGACTGGCCTCTTCTTAGCAGACAGACCTGAGGTGTGTGCTCACAGAGTGAGCTGTCACTGCACTGGGTTAACTGTGACATTTTGAAATGATTGTGGTTGTGAACTTCCTGAAGGCACTTGCTCCATGGTTGGTTAAATTGCACACATTTTTCAGTCAAACATTTTCCTGGCTGCATCAAAGGTGTTGAGTAACTGTGTTAACCTTGGTGTGTTTTGGCAATAGGAGATCAAGTAAAAGTCAATAAATGTCTCTCAGAGCCCTGATAAACTCCAAGGGCACAAACAGAGGTGTTTATGAGCTGTGGGGGACAAATTGGTCAAGTATAAGTTTCACTTCAAATTGCTTATTGCCATTTTAGTGCTAGCAGAACATATTTTAAGTCACTGCTTTGACAGAACATATTGGTTGGCATTGCGTAGGCTTCTGTGTTTTTAGGGGACAGATGGCAATTACCACGTCTGTTCAATGTTATCTTTTAGCTTTAAGTATCACATTTACTGGTGAACTGGACTTTGCTACATTTTTTTTAAACTTGGAACAATCCCATCTCATAAAATCTCTTTAAAAGAAATATTAATATGGATGCTTACATAATAATAAACAAGTGAGATATGAACCTAAGTTTTTTTTTTTTCTTTTTTTTTTATGGGCTCAGGATGTGCCAGTTTCTCTTAAATTGTGTCTTCTTATTTTTCTGCCTAGGAATGGTACGGAAGGAGGGCCAGGGATAATACAATTGCTTACACATTCTAACAAGAAAAAAACCACCTGCTATCTTTTAGCTTCTCAGAAGTAAAGTCTATATTTTATTTATAGTCCCATTGTTCTCATGAAAAGTAATCTTTCATACTGAAATTATGAAGAATATAAACTTTGTAAGGTATGTAATATTTTCATACTTAAATATTGATCCAAGTGTTTGTTTTCCGAGACAAAATTTAAAATCTATGATCCCTTAAAGTTCATATTCAAGTTAACAAGTTCTAAAATCAATCAAATGCAAAGGATTAAATAATCCATGATTTACTTTGTTTTCTCAATTTTTTGTAACACAGGGGAAATGCTATTGATTTTTTTAAAAACTTTCAGCATCATTTTTTTTAACTTTGGTTATAGACCCTGATAGGTAATAAATATATAAAATTATCTGGAGAGAATAAAAGAGAAGTTATTTAATTTTGAAATATTCTTAAAATAAGGCCCTTTATCACTTATTTAGTGAATTTATAATATATTTACATTGTTAGGATTTCTCATAGTTGCAGATCATAACACCATTTTGGATTTTCATCTTTTATTAATGTAACATGTTTTTAGTAATAAAATTGCCTGGCATTGGTAATTTCGTCATTGTTTTAATAAGGGTAATCAAGGGTTTAGAATATTGTTTGGAGCCTAATTTCTGTCTAGCTGTAGAATTCAGCTTCTGATAGTACTCTGGGCAGATCCCCAAGAAGCTTCATTAATTCTTCCATGGATCTAGCTCAGGGATGGTATGGCTCCTTGAACCAGCCAGTTACATCTGCTTCCATTTCCTGTCCTGTCATAGCTTCCTAGTTATTCCATTGTCTTTAGACTGATGTTCTATCTTTGAACTTGTTCATTAGGTCATACATAACTTTCCATGATATTTGTCATTCAACATATCTGCACCCTGTAAGAAACCTGACTATCTTCTTCTTTAGCTTCTTTCCTCTTTGGTCTTGGTGACAGTGATTTTTCCCACAGTATAGTTCCTTTTCTGTCCATTACAAAGAGATTCATGGGCATCAATACTCCTGACATGTTCCTATCTCCAGAATTTTATCTACATTGGCCCTGTCTCTTTGGGTCTCAAATGTCCACAATCAGTTAGTGGGCTGGGGTCTTAGATAGTCCTCAGGGGCTCCAGACTACACAGTCTCACACTGCTGTACGATCATTCTTCACTTTTGCTCTAGGCATCACCATCTCACGGCTCCATTTATCTTGGAGTCAGAAAGCCCTTTTCATCTTCTCTCTCAGCCACTCACAATCACCATGTCTTGGAAGTTTGCAGTCAGAAGTGTCTTCTTCCCACCCAGGCATTTAATATCCTACCTCTCTTGCTTATGATAAGTACGAGACTTTCCATTTCCTGTACCATTCTTCCTGTTTCCATTCAAGCTACAAAAGAACCCCAAAATTTTAATCTTCAAGGACATGTTCCTGTGACTTTTCTAATCAAATACTGTGACTACTTTCTGACAAGAAGAAATGCATGTTCCTCTTGTGGCTAGTGTGGTGGGTGAGGGACATGCACTCTGTCTTTACATGTCTGGTTATAGTTTCTAACATACATCTCCAGATTTCATGTATCATTTTCAACTTTCATACACATGATGCCTGTTTCCCCTCTCACCACAGCATTTTGATGAAGGGTAGCATATGTTTAACTAGTTTGTTGAGAAACCACAATCCACTAGAGTTCCATTATAGAGTGGCTTTATTTTTCTTAACATCTTAATTCTTTTCTGGATGATCTTAATTTTCCTCTATTAGATCATTTTTGTCATGGGATACTACCACCTCTAATGATATAGAATGACTTCTGAATCTTGATAAAAAATTTTCTTTCTTCTTTTTCTTTTGAAGATTTATTTCCATTTTATGTATATATATATACATATATAGATATGTATATATATTACTCGTATGGAGTGTCTGTGGAGTTCAGAAGAGGCCTGATGACCCTTTAGAGTGGCAAATGGTTATGAGTTGTCGTGTGGGAACTGGAAATTGAACCCTCTCCAAAAGCATTAAAATTTTCTCTTGACTTCTGAGCTATCTCTCAACCTCCTAATCTTGCTTTTCCAAACAATTATATTTTATTCAAGATTTAATTCTGACCGCCTGTACTTCAGTCTTTCCAGAATAAGACCAAATTTCTGTTCTCATAGCATGTTGGGATGGTGAGGATTGGCTTCTGGTCTTCCTGTCAGTCACCTCATTGTCTCCACCCCCTCTCCACTTCTTGGATCCTTCAGTTGAAATAGCAGAGCATTAGGGACAGGGCAGACAGTGATCTCTTTGAATGAGATCTTGGATTCTTGTTGTGTGGCTCACTGTTTGTTGGTTCCCTGGTACTGATGACGCTGCCATTCTGCCTTGTAGACAATGGTCTTAGAACAGCTAGTTAGGTCTCCACACTCTGTGTGGTAGAAGGTGTGGTTAATTTTTCAGGTGACTTCTAGCTTCTGGAATCATAGTCCACATTCTTACAATATTTGAGCTACTTTTTCCTCTGGTGCAGTGACTCTAAACAGGACCAGTTCTCAGTCTGCGGGTACCTGCAAGAATCAGGGCTTAAAGGCAAAATGAGTTGGCACCTTTGCTTCTTGGAAATTTTGCCTTCTATAATCTACCTGGGCAGTAGTGGGGAACTTGCATGTAGGTCAACTCTTCTACAGATGGCTAGTAAAGAAGGGAAAACCTATCTCCCTTTCCTAGGTGGCTAGGTAAAGATTAGTAAGCATCTTCCTCTTCCAATTTGCCATCATTAGGGCTATTTGCTCTAGTCCCATGATAATATTTCCATATAGATACAGATCTCCTAATGGAGTGCTTTTAAAAAATACTGTACTATTGGTAGCTGTTCAGTTTACTAATTGAAATGTAACCTGTCATAATAGATATTTATGGTAAGTATACAACAGGGACATAATCTCAAGGACTTTGATAAAATGTTATGAAATATTTTTGTATTTATTTAATGATGAAAATACTTCTTCTTTTTTTTTTTTTTTTTTTTTTTTTTGGTTTTTCGAGACAGGGTTTCTCTGTAGCTTTGGAGCCTTTCCTGGAACTAGCTCTGTAGACCAGGCTGGTCTCGAACTCACAGAGATCTGCCTGCCTCTGCCTCCCAAGTGCTGGGATTAAAGGCGTGCGTCACCACCTCCCGGCCTGAAAATACTTCTGGCATATTGGTTTAGATGTTGTAACCAAATTAATTATTCTTATTTCCCTTTATCAACACCTATTGTGAGACGATTTTGAATTATGGGTTATGATGGGGTTTAGTGAGCATTACTGCATAACATGCTACCTTGTCATCAAAGAAAACATCAGGGGCAGAAAGTTCTCTCTCCTCCCTATAGTCGTCTCCCCTGTAGCTGATCACAAACTCTAGGAACGATTTTTTTTATGTTTCCCTAAAGAGGGCCTCTAATTTGTAGGTGCCCTCTTTGTGTCCAATGGGAAAGAATTTCTTCTCTGAAGACAAAGTGTCAGGAGATTCTGAACACAGTCAGATAATTTTTTTTCTCACTGGCTATCATCAGATTATATTCTTTACCCATAATTCTTCATGACTGAATGTTTAATTTGGAAACATATGACCTTAATCATTCTGATTTCTTCTTTCCATGAGGTCTATTCTTATGCCATATGAAATTCTTAAGTGCATCTATATGTGTTTTTTGTTTATTTTCTTGTTAATATTTTTTATAAGGGCTTGGCTATAAATATGGAACTATTATAGAAAAACAGTTCCCCCCCACGACATTTACATTATATTTTGACTGCATGATACTAATGTAGAAGATGAGACACGCCAATTAAACTCTATAGGAAGCTATATGTTAATGCCAACGTAAATTTTTTTGTTTGTAGTTTTTGATCATGTCTGAGATCAACAGCAATAAATAATTTTCTTTTTGAGGAGTTTATTAAAAACATCCCATAGTCTATTCAGTCTTGAAAACCTTGTCGAAATTTGACCCAGTATGTTTACAACATCTGTCATATAGTATTGTGTGTATGAAAATTGGCAGATCAAAATGCCTGTGTAACTATATTCCTTTCATTTTACAAACTTAATTTTGGCTGGACTCAATTGTTCATGTCTGTAATCCTGGCACTCATACTCTAACGTGGGATTAGTATGATAAATTCAAAACAATATATGGTCACCCTTTTCAAAAATCATGAACAAAACAACTAAACAAGCAAACAACCAAAATATCTTCATTTTTTTTGCCTCAGCTTCCTGGAATATATTCATTACTCACCACCATAAATAAAGTCTCATTACAATGATCAGCTATTTAAAACAAAATATAATTTGAAGGCTTACGCTTTTTCTTTGTCTGAATGTCAAGAAGGTATATTTGAATTTGGAATCTGAAAACTTGAATGAAGAAAAAAAAATGAATACAACAATTAACTTTATCCAGTGTTAATGCTGGGAATGATGCATGATTAGTACATTTTTATGCAAAGTTTTTGAAGTATTATAAGTTATTCTCGTCCTGACTATTAGCACTTCTGACACATTATAATTATTTCTCTAAATGATTCTCAAATTTCTCACTAGTTATAATCACTCTATTGGTATAGTAGTTTCATGGATATTGTAACAAGCCCATGATAACCAAGAGTTTTCTGATTAGGTTTTAGGACCATACTATCAAAGAACTCATGCCTAGTATACTGAAAACATGACTAAAAACCCCAAGCTGGGGGTCTCACAGACCTTAGCTGAGAATCAATTACTATTAATTTGCAAAATAGATATAATATCAAACTGTTTTCTAAATATCCATCTCTGTGGACATATATTAGTGTACCTCTTAGTTTTCATCAGAAGATTTTTTTTTGATTGTTTTTGTTTCTTGATCTGGGTGCTAGTTAACACAGACTCACGACTGGCAGAGTGCGGAGAATAAGGGATTTTGGGGTAGTCATTCCTAAATGGGACAACTATTAGCAACCTCTTGTGCTACCTATTTTTAGAGTAATCTTTGAGAGGGACCCTCAATTAAGAAAATGCCTCCATAAAATAGGGCTCTAGACAGGCAAACCTGTAGGACATTTTCATAATTAATGATTGATGGGAGAGAGTACATCCCATTGTGGGTGGAGACTGGGCTGGATATCCTGTTTTAACTTTCCATAAGAAAGCAGGCAGACATAAATCCAGTCACACTGAACCTTATATAAGAGAAAGTGGGAAGAAACCTTGAAGACATGGGCACAGGAGATCACTTCCTAAATACAACACCAGTAGCACAGATACTGAAAGCAACAATAAGTAAATGGAACTTCGTGAAACTGAGAAGCTTCTGTAAAGCAAAGGACACAGTCAATAAGACAACATGGCAGACAACTGAATGGGAAAAGATTTTTACAAAAACCACAACTGACATAGGTCTGAACTCTAAAATATATAAAGAACTCAAGAAACTAGTCATCAAAATACCAACTAATCAAATTTAAAAATGGAGTACAGATCTAAACAGAGAATTCTCAACAGAAGAATCTCAAATGACCAAATGACACTTAAGGAAATGTTCAATGTTCTTAGGGAAATGCAAATTAAAACAACTCTGAGATATTATCTTACACCAGTCAGAATGACTAAGATAAAAAACACCAATGTTAGCTGATGCTGGAGAGGACGCAGAGAAAGGGAACACCCTTGCATTGCTCGTCGGAGTGCAAACCTGTACAGTTACTTTGGAAATCAGTATGACAGTTTCTCAGAAAACTTGGAAGCAACCTATCTCAAGACCCAGCAATATCACTTTTGGACATATACCTAAAGGATGTTCAATTATACTACAAGGACATTTATTCAACTATGTTCATAGCAGCATTATTTGTAATAGTTAGAACCTGGAAATAACTAGATGCCCCTCAACCAAGGAACGGATAAAGAAAATGTGGCACATTTACACAATCGAGTATTACTCAGTAGTAAAACATGATGGCATCTTAAAATTTGCATGCAAATGGATGGAACTAGAAAAAAAAAACATTCTGAGTGAGATAACTCAGACCCAGAAAGACAAGCATGGTATGTACTCACTCATAAGTGGATATTAGATGCAAAGCAATGGATAACCTCCCTATAGTTCATAAGCCAAAGAAGCTAGGTAACTAGGAGTAACCTAAGAGAGACATACATGGATCCTTCTGGGAAGATGAAGTAGACAAAAACTCCTGAGACAACTGGGAGCATGGACTAGGGCAGAAGGGAGGGCTAAAGGGGATGGAGAGAGGAGAAGAGAAGGGGGGCAGGCAATATGAGAGATCAGGATGGCCAAGATGGGGAAAAGACAGAGAGGGAGAACAAGGAAAGAGAAATCTTTATTGAAGAAGCCATTATGGGGCAAGTGAGAAATATGGCATTAAGGAAATTTTCAGGAATCCACAAGAATGACCATAAGCAATAGTGCAGAGTATACCTGAACTGACCTTCTCATGTAAGCACATTGATGACAACCTGTAGGTGGAGACTGCTCATTCGTTTCCCAACTGCCCAGAGCCGAAATAATCACAAAGAAACTCTACTAAAATAGTACTTACTTGGCCTATTAGCTTAGACTTCTTATTAACTAACTTTTACATCTGATTAACCCATTCTTATTATTTTTTATTTTACTATGAGGCTTGAGGTTTACTGGTAAGGTTCTGGGTCATCTGTCTCCTTTGGCAGCTACATGGAGTCTCCCTGACTCCATCTTTTTTTTTTTTTTTTTTTTTTTGTCCTCTATCTCTTATTGGAATTCCTGCCTTGCTCTATTCTGTCCTGCCATAGGCCAAAGCAGCCTCTTTATTCATTAACCAATAAAAGCAACACGTAGATAGAATTTACCACATTGACTACCTTAATTGTCATCATAGAGCCTTCATCCAACAACTGATGGAAGCAGATGCAGAGATCCACAGCTAGCAATGGGCCAAGCTCCCAGAGTACATTTGAAGAGAAGGAAGGGAGATAATATGAGCAAAGGGCTCATGACCATGATGGGGATACCCACAGAAAAACCTGATCAGAGCCAGTGGGAGCACATTGACTCTGGACTGACAGCAGAGAAACCTGTAGAGGCCCAAACTATGTCCTCTGAATGTGGGTGACAGTTGTGTGATTAAGGCAGCCTGTGGGGTCGCTGACAGTGGGACCAGGATTTATCCGAAGTACTTGACTGGCTTTTGGCGTTCATTCTCTTTGGAGGGAGACCTTGCTCAGCCTAGATATAGGGGGAAGGGCCTTGGTCCTGCCTCAAAGTGATGTGCCAGACTTTGTTGACTCCCTAGATCTATACCAATGCAAATCTCTATAACACTATAGGAAGCTTTACTCCCTCTGAAGAATGGATGGGGGTGGGGGGGTTGGGGGTGCGGGAGGAGAGGAGAGAGAGGGAGGTGGGATTAGTATGTAAAATGAGAAAGGATCGTTTTAAAAAATAAATTAAAATAAAGAAAAAATAAGAACACAGGCTGAGCATGCCATGAGGATCCATCCTTGTAAGCATCACTCCTCCATCTCTTTTGCACCAGTTCCTGCCCCCAGGTTCCTGTCCTGCTTGAGTTTCTGCCCCGACTTCCTCTGAAGATGAACAGAGATGGGAAAGTGTAAGCAAACCCTTTTCTCCCCAGGTTGCTTTTGGTCATGGTGTTTTATCACAGAGTAGTGACTCCAATAATACACCCCATCCTCAAGCCTCAAGGATAACAGAAGATGGGGAATAATGACTGAGTACGAGAGACTGTGGAGGGCTCTGTGCAACTGTCTTCTGGACATGACATAAGCATCACATTTATGAATTCACGACAGCTGTGATTGTCTGCAGGAGGATGGTACAGCATCAAGTTAGTCACCATTCTGGTATGCGTGGGAAGGGCTGATATTCCCTGCTTCCTAGCTGCAGAGATAATGGTAGTTGATAGAGGCTGGGGTAGAAGAGTTAATTTTCTTCAGGACTGTAGCCCCTAGTAGGTTATCTAGGTTCCAGAAGAAAGCTCTACACCTATGAACACAAGTCAACACTAATGGGGCTCAGTATGCATTATATATATAAAAGGAAAGACAGAAGTGTTTGTGAAGTTTGGACAGGGCTTGGTAGAAGGGTCTAGGGGGAGTTGGAGAGCCACATAAGGGTGTATATGAACAAAATATATTCTATACATGTATGAAATCCTGAAAATTATAAGTGAAAATTTTTTAAAAAATATATCATATATTGTATTTTGTCAAAACCAGTTGTAGATCTCGCCACTGAACTCAGGGGCACTGTTTCTCTGTGTGTGTGGATGATGCGGCAGGCTGTGATGCTAAACAAGAGTGCATAGTTTAACTTTTTCTGGAAATGCTCTAAACATATACATAAGCAATCATTAGCTATAGAATCACATGAATTTATCTCTTTAGAAAGTCATGCAGAATTGCTATAGAAACGATAAACTCCATCAAGGTAACCTTTCTTCCCTTATCATAGTCATTATGAGATATTTCAACACGTACTTAAAATGAAGTTGTCCTTTTCCTTCTGCCTAGATGTCATATCTTCTTGGTGAAAGAAACATCTAAAAATACTTCCCTTCCCTGTCTAATTGGGTGTGTATGAGCGGCTGTGATTGGTATTCTGATTGCACTTAGATGCCTCATCATCGCCATTTTTGTTTCAATACTGTCATTATCATAGTTTTACATTATCATACTTAAAACCCTTATGATATATGCAGACAAAGTTGTAAGAGATGTGAGTTATAATTGTGGCCTCAGAAAAAAAAATGTGCAAGGGAGTTTCTGTGAAGGACATTTATTCATGTAATAAGGAAAGCAGAAATAATCCATAGTAATAAAGGGCAAGCTACAAAAAGAAGTGGAGATAACCTTCCAATGCAAGATGTAAAAAAATCTGAATTTTCATATTATTGATCTTATTATGACACTCACAGAAAGCAGTTGGACTTCAGATGGGAAGCATGAATCCTCACAAGAAATTCTGTTTGCTTTGTCGTGTTGTTCTGGGAAAAATTTGCACTACGGTGGGAGATTCTTAGATAGAATAAACATGACTGAGGTGTTTCTGTCACTTCTTTCCAGTTACTGTTTTGAGTTCCTGACATCTGACCACAGCACATTTTTCTGTAAAGCATGCCTATGTAAAATGAATATTTCAAATGGATGCTGAAATCACTTTACCACGTGTGTAATTTTAAAAAGTTTCACCAACATAGCTGCCTAAACAAGAGCTGAATAAAGAAAATGCTATCCAGATTGTCAGCATGGAAAGGAGAAAGTTCACCAGCTCCCCACCGCCGCCCACCCTAGACAAAGAAGTTAGGAATGCTGAGAGCAATAGAGAAACAGTCTTCCCAAGGAAGACCGCAGCAGCTGGCTGCCCATTACAAATGGTCGTTCTCAGATTAGATATGTACAAGGACATGTACTACATGGGCTGTGCAGGTTGCTTTTATCATTTATGGATACATATGGATCGTGGAGATTTGACAACAACTAATGAAGAAAGGTACCAGGAATTTGTTGAAAGGAGGGAAATGAAAGGGGAAAATGACGCAACTGACTAGATTTTTGAACTTAAAAATTTAAAAAAAAAATTACAAATAAAATAAACAAACTTTTAGATAAGGAACAATTTATGGACAATTAGACGTCCCACGTGTGTGTGTCTCTGTGTGTGTGTTCATGTATGAAATACATTTTTATAGTAATAGTAAGAGTTCTCACATATATGTGTCCATATATTTGTGTGTGTCTCTCTCTATATATACACACACAAACATATATATGCATGCCATAAATACATTTACATATATGGAAAATATTTTTACCTATGCTAATATATACATGAACATTCTAAAAAAGCAAAAATTATGCTCCAGTTTTATTGTAATAAAAAGTTTTGTTCGTATGACATCACATCAAGTTGTTTTGTAAGGTTCACTGGAACCCACTGGATTTTTCTTCATTGCACTAGTCACAGCCTTCGACATGATCTGAAGTTAATTTCTAAATTTCCTTCTTTTAAATCATGTCTTCTCTTCCACAAAAAATGCCACAAGAGTCAAGGAGCCGTCCATCTTACCCCTCCCCCCTCCGCTTTATCAGTAGGGCCTCTGTCTCTGGAGTATTTTCTACTGTGGTGTAAATATCAAATGGTTATTTACAGAATGAATTTCTAAAGAACAGTAAATAAAATGAGGACCTTTGACACATTTGTCACAATTCAACAATATAGTGGAGAGAGTCTAGCCAAGGTAATAAAACAAGGAGTCATGACATTGGTCATAAATAATGGAAAAGATATAACAAAATTCATTGTTTGCATATGTTGTTCTCTTTAGCTAGGGAGACCTGAAAAGACTGGTATACAACTATGGAGTTCATAAAAAGAGTTTGTCAAGAGGGAAAGCTAAGAAGAATCAGCGTGTGTACGTGCCCACGTATGCACACACACAGACACACACACACACACACACAGAGACAGAGAGACAGAGAGAGAGAAACACACACATGCTCTTCTATACTAACAATGTCAATATTGAAAATTAATGGATAGCCATTACATTCTCAACAATAAGCTATTTTATTTTAAAGGCTTTATGAACAAATCTCACAATAACTAAGCTTATTCACAGTCATATAAAGCCCTAAATAAATGGAGATACAGTCTAGCAGGACTCACTAATGAAACACTCACTGCTGTGATCTATGAGGTTAATTAGGTCTTAAGGAGGTTAGAATTGGATTTCTTGTGGTTTCTGGAACTGATTGTAAAATCCACAGGAGCAATAAATGTGTGAAAATGGGTGAGAACATTCCTGGAGGGAGAGCAGACAGGCAGAGGACCGGGAGATCTGCAGCAGAACATCTCCTGAACATGCCATGGACCTTCCCTCCTGCCCTCACTGCAGGGGCAGTTGCCTGCACAAGGGTAGCGCATGAGCATTTATTTCATCAGGGGTGAGGGAGCACCTATGAAGGCCTCCACCAAGGAGTATTGACAATTAGTTGCTGTTTGTGAAGAGACTGTGCCTTTCTTTAATGGGGTGGCCATTGCAAAATTGCCCTTGCTCTAGTGTGTAACATCTCACCATGTTTCGGGCAACAAACTAGTTAAATTCGGTGAGTTACACACAAAAGAAGTTATGAAAATGGGTGAGAGGCTTGTTTCAAGGAAGTGTTCTAGCAGGAAGCGGGGAGATGAAAGAGATAATAAGGTGAAAATGATAAAAAAAATTATGTAAATGTATGATATTATCAAACAACAAAAATTAAAACTAAGAAAAAGCACAAATGTATTTGATAGCAGTTGTATAATACACACACATACACACATGTATGCACACAGGAACTATTAGAATGACTTACAGGCTACGAATGACTTGTCCAACAATGTAGTAGCAGGCTGCTTGTTGGTTCCCGGCTGCTTAGCCCTAAAATAATCACACAGAAACTGTATTAATTAAACCACTGCTTGGCCCATTAGCTCTAGCATATTATTTGCTAACTCTTATATCTTAATTTAATCTATCTCCATTAATCTGTGCATTACCATGAGATTGTGACCTACCAGCAAAGTTTCAGGGTGTCTGTGTCTAGTGGCAGCTCCATGGCTTCTCCCTGACTCCGCCTCTTTTCTCCCAGCATTCATCTTAGTTTTCCTTGCCTAGCTGAGTTCCCCTATAGCTCTGCTGTAGGCCCAAAGCAGTTTCTTTATTCATTATTGGTAATCACAACATACAGGGAAATCCTATATCACAAGAATCCAGTAATTGTTCAGTCCATGAGACTTGATGTTTATAACGGAGTCTGACAAAGCAGTCTCTAACGTCCATAAAGGGACGGACTTCCTAGAGAGGAGAGAGCTAGCAAGCAAAGAGCAAAAGCTTCCTTCTTCCAAGTCCATATACAGGCTTCCAGGAGAAGGTATAGCCCAGATTAGATCTGGTTTAAAAATCTGGAGTAAAGGTGTGCTTTTCAAAAATCTGGGTTAGAAGTAGACCTTCTCACTTCCAATTAAGCATAAATCCCTCAAGGGATGCCCTCTTTTGGGGTTTTAGTTAATTCCAGATGTAGTCAAGTTGACAATCAAGAATCGTTATTACAGACATGTTCTGTTTATAACTTACTGTTTGAGGCAGTCTTTTCCCCTAGCATGAGAGTTAGCCTTTTAGATATCACCTTGTTCCACCGAGTTAAAGCTTTTCTAGCCTTGAATTCACCTGTAAGTTTGAGGGGATTTATAAAAGAAAAGGAGAAAGTACCAAACACCCTCTATTTAAAACTCAGTAGTCAGCACAGCACTCAGTCTCTCTGGTAATAAATATTAATTAAGAATTTAATTATTAAAGGAAAGTTTTAAAAATCTGATTTGTGCCTTAAGAACTGTTTATGTGAAAAAAAAACTGAGTAAACTTTGGGAAATAATCACTAGGTGAGGCATAAATACAAAAGCTGTTTCCAGAATTAGTTGCACAATTCATAAAAGAGCTTCCCCCCCCCAAAAAAAAGTTAAAGAAACTTCTAGATGATATAAAGGTATAATCTAGGGAAAGCAATATTTTAATAAAATGTCATATTAGAGTTATAAAATAGTAAGCTATTTAGTGAATAGGTGAAGTTTCTCTTTAGAGATTATTAACTTCTTATTTATATTTTAAGTGAGGATTTTTGTATACATGATATACATGTATACAGTCTCAAGGAATACATAGTTCATTGTAGGTGGGCTATAATATCCATGGAAAGTAGAAAGGGAACCTCCTTGTTAGTGGTGGCAGGGAACACAGCAAACGAAATCTGTTTAAGGTGTCAAGTTGTAATTGTACTTTCCTCCAAAGAAGTCATGAGTCCCAGTAAATAACAATCAAGTGATCTTTCTCTGGATGGACTAGTTAATGACAAAATTCAAATATTCTGAAAGCAATTAGATTAAAATTTGTATTGATGCAATGATTCTACATATTTATTGCTTATGATGTGAGATTTTAGTACAAATACATAATACATAATGATCAGATAGGATAATTGTCTTGCATATCACCTCAGACATTAACCCTGTGTGTGTGTTGTGGACATTCAAAATCTGCTCAATTAGCTCCACTGAAATATACAACGATTGTTGCCAACCATACTCACCCTTCTGTGCTATAGACACGAGAACTATTTTCCTATGCAAGTATATGCCATCACCACAGTTACCATTCCCCATGTTCCTTCCTCACAATGGGAAGCTTCCAACGGCCACTGTTCATTCTTCTGTGAGATAATTGTTTTACTGTTCATATATGAATGAAAACCCTATACTCTGGCTCTGTGTGATCTACTTCACATAACATATGTCCATGTTCATTTAACTTTTTTATTGTGAGATGTAGGTTTCCTTTTAAATAAGACTTAAACTGTGCAGCACACTGTTGTTTAGTATACACAGGCTGCCATACATCATGTTTCTAGAATTTACTCATCTTCCACAGCTCTAATGCTACACTTGATGAGAGGAAATTACTTATTTTCTTTTTTTCCAACCATCCTCTTTATTTTTTCTGAAAATCTGGCACTTTAGATTCCTTAAGCAGGTCAAATACCACACTGCTCTATTTCCTGGAACTAATTCATTTCTTTTAAAAGTGCAAAGTCCTCAAGGATCACTGGTGTTTGGGAACATGAATAACTGTGGTGATTAAACTTTATTGCCAACTAGATTGTAATCACTCAGGAGACAGACCATGCGCATCTGCGGGGAATTTCTAAAACGGCTTAATGAAAGAGAGACGGCAAATCTCGAGTGCGATGAGACCATCCCATGTATGGGGTTCCAGAATGGACGAGAAGCAAAGAAGGCACCAAAATTCATGTCCCTGTCCTAGCTGTGGACAGCACATGAGTGTCCTGCCATGTCTTTGCTGCCACAGCTAGAGCCACTCTTGTCCCATGCTTTCCTCAACATAACCGACTGACCCTCAAACCAAGCTGAAACAAATCCTTCCTTCCTTAGGTTAGTTTCCTTGAAGTTTTAGAACAGTCTTAATTCCGGGAATAAAAAAACAAAACACGCTGATCCTACAGGTTGGAATCAGCTCATAAAATACTATTCTGGAGAGTTCATTGATAAAATATATGTTAATTTATGAATCAAATGGAAAGAAGTTGAAAGCAGAAAGATGGATTTTCACAATAAAAATTGAAGCTTAGATGTAAAAATCACACCTCATGTTTCAGTGATTATTTCCTTCTTAAACTTTAAATTACACACTAAACAATGGCACCGCTATTCTATTTTTAAAATAATAACCCTTTCCCTTTAAAGGTGTAATGTGTTAGATGATTGGATTTTAGATTCTACCTCTGGGCATCAGCAAGGTTTCGGCACTCTTTATTATTTTTTTTAAATTTTTTTCTTCTTTTTTGTCCAGAGAAAGTGCAGTTCCATAAAAAGCGGTAACAAAGATAATAATGCAGAGGTGGTTTGGAGGAAGCATTTTCTTTTTCAGAAATCAATAGGAAAAGAGAGTGATCCTATTTTTCACCTGAGGCAAATCACCATTACAGGACAGAAGAATGCCCCTGTCATCGGGGCAGGGCTGACACAGCCCTTCCATCAGCGGTCTCTGAAGGTTAGGTAGGAGCAGTGCCTGACTCCAGGAGAGAGAGAGAGAGGCTAATTAAATTAATTCTGTGGGAAAGTGACAAGATGTCTCAAAGCATTTGGAGTGTGCTGGAAAGCTTTCCCTTCACCCTCTGCTGTCAGCCTAGCCCAGCCTCTTCTCTTTAGCGTCTCACTCACTCACTAGTGCCTGGCATACAATGCTGAGTTCCTTTGGTCTCACTTAAGCTGCAATGTGAACACTGGACTTGTGCTATGATGGATGAATGCCGCAGGAAAGAAATGTAATTGCCTTGGCTGTGTGGCAGTAAATGGATATTCCCTCTGGAAACCCAACTCGCTTCATTTAGACCCAAACATGCCAAGCAGATGCAGATGATCAACTCCCAGCATATGACAGGAACGGATATCATTCTCTTTTATGTCCCGTTTTTAATGTAATAGCAAGCTAACATCTGTTGTTCTGAGTGCGACAAATCTGTTCTTTTCAATGTAAAGGTTTGCTGAGCATTGATATTTTACTAAGAATAGAGCGTGTGCAATTAGAGCGCACTGTATTTTCATGTCAGATCCAGAAGGTTTTTGGAAAGGTCATTGCTGTTGTGTATGACCCACTGAGCTGCAATCGCATGATAGATGCAGTTACAAGACAGAGTAGTTGAAGGGATATTGTTCCAGAGAGAGGACAAAGGAATGGAGAAGAAAGGAAATTGCTCTTTATGGGATCATAATCCCGTGTTGTTGATGCCATGTCACACATTCTGAGTTTGCTTTTTCTGCAAAACACTTTTGGTCCACAGAAGAAATGCTACTACATACTCTTAAGAATTTGAATATCTTCTGGGATATTATTTGACATGTTGGCAAAGTCTTTCTAACTCTCATTTTACATAAAATAAATAGTAACACTGGAATCTTTATCAGAAACACAGATTGTCCTTCCCCGTGCAAAAAAGAAGTATTAAGATGGATGTGACAGGAAAATCTAGTGTTTAAACAATCTGTTTAACATGATGTGTCTTATCTTAGGTATTACTTAGCTCATCTGTTTAGGCAGTGATATAAATAAATCTAAAAACCTGCGATTTTTTTTTCTAATGGGACATTTTGTTGTATGAAATGTTTCCATCTTTTGTGTGCATTGATTCTGCTGTCTACAAAAAGGACACAGTGAAATATAGCACCTGAGGCTACAGACTTAGAAGATGCAACGTAACATACATCTTTCACATTGCATGCCATCTTAAAGAAAAACCCAGTTAAGTTGGGTGATGGTGGAACATATCTTTAATTGCACTACCTGGAAGACAGGAGGATCTCTGTGAGTTCCAAGCCAGCCTGAGTTCCAGGACAAGCAAAGGTCCAAAACCCTGCCTCAGAAAAAAAATAAATTAATTATACCTATTATTTTTATTTTGAATTATCCATGTCAGTTGCAAACTAAAGTTTTGAAACTCTCTGAAGCAGAATATTATCTTAAAAGCAATATAAATGTTAACTGCTAATAATAAGAAAAAGTTTAAAAATTAGTTTTTTATATTAGTACACTGTGGATATAGATATTGCATTCCACTATCACCTTTCAGTTCTACAATGTTTTTATCTTTCTGGTAAAAATAATCACTTTTTGTCTAATAGTTTTTATGTAGTTGTATGTATGTCTATATAATCATACAGTCAAGAAAATTACAATACTGACTTAAGTAGAAGAAAATTTAAAGGCTAAAAGTCTTATCTTTTATTCTAATCTGTGAAATGATGCTGTCATATGAAGTGATGCCACAATAGAAACCAGAAATGAAGTCACTACATCCAGAGGCTTCCAAAGCCACAGGGCGTTCTTGTAGAGAATGACTGTATCTTCCAAGATACAGAAGAGCATCGAGGATCAAGTGAAATGGTGATTCATAGTTTGTGACACCCTGCATAGAGATGTGAGCAGTAGCATGTATTATTAAAAGGATGCTTAAACAGGGACAGGATGCAAAGATGTGTTAGCACACGGTGTGTGTCTTAGTGCAACTGTTTTTATTTGCAGTTTAAGTTAATAGCGATCTAAAAACTAGAAATAAGACAATGTTTATATAACTTTTATTGACCTTGATTGCAAAATACATGGTCAATGAAAGCTATGTTGTTTTCTTTGTAGAGTTGTCTTACGACTGAAAGTGGCATTGCATAAATTAATGTTTAATCTAATTGGAAAAAACAAAAGAAATCATCTTCACAGAGGCAAATAATTCATGGTGCTGGAGAAGACAAAGCACAAGCAAGTTTTAATTCAGCTGTGTTGCTGTTTTACTTACTGACCATGGCAAGATATGAAAGGCAAAACAGTAATTCAGCTCACCAAATACATCGGATGTCTTAGAAAATATATCTAGTAATAATTACAAAAGTACAGGACCAAATTTAGCAAAATATCAGAAAATGTTACATTAAGGAACTTTATCCCAATGCTATTTATTTTGTTTGTCAAATGGTGTATGATGTGCTGGGGATCCACACTGTATAGAGATAACATGGTCATTCAGCAAGTGCCTGGTGGACATCCCAAAAGGCTATGCATCTCTGCTTGGCCAACCTGTGCACTGATACTGAATGTAATTATTGTAAATGTCTTAAAAGGGGGAAATTACAGTCTTTGCCCAAATATTGGACTGTTATATACAAGTAATTTCGGATTTGTCAAAGTATCAGGCATGGTGCCTTCAACCTATACACCTGATTTTAAAGAGAGCTATCTTGATTGGTCCATACCTGGAACTATTTCTGCCACTGCATAACTAATTGGGTGTTCTTGTAGAGTGAGTGTGCAAGGGTCAAATAATTTATGACTTATGAAGTAGAAGATGAATTTAAAATAGAAATAGCTTTCAAGTCTATCAACATTCTGCTTACTATCACTGACTCTGTCTGCACGGGTATCTGAGAGCAGTGTGGTCTGTACGACCCATGACAGAGTATAGAGTCTTTTCATCTGCTTTATAACAAGACATAAAATATACTTCACAGATACATTTACATTGAATATATTTTTTGTGCCCTTGAGCTATAATTCTTCTAATTCTTCTATTCTTACTATTCTTGGACTTGGTCTTTTCATAGTGTCCCAGATTTCCTGGATGTTTTGTCTTAAGAATTTGTTGGATTTTACATTTTCTTTGACCGATGAATCTATTTC
Source organism: Chionomys nivalis (assembly GCF_950005125.1). NCBI lineage: Eukaryota > Metazoa > Chordata > Mammalia > Rodentia > Cricetidae > Chionomys > Chionomys nivalis. Next base: position 31,007,690 of record NC_080109.1, on the reverse strand, counting down.
CTCCATCTTATCTTCAATACCTGATATTCTCTCTTCCATTTCTTGCATTCTGTTGGTGATGCTTGCTGTTTATTTAGCCAGATTTTCCATTTCCAGAATTCCCTCAGATTGTGTTTTTTTTATTGCTTCCATTTCAATTTTCATGTCTCGAATTGTTTCTTTTACTTGTTTGATTGTTTTCTTGGCTTTCTTTAAGTGACTTATTAATTTCTTCCAATTATTTTTTGTTTGTCTCTTCTACATTTCTTTAAGTGAATTTTTCATTTCCTCTTTAAGGGCCTCTATCATCTTCATAAACTTATTTTTAAGGTCATTTTCTTCTGTTTCATCTGTGTTAGGATGTTCAGGTCTTGCTGTTGTGGAACTGCTAGTTTTTGGTGCTGCCGTATTGCTCTTTATGTTGTTGAATGTATTCTTACACTAACATCTACCCATGTCTTCCTCTTGTCATTGCAGGTGGGGCCTGTAGCTCTAGTGGTTGCTGATGCGGGGGGGGGGGGGGGATGGTGGGGATGGGGAGGATACTGTTGTCTGTTCACTGAGGCTGCAGATGGTGGGCGTGGGGCATGGGATGGGCCCACTGGGGCTAGGGCCTAGAGAGCAGGGCTGTCCAGACAGGACTACAGATACTCACCTCTTCCTCTAGGTGTAGACAGGAGCCTCCACTGATGTATTTATAAACTGAAGTAGAGGTTAGTTCTCTAAGCAAGAACTTCTACTGTTGACTTTTTTTTCTTATCAAAGAAAGCAAATTGGTGCTATCAAGGATGGAGTATGTATAAGAATAACCCTGAGCCATGATAAATCAGTGACTTACATTAATGTAAATGATCTCATGAGTTTTAACACCTGGGGTTATTATGAGGGCTAAATAATTTATAACATATCATTGCATTATGATCCCAAATGAGAATCACTGATAAAATTGCCATTTATCTTTCCTTGGACATTCTAATGTCACTTTAGATTATCAGCTGTTATGGTTTGAAAATAGTATATCTTCTCATTTTAAATAATGGCCAGATACCCACTTAGAATGGTATGGTTGGATAGAATATGCTGTCAGCCAGCTCAGTCTAAAGACTTCTTTTGAAACAGTCCCTAAAGCAACCAGTTAATTCACCTATGGTGGTTTCTTTGCTTTCCATCTGAAGTTTGTTCATTATTCTTTCTAAGTGAACATACATCTCAGAGATCTGTTATTCACAAAAGAACCCAAATACCAACACACACACACACACACACACACACACACTAAACACATTAGCAGAATAACTGAAATTGGATTGCATTATAAAGTATTCTTGACGTTAAAAGAGACATGATCTCGAATAAGTACTTTCATGACAAGACATGAAGTGTGCTTCAAAAGTGTAGACAAGTGACGGTCACTCCTTTTAAAAGTTATTTATTATTATGGCTTGTGTGTGTGTGTGTGTGTGTGTGTGTGTGTGTGAGAGAGAGAGAGAGAGAGAGAGAGAGAGAGAGAGAGATTCTTCTTGCCCCCATCATTTGAGTTTAGCTTTCTCTTCATTATCTCTTCATCATTTGGACCACATGAGTGCTGGGTGGGAGGAAAGTGAAGCCAGAAGGAGTGAAGTTGTCAATCATTGTTCTCCCACAGTTGAGGTGGTGCTGCTTCTCAGTGAATCATTTACATGCTTTGGTTTCTTACTGTGCCAAGCCCACTGCTGTGTGCCAGCTATTCCATCTTCTTTTAATAATCATCCATTGGACTGGGCACTATCTCCATGATCCATTTTCCAGCTAAGAAAATGTAAGCTAGAGATTTCATGCTTTTACTTTTTTTTTTTAGGATGCTGAGATTGATTCAAATAACCAAACAAAGATTGAGTTTTAGTACACTAGTGTAAAAAATAATTTATGTCTGTGATATAGTCAAGAAATAAATGTTAGATATGCTTTAAAGAGAACCATATATAATTATGAATACAGACCATATTTTCTAAAACATACAGAAGATATTAAATATTTTAAAACCATCTTAATAAAAAAGTTCTCAGGTTTCAGTGACTTAAAAGCAAAAATAAATGTCATCATTTTCTTTTCTTCTATTGTTAAAGAATCATTTTGTCTAATCAACTTATAATTGGAATTATCACTTAGCTATTTTAAGGAAGCTGCTCCAACACCTGCATGATCCCAAGCTCTGGCAAGCCAGTAAACCTCTGCAATGTTAGAATGGCCATTCTGAAGACAGGGTGTTTCCCTTAGGGTCGCAGTTTCACTATCAATTATATTGAATATTTTTATGGTTCTAGTTACTTCAATAATTAGACAATTGAATGTGCTCATCAACTTTAAGTCCTGGTCTCTGGCTTCCACCTTTGGAGGCCCTGTCCCTTTGCCTGCTAAACCTTGACCCCTCTCCCGAGGAGGGGCAAAATAGCCCGCCAAAACCTTGACTATTCCCACAGTCCATTTAAACTGCTCCCGGGAAAAGTCTCCGTGTGCACACCCCTCCTCCGCAGTGGTCGATTTGAGGCTTCCTGGTTTCCCTCGGGACCACCTGAGAGCGCAGAAATCCCATTAAATCTGGACCTCCTTTAATTCGGCTCCTTGTCATTTGACTTGATTGGGATATTTATTTATTTATTTATTTATTTATTTATTTATTTATTTATTTATAGATTTCTGCCTCCTCCCCGCCGTCGCCTCCCATTTCCCTCCCCTTCTCCCACCCCTCCCCCAATCAAGTCCCCCTCCCTCATCAGCCCAAAGAGCAGTCAGGGTTCCCTGCCCTATGGGAAGTCCAAGGACCACCCACCTCCTTCCAGGTCTAGTAAGGTGATCATCCAAACTGCCTAGGCTCCCACAAAGCCAGTAAGTGCAGTAGGACAGTAGGATCAAAACTCAGTGACATTGTTCTTGACTTCTCAGCAGTCCTCATTTTCCGCTATGTTCAGCGAGTCCGGTTTTATCCCATGCTTTTTCAGACCCAGGTGAGTTCCCGATAGATCATCCCCATTGTCTCAGTATGTGGGTGCACCCCTCGCGGTCCTGAGTTCCTTGCTCGTGCTCTCTCTCCTTCTGCTCCTGATTTGGACCTTGGGATTTCATTCCGGTGCTCCAATGTGGGTCTCTAATTGGGATTTTTGCAGAGGGCTCGCGTTAGGAAATTGCTAACATCAACTATAAAAATAGAAATTTGTTGAGAGATTTAAAACTAGAAAAAATAAAAGTAGCTCACTGTCCCTTGTTCATGACTCACATGTCCTTTTGCCTGAATCTCTTCTTTCCTCACCAAACAGAACCATCTTCTTATGTTCTCCTCTCTAACTTCATAGTTAAATAGATAAAAATAAATATGTAGGAGCCGTGATAGAGCATTTGCTTAGCATGTGTGGGAACATGAATTAAATTTCAGCACCCACAGAATAGATACAACTAGATGCTGCTTACTGTAAACACATGTAAAATGCAGGAATTCAAAAATACTAAGCATCAAAAGGGTTAAAAATTTGAACATGCAAATAAAACCCCAGAAAGCTGATGTTACATAAATATACTGCAAAATAAATCTCAAGGCAAAAACCAAATAGAGATAAAATCATGTATATATATTGACAATAGGTTTAGTTGACTGGAGGGAGAGACAGCACACTTCTAAAACATCAGTATACAAAATAAAAATAGATCCTTTGAGGTCTTGAGATTCTACTGTAGATTCACCTCAAGGGTAGGAGAGCCTGCTGGATTGAAGGAAGAAGTGACAAGGCGGGAAACCTCTTGTATGTCTTTTTCAGTTATGGCCTGTGGATGGATGCACAGCATTGAGAGCTCCTTTTAAAGCACTGAGCACTGTGTGTGTGTGTGTGAAGCATGTGTGAGAAGGACTGAGGATAATCTGCACACAATTCCTCAGACACTATTCCCTATTTGTTCCAGGCAGGAACTCACCAAGTAGTGGAGGCTTGTTGATGAGGAAAATTTTAAGGATCTTCTCTCCCCCCGCCCCTGCTAGACTCTTAAGTGGGTTCTGCAGACTGAATTTAGGTCTTCATGATTGAAAGGTGAGCAGTTTACCTATGAACTATTCCTTCAAGTCTTTCATGACTATCTCTCACTTGTTCATGTTTTGTGCAGTCTGCTTTTGCCAAGAATAGTTTGTGTTCTTGCCTTCCCCACCTTCAACATTCGAATTACTTAGTTCCATCTCATAAACAACTCTCGCGATGCCTTAAATTTTGCTTTGCCCCTGCTTCTACAACTGCCTAGTTTCTCATAGTACAATCTAAACTTCTTAATGACAATTATCATGTATTCTTTTACTTTGCCTATCCTCAAGGCAAGTTTATATATTGAATATATATGTAGTTTATATTTAAAATATCCTATCAAGACAGAGACAATTAAATGGCTCAAAAAAATCATAATGCTACCATTAGTTTCTATGCTGCCATTTCCAAACATGAATATTGAGACACATTCATGCATACATACATACATATAAGCTTAATTAATATTTATTGAACACATTTTTATATAGGTGACCTAGAAACAGGTAATTTCTAGTAGAAGCAATATCTGTAACACGACACTTTATAAAGTGTCTTTAGAATGCACAAGCCAAAAAGAACTCACTGTTGGTAGCATTTGCAACCAAGTTAATCTTTAGAAAGAAGGAAATCTGTCCATGTTATGCTCCCAAAAGTAAGAGCAGATCTTGTCTTGTAGCTGTTGTAGATCCAATATTGAATCCTGTCCTTAGTTGGCTACATAAGAAGATTCTGGTTTTCGGGTAGCCGTATCTCGTACAGCAGATACAGTCATTTCCAAGAAGCAGCGAATGAGTTCTTGCCTCCCTCAGTTGCTAGCAATAAAACGAACTGTTGCAATCTTCATTCAGAAATAAAATGATTTCTTTGAAAGGATCTAGGACCTTGAAAAGCAGCCTGGAATGTGGAAAGCCTATGAATGGGGGTGGTGACAGAGTAACAGCAAGTATATTATAGCACACGAATGGCTAGGTCTGTGTAGCAGTGCAACTAATCACCCTCTCCAACTTTTGGCAATTCCCCAAGTCTAGCGCTGCTCACAAGGCTTTCATGTAAAATGCCCTTGGTCCTTAACTGGATCATGAGATAGAACACCTGTTCCTTGTACAGTGAGAGGTGGCTGTGTTCTCCCAGTTTTGTCCTAAGAGAAAACAAGATGCTAATGTCAAGGTACTATAAACTACTCTAAAAAGACAAGGAGAAATACGTCCATCCCAGGTTTGCTGCTCACAGATGGTGTCTGACCATGAGACCATTGCCGCTCTCCAAACCTACCATTGAGATAGGTCAACAAAGGATAATGGCGTTTAAGAATGGTGCTCATAAAGCAATAGTCTAGCAAGTGCTCCCTTCTCAGATATAATGGGAAGATTGCAAATGTGAGAATGGACGAATAAAATGTCTACTCTCTGGTTACTGTCATTAAAAACTTTTGCCATCAATATCTCACATCTGCCCACTATTAAACAGCACTGTGTGCCTTTTGGATATGGAAATTTAACACCATTGCCCATTTTAAAGGGATTGTTAAATAAAAGGAACCATCTGGTGAGTGAGTGCCCAGTTGGTTTGGGTTTACTGGATCTGAATGTAGAAGTTAGGGCTGCCTTGTGCGCAGGGTGGAGAGAGTCATGTATCTGAACTCTTTTCAGACATTTGGTATTCAACTACCTGCAAGAAGCTGAAACAAGGAAAACATGTGCATGTATGTATGCATGCCACAGCATGCATATTGATGTCAGATGACAAGCATGGGTGCTGGGTGTCATCTTTCATCTTATTTGAGAGAAAGCCTTGTCTCTATATAAACCACGCTTGGGGACCCGTCAGGCTCCTGGGCTTCATGGGTCTTGGTCTCTTTATCAATGAGCACTGGGATTACAGTTACATACTATGTGATTAACTTTAGGTGGATTCCTGGGATTTTTAAGCTGGGTCCTTATTTTTACATGATGAGTGCTTTACCTCCTAAGTTAACTCCCCAGTCCAAGAAAACCTTTCCTAGTCTTTTTTTCCTCTCATTATATATTACCTGATATCATTCATAATCTGAATTAAAAAACCTTTAATATGAGGAAATTGTTGGTACAATTGGAATGAATAGAGTAGATGAGAAGGAATTCCATCATAGACCCATATATATTTTATATATGAATAAATATGATAAAATAGGCAAGTGACTATCAAGAGTAGTGTGTATACTGTCCCGGAATAATGAATATCTCCATATCATCGGGTGTTAATATTTTAGGCAATCATACTAATGAGACATGAAATAGTTGATTCAGTTCATCTGCCAAAATTGTGGCATAGTTTGTTGTATGTCCAGTGTAGCTAGAGAATTTGGCTGGTTAAATTGCTTTTATAAGAATTATGCAAGTACAAGGAAATTGATTCTCAAAGATCTTAAAGAACCCGATGCTGGTACAGTTCTATGAGACATTACTGCACCTAGACCTACGATGCAGCACTTGCGTATTGCAGATAGAATCTCAGATCAATTGTTTTGTTAATACTTAATTTTATTCCATTCCCAAATACATTTGTGTGAAATGTATAGCAAAAATAATTTCTTGTGATTTGGTATAAATATAAACACCTTTCACGTGCATTTGATTAATTCATTATACGCTTGATTCAGTGACAGCAATTATTGGTGACAGTCAAGTCCTTGAGTGAGAAAGTCGTTTTCCAAGGTTTAAGAATTAATGTTTCTATGTAAATCTTGGATAATTCAAGGGAGTTAAGAATAGTTGAAGATTTTAATAGTTTTAATGTAATATATTTTACAAAGTGACCCTTAAAAGCTTGTAGCAGATTTCATTATAATTTAGAAAGACAGTATTTCCTATAGAAAATGAGCTCTGTGGGTATCAAAGAAGATAACAAGGCTCTCATATTCAGCCCTGCATCCTCCTAAGGCAAAATAAACTCAAAATATCTAGTTTGGGGCTGAGGAGAGAAAGTCAGGTGTCCTGAGTTAGACCTTAGGAATCCACATGGCAGAATGCCGACTTCTACACACTTTGCAGAGGCTGGGCAGATTCCAGTTCTCAGACAGCGCAGCTGCAGGCAGTGAGGACCACAGCATTATCAGAGTGGACGACAGTCAAACTGCTGAAACCGGAGGAGAAGCCATGCAAAATAAGGAACACATTACACGGTCGTAAAAATGGAGAAAATATGCTAACATTTCTCCAGAGGTAGCAAAGCCAGAAGCTGGTGGAGATGCCTAACATTTATAATCACTACAAATGCTCCTCAAAACCAAGAGCCGAAAGGGCTCACCAGCTCCAAGAACCTACAACAAGAGGTTCTACAGGAAAACGGACAATGACACTGGATGACCTGAGGTTTCTTGATGAAGTCTCTTTGGCAGCAGGGATGAACAGTCAACCTTTTAAACTGAAAGAAATAATAATTCCATTACTGTTTCTTTCAACATAAAGAAGTATGATTGAAAAATGAGGAAATAGCTTTGCTATTAGAATTACTAGTTCCTTACCTTAAAGGAAAAGTTTATATGAGAACGATTGCATTGGATGTGGGTAGGTTTATGGAAAAAGCATCTTGTATAACTGCTTTTCTAACTTGGGCAACATATAACAATTGTTTGTTACTAGAGCAATTTACATTCCTGCTGACTAAGTATTACTAAGTACAAGCATTTATTAGCCGTGATTTCCCACTGCTAACAGTGGCAGATGTCCTCACATGAAGCATGTGAGGGTGCCAGCTATTTTTAAAACCCTGTATATTCTGCACAGTTCTTGTTTGAAATGCAACTAGGGGCACAGCGGTTGAGTTGAGATATTTTATTTTAAAGGCAAAGAAATTCCCATATTTCTGTGGCAAATTAACACCACCATATACCATCTTGAATGCCATATTGATTACATCACTGGGCACTGTCTCCTACCAGACATGTAAGTTATGGACTTGGCTATCTTATCAGTCTGATAATTGAATTTCAATTTGCTTAGGGAAACCAGGCTTGAATTAATCGAGCCATTATATTTAAAGTTGGCAATAAACAATAAGAGCAAATATTTTTCTTTTCAACTGCTCTTATTGCCTTTAACTATTTTGAATTATTAAACCATCCAAATCAATAGTACTCACTATTTTTAAATTAGTGATTTTCCTTTTGAAGCCTAGCACTTATATGCAAGGTGAAGTGACCTTGCCTCAGTTTTGACCATTTGAAGATTATTGTTAATTAACTTTTCTGCTTAGACTCCTGTAAGCTTAACACTGGTTGGTGACTTACAATACTACAGCAAATAAATCTTGACTTAATTTAATAAACATAGTTATTTAACCTAAATTGGATTCTCCATCAATTGAGACAAATCAATTTTTAAATGCCATAATGTTGTGATTTTTCAGTAATAATGCTCTATATTTATGTTGGTTTATGCTTCAGAGAATCTAATGTTTGTATAATCAAGAATTTCTCTGGGGAAGACCTAAAGTAGAATTGCTGTTCATGGTAATATACATGAAATACATATTTCAAATATCAGACTTGGTATGTGGCAAAGATAGACAGAAGCGTGGAGTAGGGAGAAGAGTTCTATGAATAGGGACCCTCACTGTACTTCCGGCTCTGCCATCGTCTATAAATCTCATGAATGGTAATCAGTCACTTAATTTACCGAAACATTGTGTGCATCTTGGTAAAACAAAAATCATATAAAGACCAAGTGTTAAGGCCTCACCTCTGCCTTTTAAGGTAGAAAAGATCTTATATGTCGAATTATTTTCATTGCCATTTATTTTCTCTCTCCTGTGAACTCAAAACTTTAAAGTCTATATTATGTATATGATATTTACATGTTATTATATATTACATACATGCATACGATCGATACATAATATATAAACACACACATATAACATATACATCTATATGTATATAAATACACACACACACATATATAGAATAACTGCAACAACTCCAAATTTATTTTGAAGATATTCATAAACTATTTTGTAAATATTTTAAAAACATATTAAAGATTTTATCTATCTTGCCTCGGGACTTTTCTATCTTTATAAATAAGGTGTGGAAAATGATCTCATAGATAGGAAAATGTGAAAGGAAGATCCAAGATTAGATAAACCACTCTCTGGGGTAAATCTACAATATTGGAATTTTCAAGAATTTCTGCAGTGATGATTTCTTGGTTTAATCAATGTGTAGATAAATCTTTAGTGAGTGGATATATGCATAAAACATATGCAGTATCAGGATAAGAATGTCGATGAAATCCTACAGAAAAATGCTTATTTTCTAAAAAAAGAAAATAAAATAAAAAATAAAAAAAGGCAAGGTCGAGGGGTCTGGAAGGGAGATTGATGAGCCTTGTTTTGAGGAGTTAGGCATGCTACGTGGTTCATTCATTCATGGACTCATTCAGAAAACCATGTGCTGTGTGTGTTCTAAGCTCGTTACCAAGGGCTGGATCTGTGAGAATGTGAGCAAGGTTCTGAGATCTTTCCGGTCATAGAGAGAAGCCAGTGTAAGGAATGATTACAGCAGTGCCATCATAGTGAGTACTTCCCTAACCCTTACAGCATAATCGGTAATGAGGAATGTTGTTAGGCCTGCCTAGCAAAAGGACAATTTGGAGCCAGCACTAACTGGTCACTTTCATATAAGATTTTCTTTCCATTTCTGTGTTTTACTATTTTTCCAGTGAAAGGAGTTTTTAATAAATTTTGACCAAATCCACTTTATGGGTTTTAATATTCTGTTTATATTGCACAGAATTTTAGGTAAGAAAGTCTTGTAGTTTTTAAATATTAGCTTATAGACTTAGCAAGCAGGTCCCCAACTTCTGAGCTGAGTTGGGGGAATGTTTCTTCTTGGAATTCTATGTTCCTACTATGATCTTAATTCTGTCCAAATTAGGAAAGCAAGTGAAATACATATTTTAATATATATTATATAATACATTTTAAAGTGTAATATATTTGATATACTATACTATAGCCTATAAGTATATGATATAATATATATTTTACTTGGTTTCTTAATATATATTATAAAATACATAATGTATACATTAAATATAATATATATTACAGAAAGTGAAAGAACAGGGGGATGAGTTACAGAGAGAGAGAGAGAGGGAGAGAGACAGACAGACAGACATCACAACTTTGAGGATTATTCTCCTCAAGTCATCTACTACTATGTTTTTGAGCCAGAGTCTCTTGTTAGCCTGAGACTCACTGATTAGTCTTACTGGGTTAGCTGGCCAGCAATCCACTGAGATCCTCCTGAGTCTACCTTCCCAATGTGGTTAGAGTTGTTTGTTGCCATAGTCAGTTTGTTTTTAACATGGGTGCTAAGGAGATCTGAAACAGGTCGTTAGACTTGAGCATCAGGCGCTTTTCCAGCCGAGTCATCTCCCTGTCTCTAACAATTTTGTGTGGTGAGTAGAGAAAAAGATTGCTTTTATGACTGAGTTCAACTTCATAACATCTTTGGTCACTTAAACATGTCGCAGCATCAATTGTTTCATTTACCAAATTCTACACATATTCTTCTTAGTGCTGGTAGGTGTCAACTTTAGGCACATTCTCCAGAATTCAATTTTATCAAGGACCTTGTAAACTCAGATTAGCCAGAGTCTACCTGCCCCCCCCGCCCCACCCAGTATGTGACCAAACTACCAATAGATACCACCAGTTCCCCTTTCCTTCAGTAGGAATCCCATGCCATAAGCTACAGAATTTCCCTGATGTCTTTATAATTTTTTTTGTCTCCTGACACTACCAAATTCCCAGCCACACCCTGCTTTGTTACAATCCCAACTTCTCATTGTTCTTTCGGAAGTTGAGTCCATTATCTCTTCTTTACTGTAAAATTACACACACACACACACACGCACACACACGCACACACACGCACACGCACACACACGCACACACACACACACGCACACACACGCACACACATCGTTCTTATACTGAATAAATTCTGTCTAACAAATTTCTGGAGAAAAGTAATAACTACAGGTGAAAGAAAGCTATTATGGATGGTGAGATTCTTATAATGTACTCTCTCCAAAGATCTCCTGATACTCTTCTGGGACAGGGGCAGGTGATCTGGTGATGGTCACACTCACAGGGAATCCCAGGCTTGGGCTTATGATCCCAGAAGGTGAGGGCCACACTCAGAGGAAATCCCAGGCTTGAGGAGGTGATCCTGGGAGGTAAGGGTCTCACTCAGGAGGAATCCTAGGCATGGACTTTCTCTTTTGTTTATCTCTCAGCAACTAAGAGTCTTCATTAAATAGAAAGGTTTGGGTTATGGAAACATCAGTACCGACCCATTTGCCATTTTGAAGTTGGAGGTAGTGAAGCATATTAGGTCAAGCAATGGATGTGGATCCTGAATGAAGTTCTTTCACAAACATTTCAAAGAGACTACCAAATTTTACTTTAAAAATGTTTCAGGCTTATTCTATATCAAGAACTATTTTCTTATTTTCTCTCTGTAACGCTGTATACCAAACAATGGTATAAATAATTTGCTTCTGTTGAAATCTTTAAGCCAATACTTATTATGGTCTAGTTAAATTGAATTTCTATTGAACTGTTAATATGTTTTGTACCGTGGGTAAGGAAATCAGGGCTGCACACATGCTGGGCCATCATTCTTCCAAGTTACACTCAGGCTCAACTTTATGAACTGTTGAGTGAGACCCTCGTTTCAGATGTTCCACGTCTTCCTGTCATCCTAAGTTTGACCCAGTTTAACCAAATACTTTTGTCCTTAAAAGCAAAAAAAAAAAAAACAGTCCACAAATCACAATCCCAGAGAACTTAGACAACAATGAGGACACTAAGAGAGACATACATAGATCTAACCTAAATGGGATGTAGAAAAAGACAAGATCTCCTGAGTAAATTGGGAGCTCAGAAACCTTGGGGTAGGGTTGAAGGGGGGAGGGGAGAGCCAGGGAGGGGAGCAGAGAAAAGTGTAGAGCTCAACAAAAATCAGTAATTCTTTTTAAATGAATTAATGATTTAAAAATGAGCAATGTTTTCTGTTTGACACACAGTGTTTTTTTTCCACATTACCTCAAAAGTTCTCTTAATAGCACTGTATGAGTTGCCCTCTTACTGAAGCTGGATTAAATACTTAAGCAACTTTCAGACTATCACAACTGTAAGATGGTAGAGGAGTTTCTAGATGGTACAATGTTACTGTAGACTTGACCTCTTGACAGACCATGTCATCAGAGAAAGAAGGGATGTCCAAACGTTAGAATAAGAAAAATAAAGGCTTATTTTATTTTCGATGATTTTAGCGTGCACACACACACACACATACACATCACAGTAGAATGTTATACAAAATACTTTATAATGAGCTATTTTCTTTCCTGGGCTCAAAAATAGCCTTAAACATTTTTGCTATATAAGGTCTAACATACGTATTTAATATATGATGATGGTATCATAAGCTATCATAGTATAAATAAGCTATAATTTACTTAGCCATTTGCTGCTTTTGAGCATTTATGTTGCTTCTAATTTTTGACATCATAAAAAGATAAATTCATGGGATGTTTAGATCATTTTTTTCTTTCAGATATATTTTTAGAAAAAGAATTTTGGGAGTAACAGATTTAAGTATCATTTCTGATAAGTCTCTTAACCCTTGAATACAGTAAGAACTCTGGTTAACCTTGGTAAATTAATACCCCGTGTAAACCTGCCCCATGCCACACTCCACAACCCCAACTGCACTGTAGATCTAAGATTTTCCCACTATAGAAAATGGCAGATGTGGCAAGTTGCTATCATGAATTGAGTTATCTTACATTGAAAAGCTTCTTAGTGTAACTTAGGTCCATAATTAGTTGGCTTCTATTAAAAAAAAAAGAAAGAAAAAAAAGAAAGGAAGGAAGGAAGGAAGGAAGGAAGGAAGGAAGGAAGAAAGAAAGTAAGTAAGAAAGAAAGAAAGAAAGAAAGAAAGAAAGAATTCTTCTGGGAAGGTCTGATTTAATCCAGTGAAAAATTTAAAATGAGCCCTCCAGTCTCCCAGTGACTTTGCTATCTTGAAAAAAGTCTGACTCATAGATGTACTATTGTTTGTTTGTCAGTATTAGGGAATCGAACCCATGGCCTCATGAATGTTAGAAAAATACTTTACCACTAAACTTCAATACATTTGCATGTATGAATATAGTAATATATAAACAATGAAATTCAGAGACGTGTGATTATTGACTCAAAGTTCTCCATCTTGGTTGTTTAGCTGAAGTTTATTGTGAATCCATCTGCCTCCAAAAGTTGAGCCCTCCACACAGATATGCACATAAAGTAAGACAAGGACCCAAACTTAGAGAGCCAAAAATAAATAAATAAATAAATAAATAGAAAGAAAGAAAGAAAGAAAGGAAGAAAGAAAGAAAGAAAAGAAAGAAAGCAACGAAGGAGTGGAGGAAGGAAGAAAAAATTCTGAAAAGGACAAGAAAACAGCAGAAATTTCTGGTACATAGTTCTGTAAAACATGTTTCAAGTTTCATTTTAGGCTAACACAAACTCTTCAGTTAAACAGGTGATTATAAGTTCTATTTGAATAATTAGAAAATGCTTTGGAAACAGTTATTGCACTGAAAAGGGCTTTCTGCTAAAAAATTGTAAAGCTCCAAATCTCAGCCTGCATTGACTGCTCCACCCAGATTGTGCAGACTGAATTCAAGTTCAGTTCTAAATGACAAATCTCATACAGGAAGGCAGGGCTAAAGTAGAGTCATAAAACTTGAAAGACACTGAGCATTTTAAGTTTCAAATAATTATTTTTAATTAAAGATGTAGCTTTGTGGTTGTTGCTAAGGTAAACATTCACTCTCTCTCCCTCTCTCCCTGCCCCCCCCTTTCTCTCTCTCTCTCTCTCGCACACACACACACACACACACACACACGGAATCAGGTCATTTATGATCTGGTGGAAAGTGCTGCACTATGAAGATTTTGTCATCTTTAATACTAGTATATATTTGGCATATGCTAGCAGAAAAGTGTATTTGAAGCTGGTGAAATATTGTAACTTGTTTACATAGTAACTAGATCCATAAACATTGGAGAAAGTGTCCTTGCATATGAGCCTAGTTAGCTGAGTCATCTAGACCAGATTTTTCCAGATGGAAATTAGTTAACGTGCAGAATGAAGAACGGAGGGCAAGTTTACATCATCTTAACTCAATTAACCATCATCATTATCATACTAATGTGTTTAAATTTATCCCTGACATTAGTCCCAAGTGTGAATTATTCATGGATTCATTAAAGTAGCCTTATTTTTTATGATCGCACATTGAAAAACATAAACTACTTCATCAATTAGTAGTAAAATTCCTACTCAAAAACCATCAAAGAGTGATGGAAACTCCCACAGTGGAATAGCTGGCTTTATCACACTTTCCAGAAGATGACATTAGCTTCACTTGCATACCCTGCTAGCGTGGTGAACAAGTCCTTCTAAAACAGCTTTGATAGAGACACAGAATTGTTTGAAGAGTTTTAAAAACAATGTTTCCTTCAAAAGTGCTAATGTAAAGCAACAGGAAATAGTCATTTTGTGGTGTTTACTTTGAAAAATGTAAAAATCATTCGCCCTCTACCTTTTGGGCGATTAATATACAGCATTGCAAGGTTGTGACTGGGCCTCGAGAATCAGCTGAGTTTGAGTAGAAGCCCCAGGTCTTTGTAAAGAATGTGAAGACCTTGTCTGCTCATCATTGCTTATTGCTTGTTTCAGAAAACTATAAAGTCAGAAGGCAGGATCACTTGCCTGTTTAAATATGAAGTCAACTTAAACTTTAAAAATAGATTCTGTTTTACTTTCTGTCATTAGATTGTTGCATGTAGATTCTAAGTTTCTACTCAAACCTATAAAAAAAAAACTTGATCACCACCATTCTGTCTTTACAACCAGAAAAGGCATAACAAAGGGAAATCAATAGTTTCTCTTTGGGGGTTTATGAGGCAACTAAATTTTCTGTTTCAGTCTCTCATCCCTAAACCTGTAGATAGGTAAACATCCCGAGCTCCAGCTGAGCTCTCAGTGGGAAAGGAAGACTCTGGAAGCAGAAAGTGACAAGGCCACTTTAGCAACAATTTTGACAAACGGTCGGAGGCCAATTGTGGAAAAGCACAACAAGGAAAGCTTCCTCTGAGCCTCATTTGTGAGGAGCCTCCACACCTCTTCAGCAGCGTCACCAGGATCCCTTCAGGTTCCTATGGTGATGAAATGAGAGGGACCTCCCTCACCTGCATCTCTGCTGTCTCTGGCAGAAGAAAGATAGAGTAATAATGAGAAATATCCAGAGCCCTCAGAGTAACAAAGGTTGTTTTGTGAGATTTCATATCTTTGTTGAAGGAAAGAAAAAGGCAAACCTCTCTAAGCCGTCTGTTGTTATTGCTTGGGTGTGAACTGTCCCGCACAGGCGCATGTTTGGGTACCTGGTTGTCTACTGTTTGGAAGCGGAACTGATGACTCTTCCTCTGGGTGGACATCTTCCCCTTGAGGAGTTAATTCAGTTCTTCATCTCCCCTTTAGGAGTTAATCCAGTTTGTCAGTCACCTGGCCAAAGGACCACGATGCAGGAAGGTGGGTTCACATTAACTATGCTAAAGTGACTGCAACAACAATTATCTTCTCAGTGAGATAACATACATCTCCTTCCCGGAGTTCTGTGTAGAGCCTCCAAAGCCACCATTAGACTCTCTTGGGCCAGACACCCTTTCTGCCTTCTGGCTCAGAAAGCCATAGATCTCACTCTTGCTTTTCTTCTGTCTTTGTCTTTGAGATGTTGCTGGAGTCTGTTCATGCTCATGCTTTCCTTGGCACTTTGTACTTCAGTGTTTTTTTAACCCTCCCTCCCCTAACCATCAAGCCTGTATGCTCATCATATCACTTTTGTTTGTTTTCTTGTCTCCTTTCTCTTGCAGGCAGCTGTCCAGGTTTACAGCTTGCCTGCCCTAGAGGGAACCTAGGGAGAACCTAGAGGGACCCAGATTTACTTGACAATATATGGGTAACTCTGGTGGGATGTCCCCAATTTCCAGTAACAGCAGCACTGTTTTAGGAGGTGAGGCCTCGCTGAGTTTCTAGGTCTGGCTAATCCTGACATTACCCTTTCCCTCCCCAACTCCTTTCTGACTGGGGATGTGATAACAACCACTGTGTGTTCCTGCCACCACTGAACCACCTACCATAGTATTTTCTTCTGCTGTGATGGATGGACAGTCCCCTCAAGCCTTGAGCCAAAGTAAACCCTTCCATCCTCTTGTTGCTTTTCTCCAGGCATTTGCCCTCATCCATGAGAACAACAGCTAGCAGTTACTAGTCTGGGGCAGAAAAGTGGGGCCATTCCTGTTGCTGGTTTGCAGGAAGATTTGGTAGGCTTTGGGCTAGAGAATTCCTAGATAGCAATAAACAGATAATCATATGCTATTCTAGTGGTTCAGAAGACCAGAATGCCAAGAGGAATGTGGACAGCAAAGGCCAGACCTGTGGGATTTCAGATGATGAGCTGTCTTAGCAGCCATTCCCGTTCTATTCTGGCAAGGAACCAAGTACGCTCTGCCCACATGAAGAGAAATGGAGTGAGGATGAATCCCAAGCATTTAGGCTAAATTGCTTGGCAGAGGAAGTTTGTCTTGAGTAGCATTCAGGCTGTGGAGTGCTGTGGCACTCGTTTTTGGTAAGGCTTAGTGAGAATTCAGAGAGAAAATGGAGCAGAATGATATGAAAAAAGCAACCTGGACCAGGATTGGAGACTGGGGATCTTTAAAGTCAGATGGGAATGGGTGCCTATACGGTGCTGTTAATGAGATTGGCATAATCGATGAGGATTCTCTGTGCGCTGGTGCATCAGGAATGTTACCTTAAGGGCAAGAGCAGGCACCACAGCACCTGGGAGTAACAATGGAGACCCATTTAAATGACTTTCACTTGTACATAGAGTACCTGAGGGAAAAGAGAACCCCAGATTCTTGGTCTGTAGGACTACTCCAGAGACCTTCTGAGGGTTAGCCAGATACTCAGAGGCTATTGTAGCTGTGATCATGGGAGCCTCCTGCAGAGTGTGGCATCTTCTCTGTGTGATTAGCAGTGAGGGCAGAGTTTAGGGCTAGGCTTCGCGTTAGGGTCAGCTGCGGAATGTTTCTAACTCGTGTGTTTGGTAAGATTTAGTGATAATTCACTGCAAAAATTGAGCAGAGAGCACAATCATCATTCATTGGTGGCTTTGTTTATTTCAGTCAAAATAGTTCCCAAAGACCTACAATTTTCTTGACAACAACAACAAAAATAGCTATGCAAAATTTTACTATATTCTTTAGCATGTTAACAGACTATCCAAAAATTCATATATTGTAAGATAGACTCTAGGAATATTTCCTAAGGCAAATAAAAACAAAGAGGTTACCTTAAGTTTCTACAGGCCTCCTCTTAGGGGAGGGTGGATGTCTCAGTGGTACCCTCTTCGTGTCCTTTTCTATTTCACAAACTGAGTTTGCTTGCTTTGCCTTAGGATCGAAAGAAAATAAGGTCAGGGGAAGAGGAAATCAAGCCAGACCTTTAGCAGCCCGCACCCTCTATTGTGTTTCCCACTAGAAGTCTGATGGCCACTGGGGCAGCCCTACTGTCTCAGCGTCCAGCTCTCCTTGGCAGTACTCACTACCCACTTCCCACAGTTGCCCCTTACTCTGCCCACAGCCCCCTCCCAAGATGAACAGAGTAGCCTTCGAAGGACTTGACACCTCATTCCTATCCAACATGCTGCGTTCTGGCTAGAGTTCAAGCAGCCCTTCAGCCTGAGGAAGCAGCCTTGCCTGCTCTGTCCTCGCTGTTCTTGTCTACCCAACTTCCAGTCAAGCAGGCCTCATCAAGGTCCAGGAGAAGCACAGAGCAAAGCCTTGGCTAGACAGTAGTTTGTTTCCCACGCACATTTAAAAGGCAAACAGCTTTGTTCTTCTTTCAGATGCTTATTTCTTTCCCTAAGTAAAAACCTTTTATTGAGAAAAGCAAGAGTTGGCCCCAGAGCAAGAGTCAGCACCCAGAGAAATCGGTATCAGTGAATAAACAGAGCCTCAGAAGAAGATGAAAATTTTTTGCTTTTGTGAGGACTAATTTGCTTCTTGGATTGACATGACTCCATGATTACACCATTTCTTGTAGCCCAGCTTTGTCTTAACTCTGCAAATGCCTAGTTTACATCTTTGGCCAAATACGTTCTAAGAACAGTATGGATTATCCCACTGATAACTGGAGATTATAATTTTTAATACATTAAGGATACTTTAATATGAGAACAAAATAATATCATTAGTTATAAAGTTATTTTGATAATATCTCTGATATTCTTATGGGTTCTACCCTGTTATACTGGATTGGACAGAATTATTGTGCCTCATAAAGCTGTCAAGTTAATCTGAGTCATAGCTGTTTGACAGGGAAATAAAAATGAAAATTATTGTTACCAACATTGGAGATTATAGATCCATACTTGTGTAATTTGATAGTTATAATCTTTCAATTTAGATGAGCAGTGTTATCTGCCTTGATAATATTTTTAATATCAAGGTAAGGATTTTATCTTCCACATCAAAACATAGTTTGAAAAATTACTGCTTGGGGGACTCCTATGCACACTGTAAAAGTAAAAATGATCTTACCGTATCCTTTTTTTTTATTTTTTGGATATGAAAGTAGAATTAGAAACTCTGCATTTACAAACCAAACATAATCTCTTGAAGCTTATTTTCAATCACGTTTTACAACAAATTCAAGGCACTCAATCTCTCTTAAGGGAATTGATTGCTCTGGTTATTTCTCTACTCAACCTGTCCTTTCAAATCTCCAAGAAATGGAAGACCAGTTTACAGCATTAAGCACGTTTACTGAGGGCATATTGGGAAGGAAAGGCTTGACCTTTAACTGCGGCTTCCTACTCAGGCCTCATGACTATTTCATCTCAAAACAGAGCAAGAAAACATGAGAAGTCACGAGTGATGCCACGTCCATGGCCCCTTCTCTTGTGGAGCAGCTGATCTCTTTCACTTTTGGTGACAGAATTAAAAACTTTATTTAAAATGTAGGTTGAAAGATCTATTAGAGGTTTTCATTTCATTAAGAACTGGAAATTTCTGGGCAACTTTATGAAACGTTTTTAAAAAGATTCTCTTTTTAAGATAACAAATTTTGAGATTAAGGGATAAACGAGACTGGCTCCTAAATGCACTGTTTTAATTAATGATCTTGGGATTTGCAAGTATAATTTTCACTGGTAATTAGTTGTTTTTTCTTAATCTCAATACAGCTCAGGATGAACTTTAAGTATTAGGAATATATAAATAGTGCAGGATTCTGTGGTTAGCGATGGACTTACTACACACATAAAAAAATAGAGGATCATCACATGCCAGTTCCAGTTATTCATTCACTTTAACTGTAAAATACAGTATAAAAGATCACAAGACATGACTTTTCTATTTATTTAAAATAATATCTAACTCCCTAACCTGTCTCCTTCGATGGCTTTGAAGACTGGGAAAGATTTAATCTCCTATTAGCCACACGTCCTGTCTGATTGTGCAGGCATTATTCACTGTACCTACTTCCTACGTGGAACACCTGCTTCACAATGTTGGGAAAGGTGCACGGGCTAGGACTTGAAGCAGGGTTTATGATTCTTAGGAAGAGATTCTCTAGTTCCCACAGACACTTGCACTTGGCAAATTCAGCTATGTAAGGATGACATTTACAGTGCTGTAGTCCTTGACCTGTAAGAAGACATCCAGTCCTACATGTATAGAGAGATTGCTTGCTATGCACTTGGCGTTTTGCTTTTTCTGTCTAAACACACGAAGACAAAGCCATATAGCGTTGATCTTAGGCAGGAGACAGTAAAAGCTCAAGCAAATGCAGCATCCGAAGCTATAACGGACATCAGATAATTAAAGACTATACAGGAAGCCCAGAGGAGGGAAGAGTTTTTGACTCTTTTTTGGGGGGTACAGAAGGCTTCACAGGGAAGAGGACCGAAAGCCTTGGAAGTCAGAATTGGAATTTTCTTGTCACATACAATATTCAAACAGTAAATTGCCCCTTAGCCCAATGAGAAGCAAGTGAAACTTGGGTGCGCACATTCTCTCGCCAGTTCTTACCTGGACTAGGTACTTCTGGAATTTCATTTTATTGGTTAATAATAAAGCTGGCCATCCAATATCACAGACAAGATCTGGCCATGCTGAGTCTCTGACACATTTTTATATCAGTACACTTTTCCCTTTGCTCTGGCCAAATCATGGCTCTTTCAGTCAAATCATTGCAGACACCAGCTGGCATCTCCAGACAGGCCACTGCAGCCATCTTTCTACATGCAAATCTGTTCTCACCGTGTGGCCTAAAACTTATTACTGAATTTCCAGGGCTTTCGAGAAAAAGATCAAGTTTGCTGCTTATGACAAATTGATGACCTAAAAAGTAATATCTAGATTTAGACTAATGCTAGTTATTTGGGAAAGAAGAGTGTATTTAAATTTAGGTTGCCAGCAAACCTAAATGTAGGATTTTGTCAGCCTTGTTCAGCTATGTGTAGCCACCCCCACAATGCATAGTGCTACATATTATTCATTGATTATCTTAATGCATTTGTATGAAAATTAAAAAGAATATGCCAACATAGACAAATAACATATAGTAATAAAAACCCATTAACAGAAGCCATTGTACCACCTTTATTATCTTTATATATAATAATCTCAGTCTGTATATTCACATTGCCCTTAGTTTCTAGGGTGTTGCCCAGGGAATTATTATCTTTGTTTTATGACTGGAGCTTCATGTATTTGCAGAGGTAAAGCAAAATAAAACAAAAACCTTACCCTGTATTATGTAGGTAAAATGTGTCAGATGAGAGCCACAAAGTCAGATCTAAAGTCTGCACTTTTCCCACTCCTATAGTCTGCCTATTTCCTGTCTCGTTAAGATCCCATCTCTACATGCTTATTGCTTAAAGTACCAGGAAGACTTAGTTATAAAATTCATCTCCCTTAGGGCAGAGAAGCTTCCTGTGTCTGCATTATTCTGCCCTTCCTTTCCTTGCAATTCTAAATATAATTGACTTGCTTTAAGTGATGGGCTTTCAGGACAGACTGAGATGGTGTGGTCATGGGTCCCAGAGACCATTGCATTCTTGTGATACCTCTCAAGGTTTTCTAGTGGAAACACTCAGCTCTCTCAGGATTTGCTCCTTCAAGGCATTTAGTGCTTTTGTAGTCACTGTATCTTCATGATATTTTAAAAACCTGGAAACGGCTTTTCTTTGGATGGAATGGAGGAAGCCTCGTAGATATAGCTTCCCATTGACTCTTACTAGGAATGTGCTTGTCCTTGAATGAATCCTACCTGGACAGATTAAACTCTAACAATGTAAACAGCAATATAAACAAAACCTAAGCTCTAATAGCTTCTCAAGGGACTGGGGCATTGGAATGTGAGCCAGCTGTTCATCATAAGTCATGGAGGAGTAAGGTTTAAAAAGTAATTGTGCCTTGGTTATTAATACTATTTTTGGTTTTAATACTTGTTAGAATGCTTATTATATTGTCCTTTTGGTTTTATTTGTTTCATATTTCATATTTTCCATATTTACATTTTATAAGCTTTAATTTTCTTTGAATATGTTCTTTTAAAGTTTCCTTCCAATCTGAATATTATTTAAAACATACCTTTTTTAAATAAATGATTTGTTAACTATGTGTTTTCCTAAATACTTTGTTTTTAGGGACACCCCCACCAAGTATGGTTCTACTTATGATTTGCTTCAAGTGATAAAATTCAAAATTATATTTCTCTTTAATCTAGTAATTATTTAGAAGCATATTTTGCTACTTTATAACTATACTATATCGAGCAAATTATAAAGTGATATATTGGTTTCCACGTTTTGAAAAAATTCTGCAGGTTTTATTCTGAGTTTATGCATGTTTACTTAGCAAATATTTACTGAAAATTAAAAAGCATATGTTATGTGGGATATAGTGTAAGTACATTCTGTAGTTCCACAGAACTGTCCATATGTAGCCTTGTATAATACAATAAAAATTAGGACACAAAGTTTATATATTTACATATATATCACTCTTTTTTCCACATCTCTGGATATCCTTATTATTCCAGTGTATGAATCTTTCAATTGAATCTGTTTTGTCCCATGAATTTTGAGTTGCTAGGAAAAGCTTGTTTTAACTAGGCTGCTCTAATAGCATTTTTGAAATACATCTTTTATGCTGTATATAAAACTGCATGTATATGCCAGTGCTGTAATGCAAGCTGTGTAAAAGTTCACGTGATTACATTCTGCACTGTAATCATCACTAAGACTTGTAACTGACAATAAACTATTCATCTTTTCCATATTTTACCTAACTATAGTTTATAGCATAGGCCATTCCCATTTCTTTTATTCTGTTTTACTTCTAGGCTTCTGTGTCAGGTTCTACAAAGGACCAAATCCTATTTGCCTATCTGCCATGCTGTCTTGTGTACTGAGAAGACACAGCACACAGCATGGGTAGTGAGTGAATGAATGGACGAAAATGTGTTCAGATGAATCTGCATAAATTGCAGGCAAAGGACTGGAAGATAGGATCATGGTTAAGAGCACTTACTGCTCTTACAAAAGCTACAGGGTTGCTTCCCAGCACCCACGTGGAGTCTGGGAATCTCCTGTAACTTCCAGTGTGTTTGATGCAGTTTCAGGGCATACGATGTCCTGCTCTAGCCTTCATGTGCAGCAGGCACATGTGTGGTGCATATACAGACATGCAGGCATCCACATCTACATCAAAGCAAAATTGAATAAATCTTCAAAAAAGGTTGCATATAAGCATCATCAAACCAACAAACAGAAAGATTATCCAGGGACACTCAGTTAGCAACTGATAATAGTAAAAGACAGCTTAAAATTTATTACTGCTTCCATTCTATATTACATATTCATTTATGGCAGAAACTCAGAAAATAAATTAAATTTGTGCAACTGGTGGGAGATATTTGGGCAATCATGGATTTTTACACACACACACACACACACACACACAAATCAATTTAAGTCTCTTAGAACTTTTGTTAGGTTATTAGTTGTTTATTTAAAATCAAGCTCATTTTAAAGCTGATTTATAAAACTTGGAATTGGGTGGTGGTGGCGAACGCCTTTAATCCCAGCACTTGGGAGGCAGAGGCAGGCGGATCTCTGTGAGTTCGAGACCAGCCTGGTCTACAAGAGCTAGTTCCAGGACAGGCTCCAAAATCCACAGAGAAACCCTGTCTCGAAAAAAAAGAACCAAAAATAAATAAATAAATAAAACTTGGAATTTGTACATGTTACTATGATGTTTTAATACATGTATACAGCACAAGCACATCTATCTCCTCAAAAATTTTTCCCTTCTTTGTAGTAAAAATCTTCACATTTTTTCTGGATACTTGAAATACTCAGTACATTATTGTTGAAGAGTCACACTCAGAGCAATGGTAAATACCATTTAGAATAGTAAATGCTAAAATGCTAAACAGAACTTCTGTAACTCCACCCATCGATACTCCTGCCTGCTTCGGTAACCAATGTCTATTAATTCAAACACTTTATATCCTGTGCACAAGTCAAACAGTGAAGTATTTCTGTTTTGATATCTGTTTCTAACACTTTACAGGATTATTTGTTCGATTTATTGTTATTGAATTCTTGGAGTGTCCCACACGGTCTTGCACAAGCTCACTTTGTAAGTATCTTCTCCCATTCTGAAAGTTCTCTTTTCTCTGGACTGCTTCTTTTGTTCTGTGTGACTTGTTAGTGTGATAGAAATCCACACGTCATTTTGCTTACTTTCTCCCTAGCTTTAAACAACAACAACAAAAGAAAAAAAATAAAAACACAAACCACCTCTGCTCATTTGAAATGCCCCACGTATTTACTGTTTTCTTCTAGCAGCTGCATAGTTCTTGACTTTATGTTAAAATCTTTAGTCAACACTGAGCAATTTTGGGGGGAAGGGTTTATTTTCTTTTTTCCACATGTGGATATCTGGTTTGACCAGCACCATTTATCAAAAGACATTTTGCTTTTTTCTGGTGAATGTTTCCAGCAACTTGCTTCAGATTCAGTTGACTAAATTGTGTATATTTCCTGCTTTGTTTTTTGTATTTAAGAATTTGGACTTCAATGAAGAGTCTCATGGATATTTTAAACAGGATGATACTTAGTCTGTAGATCATTTTGAGAAGTACCCTGCTCTGTAGTTCTGGCTACCAATCTTTCACTAAAATAATGAAAGCTGATTCTCATGACATAATTACTATATACCAGGCACTTTTGTTTATTAACTCAGTTCTGCCAATTGTCCATTAATAATTTATTCTTCAGTTTGATTTAGAAATTTGAGATAAATAAATGTTAAACAAATTATCCATGGTCACATGTTGTAAGAAATTGAAATAAGATTTGAACACAAGTCGTCAACTCCAGATTCTGAGTATAACCTTGATACAAGGCCCTAAGATGCTGTGTGAAGAGTGTTTTCCTGTTATTTTTTAATATACATTTAATGTTGTGTTTCCTATTGCTTTTGTTGTAGTCTATTTGATATTTTTCTTTTCATGTCAGCTGGCGATCCTGGTATTTATTTATTAATTACTTGGAAAATATACTGTATGGTGTGTTTTAATAATTTTTAGATGATATCAAGATTACATCAGTTTCCAAAGAAGTGTCTCCTATTTTGCTTTTTCCCTGACCACTTCTATATTTCTATAACCTTCAACAAAGATGGCCTTCACATTCCTCTCGGTTTGACTAAACTCACAGCTTCCTCTGGTGCTCATATGCTGACCTCCCTTTTCATATGGCATTTATTTTAGAAAGCTTGTAATTGTAAATGCTTTTTCTGCCCTTTATGAGTCTTTCTGAAAGCCTCTTGCTAGCTTTATATCCAGGGAATATCTTTTTCAAGGACCTAAGAAATATCGCTGAAATGTCATCTGGAAAAACGACGCTCTTATCTCTTTCTTATACACTCGCTGGGTGGCTGAGAGGCTGGGAGGTGGGCATCTTACCAGACTGAAGTTAAGAGATGGGCACATTTGTGTGTGTGTGTGTGTGTGTGTGTGTGTGTAAGGGAAAGAAGGTAAAGTCATGTAGAACAGCTGGCCCCTTTCTCCCTTTCACCCCAGCATTTAAAAACCAGGATTCTCTCAAAACTGTGTTTCAGTAAAGATAATGCAGTTCTCGCCTCACTCAGAGAGGCCTAAGAGGCATCTTCCTTGTTGTTTGACTTTTTCCAATACAGTGATTTTTATTGCTATTTATTGTTATTTGGTGTGTGTATGTGTGATTCTCTCTTTCTCTCTCCCATCTGCCTCTCCCTCTGTGTGTGTGTGTGTGTGTGTGTGTGTGTTGGGGGGGGGGGGCATGGAGCCCTGTGGAGTTGAGAAGACCACATGCCACAACCAGTGTCCTCTGTCCTCTTTCCACCATGTGGGGCCCAGGGATCAAGTGCAGGTTTGTCAGTAGCACACGCTTTTGCCTGACGAGCCAATTCAGTGATCTTGAAGTGATTTATTTTTTCTTTTGGAAAACTTGCCTGAAAAAAAAAAACCCACAAAACCAAGGTAAATATACTCATATTACCTGTTTGTTTTTTGGATTTAATTCCTTACAAAATTTATTCATGGTTATTGAAAACTTTCATGAAGTAGGGCAGGTTTGGGGGCTTCTTACCTTTCTTGAAAGAAGAAACCAACTTTAAAATTGTTTTTATTATTATTATTTTCTTTTCTTCTTCTCTCCCTCCAGAGGTCTTCTTTAAGACCAACATTTGAATAAAGAAATCTGTGCCATAGAAAATAGTAAATTTCTCCCACTATTTTTTTAACCTATTGTCTTTCAGCTCTTTGGACGTGGCTGCATAGGTCCACAGAGTGTCTAGAGCTGAAAGCTAGGAAAGTCTATCAGCTTTTTATTTATGATAATAAAAACCTACAGAAACTAAGAAAGGAACATAAAAAAAGAAATCTGGATTCAAAAGATTAAAATGTGCCTTCTTAGATACTTCCTCAGGCAATAAGACTTGATCTGTCTCCTTGTTTAAAGGGAAGAACAAACTTGAGGGCAAGGCATAACTTGGGGAATTTCTTCATGGCTGCTTATAGCCATTAGCTGTTTTGATGGCTACTTTTATTTTATTAAAGAATTCTCCAATGATTTTCATTTTAACTGATTATGATCAGCTTTTCCCCTTATTTCTTTTCTTGTGAGAGTTTTCAATTATCCATAATTCACTAAGCATTTTTAATAGGGATCTGTGTAGCTTTCTTTTCCTTCAAAAATAAGGACAGTATGTGTAAGTAGGGCATGTTTTATTTTTTTTCCTGTAATGTTTAAAAAAAAACAAACAAAAACCAACAGAATATTTGCATATTTTTCAAATTGCTTTGTGTGCTCTCTGAAGCAGTGGTAAGCAAATCAGCACATTTATATAGGGAGGAAATAATATCCTAAAATACTTTCAGAAGCTAAACTTGTTAAAAAGCTTTCCGTGTTCATGTGCTTCTGCATAAAAAACAACAAAATCCACAAAATATAAAGAGATCATAAATCAATTAATCAAGATAATGGCTTCCTTTAGGATACTTGAGCATATTTTAAAAACTCATTTAAGTGTTAAACTTAAAAATTGAATACCCTGGGACAAGAACATACATCATTTGATCAGGATGTGAGCTAAGTTTGGAAGAGAAAAATAACACAAGAAATTCACTACAGCAATATGAAAAATATTTTCCTTGCATCTGATCTCAGGAAATAAGTATTAAATTAAATTTTGGTCCCTCCTCCCCTATAATGCCCACCAATTTCAAAAAGTAAACAGTATTTGGATTTATTTAAACCCCTGAAGAGTCCTTTTCCAACTTGTCTTTGTCAAACTTGTATGAACTCCATTGAGCAGCTCAATATATGAATACAGCTGGAGATGGGGGTTTTGTGCACTTGTCTTTTGTCTCTGGAATGGCTCACAGAGAACACAGAGGACATGTATCTCCTCCTGTTGATTTTAGCAGCACATCAAAGGATCTTTGAAGCATTCATTAGAAACAGGAGTTTCATATGAAGAAACGACTGTCTTTTTGGGAGAAGTCCTTCTAGTCCTGAGGGATTTAGATATGCCCCCTCACCCCCAACAGTTCTACCTGAGAGTGTACAGAGAGTGATTTCCTGTCGGAGCTGTCCTGCCTGTAGGTCAGGGCAAAGCATCAGCTGCAACAGATTTCTCTTCATGCTCATTCCGTCTGACAGTTTAGATTAGAAATATCTACCAGCTGTTCGCCTTCCTACCTTTCTTAGGTTTCGTAAGGTGTCAAGTAGAACAGATTTATCAACATTTTTTCTAGTGCTAAAATGTCAGAATCAGCTTTCCAAATATGACAACAACAACCATAAATCCTAGTCTCTAAAAGATGTCAGGACTTCCAGCATATTGCGTTTGACTTTTTTTTTTTAATTACACCACCCATAAAATTGATTAGACATATAAACTACATTTTCTTGGAGAGTATAAGAGTAAAAAACAAAACAAAGCATTATAATGTTTGTTATTAAAGTATAAAACAATGTAGTTATTTAAAAATAAAATCTATTATATATTCATGTTTTTAAAAATAAGTACATATCTATTACATTATTATTTCTGTATATTGCATGAATACCTGTTTGGGTATGTGAATGTGAGTGCAGTTGCCTGAAGATCTCAGAAGAGGGTACCCAATCGCTGGAACTGAAGTCACAGTCAGTTGTGAGTAACCCAGTGTGGATGCTGAGAACCAAAACGTATGCCTGTCCACTGTAAGAGCAGTGCTCAGTCTAACGGCTGAACCATCTCTCTAGTACCCTGTTTGCAGTCTATATACTATAGGAATGGGGGACTCAGGGGAACTTTGTTGAGACTGAGATTTCTTTTTTTATGTTTCTTAATCTTATTATCTAATATCCACTTCTAAAATAATAATAGTAATAATGTTGATAAAAACACTACTTGCCTTTTCTATATTAAAGAATTCAAATTTCAGTGAAGGAATGGTTATATATTATATAAAAATATACAAATATAAAAGATTACAACTGTTTGAAGCCAATGAGCAGTATAAAAATTATTGAGAGATTTATTAGGTTCTCTCATACCTAATATGGATTTTTGAGTTTGGTTGTGTGCAGTAGAATCATCATCGGCAGATCGTGAAAGGATTCTTATATATCCGTGCTTTTCCAACTCTCTGATTACAATGCCTAAACATCCTTTCAACTGAGTTCATTGCAAACAGGGATAGTGCTCTAGGCATGAAGGGACACTGTGTGTTTTCAACCATCAATGCAAGGAGAGAAAGCTCATCATTGAAGCATCCAAGACGTAACTTCCTACTTCCTCTAATGAGGCCATCTCCTATTTTTTTTACCACTTCATAATAATATCATCGTTTTCATAGGTCCATCAAGGCCTGTGCCTTGATCACTCAGAACCCCAAGAATGCAATCACTTCTTTGACTGGTAACCAACTTCCCAATCCATAAGCCTGGGTAGAGCATAATATATGTAAGCCCCAACAACAGACTTTCCTTCTCAAAGATGGGAGCTGATTTCTGCAGACGAATGCAGTATAATGCCTGCTCTTGGTAACAAACACACTTGAGATAGCCACGTTAGATTTCTAGTCATCCTCTTAGCGTGAATTGAGGTCTGGAGTGCTATGAACAGTTTTTCATTCAGAAATTATATTTGGGCTCTGTTCTTTACCCTTGATGTGGAATTTCTTCTTCTGTGTTTGGTTGTCATTTGCCGTGTTTGCTGTGACCAAATATCTAACAAGAAGGAACTTAAAAGAAGAGAGCTACAGTCTGATCCACAGCCTGTGGAGATACGTTCCACAGGGAGAAGGCGCAGTGACAGTAGCTCCGTAGTAGCGGGCATGTTCACCAACTGATGGCTCACATCCCAGCAGAGCAGGAAACAGAGAAATAGAACACTGATGCTCACATGGCTTTCTTCAGTTCCCTTTAATTCCTATAGGCTGCTAGCCTTTGGGATGATGGCACTTGTTTTCTCTTTGAAAACACCATTATAAACACAATCAAGGGTTATAAGCACTGCCTGAGTTGACAATCAGGATTACCCACCATGAGATGGCAGCTTCTAGTTTCTCTAGAGCTTTGAAAAATATCAGGGAGATTTGAGGAAATCTATGCAACTGTATTGGAAATAGACAACTTCAAGGAGGCAGTTAACTTGTTCCTTTGCCCTGGTGTCCATGGCTGTCTCAGTGTCTGTCCTCTGTCTGAATCCCCCATACTTTAAAACAGAAAAGACAAAGACCATATGTGGTTACAGGAGAGGGATGGACAAGAGGGATTGTCCCACAGGATATAGTCTCCTAGTCTATATTTGACATTGTGACAGTGGACATGAAATTGGCTTTGTATACTCTGGGGGACTTAATTATTCAGTTACCGGAGGCATAGCACAACTCTTTTTCTAGGGAAGAAAGTCAGAGCAAATCTTGGAGACAATACCCTGTTGGTCTTCAGAAAATGTGTTTAAGAAGGTACCTTCATTTGAATGGCATCTTAAAAGACTTGGGACAATAATTCAGGAAGACATTTCTTTCATTTTAATGATCCCTGAATTATTTCAATTATCTAACTGAACCCTCAAATAAGACAGTGCTTCAAGAAGGAACAGAAACATTAATCAGGCATCCTGGAATGACAGCATTAAAAGAGATGTTTTAGTAAAAAAATGTCTAAAACAAACATTCACCTCAAATAGCTTGGAAAAACATTAACCCAACTTAAACTCCTACACTATCAGGGAGCTAATGTGCTCACAAATCATTCTGATGGGAGAGAAAGCACAAAGCTTTAGGGGTTAAAGAAAACACCGGGTCTAGCTTTGTGTTTTAGGACGTGAATGTAGAATAGGTATTTTTCCTTGAATTTCCTGATATATGTATCATGGAAGAGAAAATGATATCTTTTTCCTTGTGTTCATCTGAGCATGAGGTAAGAATGTGCATAAAGCATCAAAGAATCTGCTTAATAACCTGGTAGTTTGCTTCTCAGCCTTTGCGTGGTTGAAATTTGCCTCTGTCTTCAAGAACTGCCACAAGCCATGTGACCTGAAGGATAGTACTTAACCTCTGTGGATTTCAGATCTGATGAATGTAAAATGAGATCTTTGGACTGACTGATTCAAGGTCCCTCCAAGGACACCTTCCACTAAAACATGAAACATCATGGCGGATTCTAAAACCCTACCTTTGCCTTTGTGTTCTCCCAGCCAGCTGTTCTCATAGGCTTGGCTGGGTTAGACATAATTACTTTTTCCCTATGGAGTCAAGAAACAAACTAAGTGGCAGTGTCCTTGAATAATTTATTCGACTTCTAGAATTAGTACATTATCACTGTTGCTATGGAAGAAGTAATTTACATTTTGAAAGGGTATTTTACTTCTTTTATCTCTGAATGTATTTTAATCCTTTCACCACTTAGAAGATGTGACTCCATTGTTTTATGTCAATACTTCCCATATCCTGTTATTTGGGTGGGGTCAGTTATTATCTGTGGTGCCTGATGAGGTTAGTGCTCGGGGAGTTTAAGTGCCTATATTCAGTTAATGAATGTGAGATCGTCTCGGGAGGGTGCATGCGCTCTAACCAGCTAGCTCCTCACCAGCCTCTAAGTTTTTGTTTGCTTTCTGTTCGTGGGAGCTATAGAATAATAGTTTGTATGTACACAACATTTAATAATGAAAAGCAGATGTCGGCTCTGAGAATAAATAGCGCTGTAGAAAGAATGTGTTTTATAGGCAGACACAATTCCAGTTGAAAATTCAGCAGCTAGGATCCCGGCTTCCTGGAAAACTAATGTGAATTTCAATTTCTTTTCTACAAACTGAGGAACACATGGACATCCAAACAGTTCAAATATCAAATGAGAACTTATTTGTCACAGCACCTTTGGCTATTTCTCTATGCCATTTTCTGCATTATTTTTATTAGTAAGGTTACTTGATCATTACATATCAAGTCTAGGAGATGTTAGCTTGCAAAGAGTTACCAGGCTAGATAATGTGACTTAATGAAGTGTATTACAGAAAAGCAATTAGGAATGAGCATTATCTGGTAAGTGTCTTTCAATAAATACTACAGATCTGATACAATATGAAAGAAACTGTAACAGAGAGGAGGGAAGCAGAGGACCTGGATGCAGGTGGGAGAGATTCTTTTTAGTCTTCTGAATCCTAAACTCCATATGGGATGTTGGTTGGCACTACTGCTTTCATTACTCCTCTGTCATGGTAGGATTCATTCATCTCCTTTGCCATTAGATGTGGCCAATGGGTGACTTTAGTCAATGGATTTTGCTCATCTGTGACACCCATTTATAGACAGATGCTGGTTGTTCTATGTAGGCAGAATTTTCCTATGCTGACAGTTGTTCCCAAGTGACCATTCAGAAGCTTAATATTAATTGTAAATGCTTGGCCAAGAGCTCAGGCTTGTTAATAGCTAACTTTTACATTTAATATTAACCCATAATTTTTAATTATCCTCTGTCATATGGCTCATGGCTTGCTACCTAATTTTCTTTATGTCCTGCTTCTTCTACATCTGGCTAGTGTCTTCTCTGACCCCTTGCCTCCATTCTTTTTCCTCCCAGCATCCTCTTAGTCTGATTTTCCTGCCTAGCTCCTCTTGCCCAGCAAACGCCAGTCAACTCTTTATTAGCCAGTGAGAGTAATACATTATAATAGTGTACAAAAATATTATTCCACAGGCTAAGACAACTCATCCATTTCCTGGCTGCCCAGACCTGAAATAATCACACAAAACTTTACTAATTACAATACTGTTTGTCCAATAGCTTAAGCATATTTCTAGCTAGCTCTTACATCTTCAATTAACTCATTTCTATTATTCTGTGTATTGCCACAAGGGTATGGTTTACCAGGTAAAGTTCCAGCATCTGTCTCTTTAGGCAGCTACGGGGCGTCTCTCTGACTCCACCTATTCTCTCTGTATATCTCTTCCAGCCTGACTATATTCTGCCCTGCCATAGACCAATGTAGCTTCTTTATTAACCAATGATAATAAAATAATCCAAAGCATATAGAGGGAAATCGCAAATCACACAGCAGTTCTTTGAATGCTCTCATAATGTTTCATATGCAGCAGAGGTTCCAACAAACCAGAGAAAGCTTTGAGAAGTGAGCAAGAATAAGCTTGTATGGCCTTTATACTTTTTTTGTAGCCTAATATAATCTAGATTCTTTTGACATGGATATTAGATGACTCATTGAGAGGTTTATGAAAACCCAGAAGCAAGGGTTAGGCAGATTTTAATCTGGTAGACTGTAAGGGGAAAGAGACGACGAGGATTAATTTCCCTCTTAAACAAATGGCCAGTCAGGAGTTTGCGTTGTACTGTGTTTTACAACTGAAGGTCAAAGGGTCCAATCCTGTCCACTGCCCAGTGATCACTCATTAGGACCCTCCTACTTCCAACCCATTACAGTTGGACAAGATTAGTATGAGATTTGTAGATATGCGTCCACTGTTTCTGAGGCCTTGTTTGTTACAAAAGTAAGAGTATACTAAGATAAATCAGAGAAGTTACAGATAAGTTACAGCTTCAACAGTGTATGAAAAGGCAAGAAACATAGCTTTCATTAGCCATCTTCTCATGTGTAGTTAAGATATTCCATTCTGTGTGACTCACTACCCTGCTCATCTCATATCTCACAACGCTCTCCTCTGTCCCCACTCTGTAGTTAACTTCTACCAGGCTATGGAAATTTTCTTACAGAAGCATTTTGTGGGAAGAAATACTTATTTTATGTCACACTTTCAGAGGGATGCAGTATGGAACCAAACTAGGAAACACAGAAGTGCAAATCTTGACTCATGACAGTAGGAGTGTGCACAGCAGCTGCTCACATTGTTGTGGACCAGAAATCAGAGTATGCTCAAAACAGAGATCTAGACACCAATTAGACTGCCCTTAGTCACCCACTTCTACCAGCTAGATACCTACTCAAAGTCCTTTGTTCCTGCAAACCTATCAGTTGGGGATGAAACCTTCAAAATAAGAAGGTATAGGAGATATTTGAGATAAATGCCATGATATTAACAGCCTGTCTTCTGAATATAATCTGTTATCTGTCATCAGAAACCTTCCAGGATGTTTAGAATCCTGTGAACACATGAGATAATAAGACATTCCATGCAACGCATTAGCATATGCACTCTTCCTTGGTTGCATGTGTTACATTTGTAATTGTTTGACAATTCACTCAGTCTTTGTCTCTCTCTCTCCCTCTCCCTCTCTTTCTCTTTTCTATCTCTATTTCTAATGAGTCAATAAGCTCTGTGAGGAAAGAATATAATAACCCATTCTGAATTGCTTTCATTCACCCAAACACACACCAACTCACAGTCATATTCAGTAGACATTTAAGTGAAGGATGATGTGAGTCGCCATGGTGATGGTTTTTTTTTTTTTTTTTTTGGCATGCCTCTCCTTTCCCAGTCATCTAAAATGATGTGAGGTAACCAACTATATCTTTGCTGCAAAATGGGAATTGTTTAAAAGATTTCCTCCAAATTACATTTGTAGATGGTGGAACTGGCTTTTGAATCCATGTTTATCTGACTTCAAAGCCTGTGATCTTCCCATGGCATGCTTCTACTTCACATGAGACTGAAGAAAGGCTTTAATTTTGAGGGAGTTAATAATGCATGGGACCTGAATTGAATATAATTTTATGCCGTTCTGCTCTAGACGAATTTTTTATTATCCAGCTGTAGCTTTGCGCCTTCATCTCTTATCAAGAAGAGGTAATTATCTTCATTAGCAGGCAACCCCTTTACTCCCATATAACTTTGATGCAGTTGATAAAACTCTACTTCCTTCACTCCGTGCTCGCTGTGAACTGCTAGCTTCAAAAGCTGTGGGTTTGCAACCAGATGGCCAACTATTATTCACTCCTTAAGCTGCTCTGCTGCAATGCATCGTCAGGTCCATCAGCAGATAGCAACATACGAAAGCATATTGTCTCATCTTCAGTATCTCCAAATGTCGCTCGAACATTTGTTATTCCACTCTGGTTCCTAATTAAAGGAAGCTCATTTCTAATTCCCCTGACTGGTATCTACCATTTCAATAATGCCCTTTCTGTTTGTCCTAGAACATTCATCATTGTCTCGTTAATGCTGTTGTTTTCCAATAAAATGGTAACTCACAAAGCCCCTTCTTGACTTTTCTACAGTGTGCAATTACATTTCCTCTTTGTCAATCATTCTTTTCTACTTTGCGCTATCATTCTACGCGGGACTCACATGTGGTGAGATCTGTCATCTGTAACTTGATGGGCTTTCTTACCTTTTTAAATGCTTTATCACAGTTTATCCCTGCACTTCTGCTGCTAGCCCAAGCAGCATCTTTCCCACAGCTCCGGGTCACTGTCCCCCTTCTTCTCCTCTAGGCTGTTTATCTCACCCACTCAGCCTGCCCCTCCGCTCAGGTTCACAGAGGTCTAATTCCCCTCGTGTCATTCATTTTGCTCTCATATTCATTGAGCCGCTTAAGACGATCAGCTCGTCTCTGATTTAATATCTAGTTCTTAATTTTATACCTAGAAGATAATTCTCAAAGAAAATCATTCTTACCTTCTCCGCTCTGTTTGAAAGGCACTTGATCCTATCATTCTGACATTGATCTGCATTTTTGAATTTGTTGCCATTTAAAATAAATTAAAATTTTCTCTTAGCCTATAATCAGATTATAGCAGCAGCACGAATCCACGTAACTTAAAAATCTAGAAAGTCGTTTGCTTGAATAATAGGTCAACTCAAGTAATGCCACTTTTAATGCATACTATGGGGCGCATATCATTATTTCCCTGATAATGATGCTGCTTCTAATCATTAAAGGATGTGACCCGGAGAGATATTTTTTCTAAAGGCACACTAATGCCCAAGAATATGGTACAATTTCTTTGAAGGAGTTCCACAGTAGGCAAGGTGTGAAAATAAAGACCAAGTGCCAGTGAGCCCAGACTCCTGATCTGACTAACCATCGTGGGCTGTTTATAACTGTTAAATCAGAGAAACGAATCTTGCTGCATAACTATATATGAGTAAAATTGCTTTATTGGGGATGAAAGTGGGTCAAACTGTATTCAATCAGGGCTTGTGAAAACATGCCTTTTTTGTGTAGATACACGCTTTGCCCATCGGTGAGTGTGTGTGTGTGTGTGTGTGTGTGTGTGAATAGAGGCTAGAAGAAAGCTTCATATGTCATTCCTCAGATGTCATCAGCCTTAGATTTTGTGACTTGAACTGTGATTGGCATAGCAGTAACCCAATAGGATATGGTGTCCAGAGTCCTAGGGAGCTGCCTGTTGCTTCTTTCTCAATGTTAGGATTACAGACCCTATATTCACCATGTTCCCTCTCCCTCCTCCATTTCCAGTTTGTTTTTATATTAAACATCTTTTCTAGGTCTTGGACCTAGGCCCCTAGCATGTCCAGCAAGTGTTTTTCTAACTGAACTGCTTCCCTAGCTCTTTCCCATCATTTTATTTAAATTTCATTTATAACTTGGTTTTGAGGGAAAATGAGTCTATTTTATGAGAGAAGTAAGATAAAATTAAATAGAATGTACTGATCAAATCAACAATGGGGCAATCTTATCTAGGGCAGCTTTGCTTAACACAGACTTGGAAGAAAGACTGAGAATTTTAAGGTGGAAACACTATGAGCTACTGAAATATACAGCAAATTATAAAAATATGAGAAACTGTCCCTTTGTCTTTTTATTGGTCAAAACAAGGTGAGGTTCTACCATAAATAGAAATAAAATGTGAGTCCATTTTGCAACATTGGACAATGATGACGTACAGAACACCATGAAAACTCGTCATGGCGTACTGCCTCGGGAAAGCAAGTTGTGACTATTTATTCATTCATGGAGCAAATATGTCTGGCTCCCTGACAGATATAATAATAAATATGATAAACAAAACTGACCCTACCTGATAGATAAAATGAAAAGATAGGCAGCCAGAAAACACAATGTAATGACTAATATTATAGAAACTAGGAGAAACTGGGAAATTTACAGGAAAAGCTTACTAAATTTAGCAATCAAAAGAGATTTTCTCTGCAAGAACCATAGAATGAAATAAATTTTTTATACCAAGGAGATGTAAAGTATTCTCAACAGATGGCTTTCCGTTCTGCCATGTGGACCTGAAAGATAGTTAGGAAGTTTGGTGAGCAAAGTCAAGGAAAGACAGACTAAGCGGAAACAGTAGTGACAGTAGATACTAGCATCCTACAAGCCAGGCACTGGAGCTTGCAGTGAGCCCTAGGGAAATGAAACAGAGACTTGACGCTGCACACCTACCGTTGGTCGTTCCCTTTTTGCTTATCTAAATAACATACAGAATGGGTGGTGCAGAAGGCACGCATGCTCTACAATTCTACATCAATACCAGCTGAGTGGTCCTTTCACAGACACGGGGAGAACAGCTGTGTCATTGGGTGTCAGTTCATAATTATTAATATTAATATTGTGTTTATACACATGTCTGAGTTTACAGAGAACCCAGAAGGCGTCTCTAGAGTTATAGGGAATCATGAACTGCCAAATGTGGGTACTGAGAACTGAACTCAGGTTCTCTGGAAGATCAGCACGTGATTGTAATCACTGAGGCATTTCTCCAGCCTTCCAGCTTATAATTATATATAAACACTCTATTTCTCCTTAGAATAAATATGTGTATATGAATGTGTGTTCATTCATTCTCTTTTAAGTGAGTATTTACTGTGTATACAGTATCTGTCAGAATTACTCCGTTTACTATCAGTTTAAGCAGTTGGTAAGACAGTTAAAGTCCTTATGACTATGGAACCTTCTTCAGCATGAAGGATGAAGAAAAACATATCACTAAGCAAAGGCAGTTTCCAATGTTGGTATGTCTCATGAAAAGACAGGAACTGACATGTGTATTAATTACTTCTTTTGTCACTGTGAAAAGAAGCCTGTCAAGAAGCCACTTGCAGGAGGGAAGGTACATTGTAGTTCACAGTTCAGAGAACAGAATTCTCCATGCATGGGACAACAAGGCAGCAGGAGCAGCTAACACACTGGCAGCAGATGAGAGATGGTTAGATTTTACCAGCTGCTGGGAAGTGCAGAACTCAGCCAGCACAGTAATCTTAAGGGATCCCCCTACAAAACCATATCTACCAGCTCGACCCAACACCTGAAAGATGCCGCAACTTCTAAAATCACCAATAGCCACTAGAGAACAAGCATTCAAATGTGTGTGTATGTGTGTGTATATATGTGTACATGTGTGCATCAATGCTTATGTGTATATATGTATGTGTGTATGTGTCTATGTGTGTATATGTGCATATGACATTAATCCCAATCCTGACAACATTTCTGTGCCTGGAGGCAGGGCATTAGAAAGAGAAGGCATGAATCTTAGCTGTGAGGTTTGGCACTGGAAGCATATAGCATTTGTGAGAGCACTGAGCAAAAGCGTGTGAAGAGGGAGCTAGGAAGGGGGAGCCTGAAGGATTTGGGGGAACTGATTGCAGAGGGCTTTGCTGGGCAGTCGAAGGAACTGGAATGTGGAATGTTCAAAAGAACAACTGAAAGCAGGGTGGTCATCACCTCCTTGGTGCTCATTCAGCTTAAAAGGGAATTAGAACTAATTATATGTTACTGCAGTAAGCAAATTAAGTGTAATGATTGGCCATTAGGAGAGAAAAGATTCTGAGTCCACAAACAGTCCAGACTTAAACCCAGTTTTATCTTGAGTCACATACATGGAGGCAGCAGAGGGAACTTAGGGCTCCTTGTTAAAGACAAAGCTAGTGTCCCCCAAAGACACGAAAGCTATTTAGTTCATGTAGGGAAAATAAAGTGCCCCAGAGCTCTCCTTGGCCCAGGGCCAGGGGCCTTTTGTCCATTACTGCTGTTGGCACACAAGGCTCCGTGCAGAAAGAGGACAAAGCACAGAGCTCCATTCTGAAGCTCTCATTTCCTTTCAAATGAGCGGGCTGCCCAGCTGCTTTGTGATTGCTCCCAGGTAACGCAAGTCTATCTGGTGGCATTGGTAAAGGCAGAAAACCATAGCCTGTTCCTGCAAAATAAAAACACTACTTCAAATATGCTGTTGCATAGTAAATAGAACAGAACAAAAACCAAAGCTCCTAAAACCCCATAAATTGTTTATATCCCCAAATTAAAACAATGAGAGTTCTTTCTTTTCTTTTCTGTTCTTCC
Source organism: Chionomys nivalis (assembly GCF_950005125.1). Taxonomy (NCBI): domain Eukaryota; kingdom Metazoa; phylum Chordata; class Mammalia; order Rodentia; family Cricetidae; genus Chionomys; species Chionomys nivalis. The sequence continues at coordinate 30,969,223 of NC_080109.1, read as the reverse complement.
TTGTTCCTTCACTTCCTTCCTTCTTTCTCCCTCTCTCCCTCCCTCCCTTTTGTTCTCCCTCCTATTCTTTTTTCAGAGTGGTAGAAATCAAGCTCATGGTCTGTGCATCCTAGGCAAGTGCTCTAACACTGGGCTCCTTCTCTTCCCTTCTCCCCTCCCCACCCTTTACCTCTGCTTCCTTCTTTTCCTTTTCTCCATTCTTTGGAAACTTATGTGAGAGTTCATCTTTACTGTCAATCTGACTGGCTTTGGAATCTCCTAAGAGACTGACCTTGGGCATGTCATGGATGGCAGAGGTTTAAATAGGCAGGTTAGATCCACTTTGAGTAAGGATGTGGGGCTCACACCGGAGCTGTAGACAGAAGACCAGCATTCTCTTCTCTGTTTCCTACCCAGCCCAGAGTGAGTAAGTTCCCCGTCATACTTTTCATGATATGATAATGGAAACGATGAGCTTAAAGTACTCTTTTTCTCCTTTGCGTTACTATTTGTCTATTTGATCACTACAGCAAGAAAAGCAGCTAATGCAGCTAGTATAATTTTTAATCTCCTTTTTCAGATTACACATGTGGTCTTCACATCTGTATGTTGAAGAGAAAGATAATAATCTTCGAAGATTACAGTTATTATACAGCTGGTAATATATTGTTTAGTCAAAGAGTTCCATAGCAGCTGTGTTCAGTGTCATTACATGGGTGGCCGTGATGATTACTTCAGGCAGTGACTAGAGAGTTCGCAGAGTGTCTCCAAATAGACACGTGCAAATGCCTTTCTACTGATCTTCTGGGTTTTCTTGAACATACCTGCTCTTCCCATGAGCCTTTTTACTGAATATGGGTATTTCTATCACATAATATATTCTGATTATGGTTTTCCCTCCCTCTAGTCCTCACAGTTCCTCCCCACCATCCCTCCCATCTTGAACTACAACCTTTCTGTTTGTCATTAGAAAACAAAAGTGGTTTGTAAGGAATAATAAATAAAATAAAATAAAATTAGAAATCAAAACAAAACTAACCCTCAGAGTAGGACAAAACAGACAGAAGAACATTCAGGACAGGACAAAACAAAAAGCAGAAGGAAAGGAGCTCAAGAAATGACACAAGAAACAGCTATAGACACAAAGACCCAGTTATTTGCATACTCAGGAATCCAATAAAAACATTAAGCTAGAAGCCATAATATACAGACCCATGCAGGCCCTGTGCATGTTTCCTCAGTCTGATCGATGAGCATCAATCCTGCTGATTTAGAGGATCCCAGTGTCCTCCACCCCCTTTGGCATTTACCCCCTTCCACAGGTTCCCTGGGGAGAGGGTGTCCATGGAGACATACTGTTTAGAGCTGAGTGTTCCAGATCGCTCACTCTCTGCATAATGTCTGGCTGTGGGTCTCTGTAATTGTTCTCATTTGCTGCAGAAAGATGCTTCTCTGACGATGGCTGAAAAAGGGCGTGATCTATCAGTACAGCGGAATGGCATTTGAAGTCATTTTGTTGTTTCATTCTCTTAATATAGCAGTAGCATTTGGTCTTATTCTAGGCCCCTGGGCTATGTAGTCTCAGATTCATGGTCAACCAACCAGTGTAAGATATGGATTCCATCTGGTGGAGTGGACCTTAAATTAAATCAGATGTTGGTTGGTTGCTCCCACAAGTTTGTGTCATCATTTTACTAATATATCTTGCATGCAGGACACCATTTTAGATGAAAGGGTTTGTAGTTGGATTGGTGTTTATGTTTCTCCATTAGTAGTCTGCAGGATAACTTCCTGCCCCAAAGGCATTAGCACTTATGGGTAAAGATTATATGTAGGTGGCTTGAAGTCTTCATATTCAATGAGTTGTGTAGTGATGTCTTAGCAATGAGGTCTTACTGTCAGCTTGTGGAGAGCAACCTATAATCTTAGCAATAGAAGGGTTATTTGGGGATTTCCATTGAACCCCTCTGACACAAATGAATAAGATGTAACCCAATCTGTACTGGAAGCTTCATTTGCTGATAAGAGATGTGCAGATGGAGCTCTGTCTCCCCATTATTTGGGGATTTCCTTGAGATAACATTCATATAGGTATATGTCTAAATATATGTGTGGAAGCATCTATTTTATTAGGTTTCCATATGCCCCCTCAAATGCTCTTAATTTTAGCTATCTCTCCCCATATTTCCTCCCTCATCACTGTCTTCTCTCCCCTCCCCCATTTTATCATTCCATTTCAGCTTCCTCATCCACTCTTAACTATTTTATCTCTGTTTCTTAAAGAGATCTGTCCCCCAATTCCTTACTCTATCAATACGTAACCTCTGTGAAAATCTTCTGTCCCCCAATTCCTTATTCTGTACTTAACCTCTATGGTTCTATTTACTGTAGCTTGGTTGTCATTTACTTGACACCTAATATCCACATATAAGTGATTATACCATATTTGACTTTTTGGACCTGGGTTACCTAACCCAAGAAAAAATTTTTCCTAGTCTAAGTAATATTCCATTGTGTGAATGTACCACAGTTTCTTTATGCTTTCTTTTGTTGAGGGATATTTTGGTTGTTTCCAAATTCTGGATATTATGAATAGAGTAAGAGTGAACATGGTTGAACAGGTGTCCTTGTGGTAGGATGGAGCATTATTTGAGTATATGTCCAAGACTGGTATAACTGGATCTTGAGGGAGATTGATTCCCATCTTCCTAAAAAACTGCCATACTGATTTTCATAGTGCCTGTACAAGTTTATACTTCTACCAGCAACGGATGAGTTTCCCCTTACTCTACATCCATTCTGATGGGTGTAAGATAAAATTTCAAAGTAGTTTTATGTTCATTTCTTTGATGACTAATTTTGAACATTTCATTCATTCTTTCTTGGTCATTTGATGTTTCTGGGAACTTCATTTAGCTCTATATCCCATTTTAATTGGATTGTTTGTTTTCTTAATATCTAGGTTTTTTTAGTTATTTATAATTTTGGATATTAACTATCAGGTGGAAGTTGGTAAAATTTTTCTCCACTCTGCAGGCTGTTGCTTGTCTGATCGATGATGTACTATGTCTTACAGAAGCTTTTCAGTTTTATGAGGTTCCATTTTTTTATTGCTGATCTTAGTGCCTGTGTTAATGGTGTTCTGTTCAGAGGGTCTTTCTCTGTGCCAATGTATTTAAGGTTGTTCCCCACTTTCTCTTCTATCAGGTTTGGTATATCTGATTTTATATTGAGGTCTTTGAGAAGTCTAGAGGTGAATTTTGTGCAGGGGCATTTGTGTTCTTCTACATGTAGACATTCAGTTTAGTACCATTTGTTGAAGATGCTTTCAATCTTTATATTTTGCTTCTTTATCAAAAATAGGTGTCTATATGTGGATTCAGTGTTCAACATATCTGTTCTTGTGCCGGTTTCATGCTGTTTTTACTACTAAAGTTATGTCATACAATTTGAGGTCTGGGATGATGATGAAGCTTACTTGGTCATGAGAATGATCTTTCTGAGGTGCTTTTAGATTCAGTATTCACGTATTTTGTTGGGGTTTTTTTGCACCTATATTTATAAGGAAATTGACCTGTAATTTTCTTTCTTTGTTGGGTCTTTATATTGCTTGGGTGTAAATGCAACTGGCCTCATAAAATGAATTGGGCAGTGTTTCTTCCATTGTTATTTTGTGGAATAATTTGAGGAGTATTGCTATTACTCATCTTTTAAAGTCTTGTGGAATTCTTAACTAAAATCATCTGGCTGTGGGCTATTATTTTTTGTGTGGAGAGTTTTAATGACTAATAATATTTCACTAGGGGTTAAAGGTGTACATAAATTGCCTATCTGATTTTTATTTAACTTTAACAGGTGGTTTCTATTTATTTATTTATTTATTTATTTATTTATTTATTTATTAAAGATGACTTCTCGAATTTTGCATGCAAATGGATGGAAATAGAAAATACTATCCTGAGTGAGGTAACCCAGACCCAAAAAGAAGATCATGGGATGTACTCACTCATAATTGGTTTCTAGCTATAGATAGGGGGCCTCTGAGTCTATAATATGTGGTCCTAAAGAAGCTAAACAAGAGGGCAAACCCAAGGAAAAACATATAGTTATCCTCCTGGCTATGGGAAGTAGACAAGAGTGCCGGGCAAAAAATTGGAATCTTGGGGGTAGGGTGGGATGGGGGTAAGGGGAGATGGAGAAAGAAAAGTGTGAAGGAGAGGATGAGGGGAACTTGGGGAAACGGGATGATTGGGGATATAGGAAGGTTGGGTAGGGGAGCAGGGAAACTCATATCTTAGTTAAGGGAACCACCTAAGGGTTGGCAAGAGACTTGAACTTGGTGTGGCTACCAGATGCCCAGGGCAATGTCCCCAGTTAGTTCCTTGGGCACCTGAGGATAGAGAACCTGAAATGATCCTATCCTATAGCCATACTGATGAATATCTTGCATATCACCATAGAACCTTCATCTAGCGATGGATGGAGATAGAGACAGAGACCCACACTGGAGCACCGGACTGAGCTCCCAAGGTCCTAATGAGGAGCAGAAGGAGGGAGAACATGTACAACGAAGTCAGGACCACGAGGGGTGCACCCACCCACTGAGACAATCGGACCGATCTATGGGGAGCTCACCAAGGCCAGCTGGACTGTGACTGAAAAAGCATGGGATAAAACCGGACTCTCTGAACATGGCGGACAATGAGAGCTGACAAGAGGCCAAGGACAATGGCACGGGGTGTTGATCCTACTTCAGGTTCTGGCTTTGTGGGAGCCTAGACAGTTTGGATGTTCAACTTCCTAGATCTGGATGGAGAGGGGAGGACCTTGGACTTTCCACAGGGCAGGGAACCCTGACTGCTCCTGGGACTGGAGAGGGAGGAGAAGAGGAGTGGGGGGAAGGGGAAGAGGGGCGGGAGGAGGGGGAGGGAAATGGGAGGCGGGGAGGAGGCGGAAATTTTTTTTTCAATAAAAAAAAAAGAAATAAAAAAAAAAAGATTTCTGCCTTCTCCCCGCCACCACCTCCCATTTCCCTCCCCCTCCCCCATCAAGTCCCCCTCCCTCATCATCCCTAAGAGTAATCCAGGTTCCCTGCCCTGTGGGAAGTCCAAGGACCACTCACCTCCATCCAGGTCTAGTAAGGCATCCAAACTGCCTTGTTCTTGAGTTCTCAGTAGTCCTCATTGTCCATTATGTTCAGCAAGTCCGGTTTTATCCCATGCTTTTTCAGACCCAGGCCAGTTGGCCTTGGTGAGTTCCTGATAAGAAAATTATCCAATTCATTTAGACTTTCTAATTTGGTTGAGAATAAGGTTCTAAAGTATGTTCTTATGATTCTTTGGATTTCCTGTTATGTCCACCCTTTCTTTCGCCTTTAACTTTGTTAATATGGGTATTTTCCCTCTTCCCTTCAGTTAATTTAGATAAGAGTCTGTCATTCTTACTTTCTCAAAACACCAACTTTTTGTTTTGTAGATGTTTAGCACTCTTTCTTACTTATTTCAGCCATGAGTGTGATTACTTCTTGCATCTATTCCTCTTGTGTATGATTTATTCTTTTTTCTAGAGATTGTACATGTGCTTTTAAGTTACTAATATAGGATCTCTTCACTTATTTTTTAATGTAGGCACTTGGGGCTATGAACTGTCCTCTTAGATTTCCCGACATTGTGTTCCATAAGTTTGAGTATGTTGTAGATTAATTTTAATTCAGTTAAAGAAAGTCTTAATTTCTGTCTTGACACATTTTTCATTCAGTAGAGAATTGTTCAGTTTCTGTGAGTTGGTAAGCTTTCTGTTACTTTTGTTGTTGATGATATCCAACTTTGATTATTCCTGGTAATCAAATAAGATACAGGGTGTTGTTTTAATTTTCTCATATCTATTGAGATTTGCTTTATGTCCAAATATGTGGTCAATTTTGGAGAAATTTCCATAAGATTCTGAGAAGAAGGTATAATTCTATAAGTATCTGTTAGACGTATTTAGTTTATAATGTCTGTTAGCTCCAGCATTTCTTTGTCTAGTTTGTCTTTGGATTATCTGTCTCTTGTTGAGAGTGTGGTATTGAAGTCTCCTAATATCACTGTGTAAGAGTCAATATATGATGTAAGCTGTAGAAGTGTTTCTTATACAAACTTGTGTGCCCTTGTATTTGGGCATAGATATTAAGAACTGAAATGCCACCTTGGTGGATTTTTCCTTTCATGAATATGTAGTGTCCTTTCCCATCTCTGTTGATTTTCAATTGAAATTTATTTTGTTAGATAGTAAAATGACTATACCAACTTGCTTCTTAGGTTCTTTGCTTGGAATATCTTCCCATCCTTTTACCGATGATGAGTATCCTCTATGCTAAAGTGTGTTTCTTGCATGCGGAAGATGAATGGATCCTGTCTTCATATCCATTCTGTCAGTGTATGTCTTTATTTTGGAGAATTGAGAGCATTGGTGTTGAAAGATATCAATGGCGAGTCTTTGTTCATTCCTGTTGTCTTTGCTGTTGGTGGTAGTGGTAGTGTTAATGTGTGAATGAATGTTTTGCCTCTTTTGATTTGTTGGTTACTATTTAAACATGACTTTTTTAAAAAGTCATGGAACAGTTTATTTTCTTCATCTATTGTGATGGAAAGTTTTGCTGGGTATTGCAGTTCAGGTATGCATCTATAGTCTCTTAGAACTTCTGTCTAGGTGCTTAGGGCTTTTAGAGGCTCCAGCCACAAATCAGGTGTTTTCCTAATACGTCTACCTTTTTATGTTACTTGGTCATTTTCCCTTGAAGTTTTTAATATTCTTTCTTTCTTCTCTATATTTAGTGGTTTATTTATAATGGTGATCTGTATGTTTCTTATACCACTATAGGCATCTCCTTTATGTTAGGAAAATTTTCTTTTTTTTTTTTGGTTTTTTGAGACAGGGTTTCTCTGTGGTTTTGGAGACTGTCCTGGAACTAGCTCTTGTAGACCAGGCTGGTCTCGAACTCACAGAGATCCACCTGCCTCTGCCTCCCAAGTGCTGGGGTTAAAGGCGTGCACCACCACCGCCCAGCAGGAAAATTTTCTTCTATGATTTTGTTGAACATATCTTCTGTGCCTTTGATCTGGGATTTTTTCCTTTCTCTATTGCTATTATTTTTAGATTGATCTTTTCGTATTGTCCTAGATTTTCTGTTTTCTTTGACTGAGGTATTAATTTCTTCAATTGTGTCTTAAATGTCTGAGTTTTTTCTTTCATCTCTTGTACTCTGTGTGTGAGGCTTGCCTCTGAGGTACTGTTTGAGTTCTTAATTTTTTTCTTTTCTCACTTTTGGTTTTCTTTATTGATTCTATTTTCACTTTCAGGTCTTTAATGGTTTTATTTGTCCCCACCCACCTCTGTGTGTGCATGTGTGTGTGTGGTATGTGTGTGTGTGGTATGTATGTGTGTGGTATGTCACAGATTTCCTTAAGGGATTTAGTCATTTCCTCTTTAAGGGCCTTGTTCATATTTATAAAAGCTATAAAGTTGTTTTCTTGTGATTGTGTCGAACCCATGTTACAATTGTCAGGGCTTAGCATCATAAGGTTTCTGGGCTCTAGTGGAGACAGATTGCCACTGCTGTTATTGATTGTATTTTTATGCTCTTGTCTAGGCATCTTGGTTTGGGATGATTGTAAATCTACATTCTAATTTCTGGTCTTTGTTGGGTGGTTGTTTTGTTTCTTGATATCTGTTGCCTTCTCTGGTTCTTAAAAGACTGTGTATTGCTTGGTAGGGAATTCTCCTGGGATTCTGCTGTCTGTGACCTCTGGGGTTTCAGGGTAAGATGTGTTTCTAGGTATTGGCAGCTGACACTTAAGAATTGGGATGAGTTAGGGGAGACTAATTGATTCTACGGAAGGAGGAAAGCAGGGTGTTCCATCAGGTTCTGCTTAGTTCCCAGGGAATTGGGGTAGAGGCTGAGGGGATTTCACTACAGGTGATCAGCTCAGAGCTGGAAATGAGATTGGTGATCGGATTTGGAGGAGAGATATGGAGAGCAAATATCTCAATCTTGTCTACTTGCTTCTTTGTCAGGCTTTGCTGGTAGTTTCCCAGGAATGCCTACTGTAGTTGGGGACTGGAATAATAGAATGAGTAAAGGAAAGTTGGGGATTTGCGTGATCTGCAGGAGATGGGGCCCGAGAGGAGAGGGAAGCCACAGAAGGTGGGCTGCTACAGAGTTGGGACTGAACAGGGATTAGATTTAGAGAAGAGGAAGGAAAGGCGAATGTCTGCAGCTGGGCGACCTGCCTCCTGTCTGGAGTGGCCTGTGGGTTCCCAGGGAACGTCTACCTGCTCTTGATACCATTGTTTGATAAACAGTTTTATGACAAGAATTGGAAGCATCAATTCTAGATTCCAATTTATTTCCTTAACTTTTATCTGAATAAATTGCATGACTGTTTTTAGCTTCTGTACTTTTGTACATAGACACATTCAAATATCTTAAGTCACCTTTTACCTTAATTCTATTGATAATGATGGTAGAGACAGGCAGAGTCTTTTTTTTCCCTGAGGATTTCAGGAAGGACAATGCTTTGAAACACTGCTGCAAAAGCTATAGTTTTCCTACTTAAAAATACTGCATTACGTAAAGTGCTTTTTATGCAGATTCTACATTTAACACCATGGCAAATAGTTCCCTTAGAGCAATATTTTCCTTGAGAAGCTGCGGACAGCAGAAGTTCTCAGGACTGATGAACTACTTTAATCATTTCCGTTTTCGGTTTTGTGACTCCTGCTGCTCCATTTTTCAGAATCCATTTAGTTTTACATTACCAGTGTCCATTTTAGTACAAGATGAGAGTAACGGTCTTGTGCCACATCATCAACTTTTAGAGGATTCATCTTCACTAATAAAACAAAGTGGAGGATTGTGTCAATTAGCTAAATAATTGGAGCAAAGTCTGAAATTCTGTGTGTGCCTTTCCCCCCTCAGCATTAGTAAGATATAATTGACAAATCAAACGGGACTCAGGGTGTCTAATTTCCTGTGTTGATATACCTGTGCGTTGTTGAAATGGTTGCCACCTTCAAGCTAATTAATGTGTCTCTCAGCTGGACTGCAGCAGTACAATGGAGCTGTCACCACAGGGACCACAGCACTTTCAAAAAAGAAAAAGCTCATTTCCATTTCTTTTTTTTTTTTTTTTTTTTTTTTTTGTCTCAGAGGCATCGGGACACCTTCTTTGAATGAATTCAGGTGGAATGTTACTATAACACAAAATTAATCTTGTGCATTCAAAGGATTTAAGGGAGCTCTCTGACGTAAAATTTAACAAGCAAATAAAAGCTGTGTTCATGATATCTGAACCCAACCCTCCCCTAGCCATAATCAACAACTAATGCCTTTGAACTCTTTACTTTTTGTCCTTAGCATTTAGAATGTTTCTTAAGCTGTCTTAACACAGGACTGATTACTGTTATCTTTAGTACTGTGTGTTATCATTTCTTTATTCCATTTTTTGTGGGTTTAAATTTCTTTGTTTGTAGGGTTAAAATATGCTGGTTACAGATTATTTAAACAAAGATTGTGGTATGATTTTTATTAACGGTCAAAAGATATTCTCACCCATTTCTTAAGGCCATTGAGAAAAATGTCCTAGTAACATCCTCAAGAAATAGTTTTAAAGTGGACCTCTATTCCTTGAAATGAGTAACAGGACATTTTCCTATAAAATTCTTTGTGGAAAGTTTCAGCCTTTAACAATTGAATTTGAAGCTCTTATATTTCATGTACCCCTGCACTGAAGTGAAAAATAGTTAAAATTGGAGAGAGCAGGATGCACAATGGTCTTTGTATGTCATTAGCTTGACATCTATCATGTGCTCTGCTCAATTTCAATATTTAATATGTGTCTAATTTCTTAAATATGGATAAAAATTAGAAACAATAACATGTAAGCTTCTTTCAACAAATAGACATGTCCTCACTGATTTAAGAATAGTAATTGGGTGTAGCACATTAACTCAGTAGCCTAGAGCAATTTTGTAATAATCTTCTAAGAGCTCAGGGAAAAAAAAATCAACATTTTATTACTTTTAACATACTGCAGTTACTGCTTTTCTTAATTCATTTTAGTGAGCCGTCAATAATTTCACTCCATTAAACGCTGAATCTAATTAGCTCCAGGTCACAATTTATGCCATTTCTAAGTTGTGTGCTATTTTGAATGTCTAGCAAATGTTACCTGTGGCAACATAAATACATGTAATCTATAGTCTCTCATGGACAATCGCTCTTTGTTCCTGGGATAGCACACTTCCCACACTGCTGTTTCCGATTGTTTTCTGGACTCTTTGGTTTTGTAATATGGAGACGTAATGTACAATTACTAATACTACGAAAGAAGAACATAAGGATTCCCTGTCAAAAAAATACTAATTTCTAAAATGGTGACAGGAGAATCCAGGCAAGGCTCTTTGAGGGAGACAATATGGAGGGGTAGTTGGCATATCTCAATGAAGTTATTCTGTTTCTTTCCTGAGTGCTTAAAATATTTAAAATGTTTTCTTTGAGAAATTTATACTTATATATAATGTAATATGGCCATATCCAATCCCATTTTCCCCATTCAACTCTCCCTGGGTATCCCCAAATAATAAAGTTCTCCAACTGCACAATGGCAAAAGACTGTTTGACTTCTATAGCAAGACAGGGTGGGCCAACATCCATGTCAACTGTTTGTGGACCCTGATGTCCTTTTGTTTTCAGATAAACAGATGAAATTTTATTCTTCTACTCTCTATACCTTTGTAAATAAGTCATTCTAGATTATTAGTGCTGCAGTTTCTACAGACTGACTAATTAGCACCTGTAACTGTGAGTATAGATTGAGACAACATTGCCTTGGATCATCTTAGTTCCCTTAACAGTTATTGCCCACCCCTGTACTTGACCTAACATCCCTTTGACCATCAGGTAAAATATTTGGAAAATATTAACTTGGTAGATCATTGCTTATCACTAACTTCTCAAAAGACTGAGGAAACATCTGAGAACCCATTTCAAAATTTGCTTGCTTTGCCTTGCTTTGTCTGCCTGCACTCCCGACTGATGTCCTCGATAATTGGATTGACTCATGGGCTGCTTTTAGTACACCAACTATAAAATTTCATATGACCACTTCTATAGTAGAACATGTCATCCAGGGCAACCTCAATATGTGATCCTGGGCTGTGATCACGCAGACTTAGATATAGTCATCTTATATTTCCTTTCAAAGAAGAGATGTATTTCACATTGACACTTTATATATGTTGTTCTAAGTTAAGTTTAATTTATCAAAAAGTGGTGAAGAGTCCATGGGTGTAAGTAATATGTATTTCCTTGGCCAAAGCCTGGATGTTACACCTGGGGACTACTTGGTTGTACTCTAAATTGCATCCTAGTGCTTCTGTTATTCCTTCATGTTCGATGATGCTGCAGTACAGGTATGTACAGCTGGGAGCAGTTTTCTATCAACAGGACTTGGTGGTAGACTGAACAGTACAGCTTTAAACATGATGCAGGCAGCAAAGCAGAGCAAGGCTGTAGCTTTTATCAATAGAGAAAACCTCAACCCTTTAATGCTTTCAAAAGAGGAACTTTACAATTCAAAATGTGTCTACATAAGTGAAATTTCTAAAAGTCAGACAGAATTCTCTAACCAGAACGTCAAGCTAAAAACTCTAATATCCACATAGAAATAGGATAAAAGTTAATTAGAATAAAATTGTAACTTATTATCTGAGTGACTGAATAGGTGTAGGAACATGATTTGTTTGTTTTGATACCATTTTGCTAGATAGTTTTGGCTGGCCTGGAACTCCACTAATGGAGCCTAAGATGACCTCTAACTTGTGACTTCTATGTTAGCCTGGACCTTGTGAATACTGGAATTGAGGGCCTATAAGCATACACAACTTAAAGATTTTTTAAAATTGGATACGTGTGTTTACTATACACACATACTAAAAACTTGAACAATATAGAATAAGGAATAAAACTTTAAAATTTTTCTTTGAATAAACTTACAGTTTAATTTATCAATATAAATAATCCAACACTACAACTACATGCTATGGTCCAATAATGTTTAGGTTAAAACAGACAAAAGTTATAAAAACAGTATAATGTAAGCAAACAACATGCATTGGGATAGTTCTAAGGATATGTATGACGCATGTTCTCTGACCCGACACTTATTTCCTCTCTGTTCCCAGCTCCTATCTACTTTCTTCTCCTGGGTCTCTATGCTATAGGGTCTAGGATACCAGCACATTGGCTCTGTGAACTGACAAGGAACTCGACACCCTGGAAAGTAGACCCTCTCAGAAAGGAATGTGAAATGACAGTTGGAGAAAGAGAGAAACCATTGACAGAGTGTGACACCAGAGCTCTGAGGCAGGGCTCTTGGAAACAGCACTCCCTGAGAGAAGGCAGCAGTGATTATGAGGATCCTGGACAGAAAGCAAGAGTTACCCATCTGAGGGGAGAGAGGAGCAACAGGGCTCACCAAAATGGCAGCACAGGTCTGAGGCAGGGACACTAAAGCAGCAGAAACCACCTGCCTGAGAGTGAAGTTGCAGATCCTGAAGGTCAAAGATGGAAAGTCATAGTTGAAGAGCTGAGATCAGTTTGTGTAGACAAATTAAATTAGAGGTTGACTTCAAAGTTGGACTATAATATGGAAGTGTAAGCCAAGTAAACTCTTTCCTTCCTCAAATTGTTTTTTGTGAGTGGTTTATCACAGCAACAGAAAGGAAACAGACCCAGAACACAGACTCATGGTGTGGGTAATTCAGGGAGAAAAGAGACTTCTTTGGGAATGTAAGCAATACTACCCACCTGCCTTCCATGTACCAGTAGTCCAAAAGGGAAGATACTGCTTTCTTAGAATAGGTTCTGTAAGTCTGCTGTTGTTCGAGACAATTAGACTTGAATTTCACGAACTAGAATGGCTGAGTCTCAGTCCATCTGAACTGGGCAGCAGGCAAAGAGCAAGGCCAATCTGGACAGACCGACAGCCATCACATCATTATCATGAAATCCCATGTGAATGAAATATGCTGACAAAGATTTGCAAGGAAAATGAGCTACTATGCCAAAAATAAGGAAGTGTAAACTAAAATCAGAACCAAAACATGGAATTTGTTATTTCAATATTGGCGACATATATGAAAGCATGAGACCTCATCGTTGAAATGAAGCTTAAAGACCAAGGCCATTACTAGAGAGCTAGAAATCATGACTGACATGGAATTATATGGAATCACTTTGTTGAACTAACAAAAATTAAAATAATTTTAAAAGTAAAAAAGAATGTTAGCAGCAGTAACTGAAGAAGTGAAGGATGTCAGTGCCCCAAGAACTACAACATTTCCAGTACAGTATGCCTTAACTGAAACGGCGTGCTAAATTTGTTACATTTTAAAGAGACGAGGGGAGAGTAAGGAAGGAGGGAGAAGGAGAGAGAGAGAGAGACTTCTGAAACAAACGGAAAAGCTAATCTAGACTTATTCTCAAACCTATGAAGTAGAACATTAAGAACTGCTAAGCAGAAAAGCCTACAGCCCTAGAAGCCTCATTGAGGAACTTGCAAGTAATAAAACAATTCAAATGAATAAGAATTTAGAAGAAAATCTGTAATCTATAAAGTTTTCTGGAGAAAATATCAAAGGCAAGGGCTTTAAGCCAGCTAAAATATATAAACAAGGCGAAAGTCCTCAAGATAAATGAAGAGAACTAACACATTCTCTTTCACTCTCTTTCAACCTCTAAGGCAGAACACACCAAGTGCACAAAGTATGGACAATACTTGCCTCAGTCTTGGTTTCAAGGAACCTAAGAACCTAATTATGCTATGTCTTGAAGGAGCCAAACCAGCTCACCATTTATAAATGCTTGCATGTAACTGACTTTTGATTCAGATTGTATGCACACATATTTCATATTTTAAGTAAACCTTCCCAATAATTCTTTTGTGATTTTAACACAGCCTATATTGGAGTTCAGGAAGAACAGTTCAATAAGGACATTTTATTGATTAAATAGATAGATTTGGGGCTTGTTCACATGTTTATGAAGGTAACAAATATGGAATCTTAAATGTGAAGTCCTCAGAATTTAAAATGAGTGTGAGTAGGCAAACAAACACAGATCCAGTCTTTTGGGATTTGTCTGAGTTATTTTACTATATTTCAACTCTTAAAACAGAATTACTCACATGAATATACTTTATCAACAACTGCTATATGTAAAAATTACTGATAAAGCATGTGCTTTGCCCAAATTTTAATGTGCAAAATTTCCTCATAATAAAATTATTATGACAAGTTATTGCTGACAAAATACAGTAGTTCAATTATTAGTATTTAAATATTTTAAATGGTTTTAAAAACTACTTAATATTTTTAAGTAGTGGACTTGTATGTTCCTTCCAAATATCATCCATGAAAATGAGAATGACTTTGAAATAATTAACCAAGCTAAAATGTTTATTAAAAAGAAATGAAACATGTTTAATTTTTTGGAAAACATGAATTTCTCTGCCCTCTAAAAACTCTACTTCCCTGGAAACCTGGAAAGTTCTCAGGAATAGAAAGGAAATATCATTCTCCTCTACCTTCAATTTTATAGTATTTTTAAGTCAGTTTCTGGTACAGCATTAAATTGAAATTCAAAGTAGTCTATAGACACAAAGAACTTATAAATACATATAGCTTCTATGAAACAGACAAGCAAGTGGCATTTTAAAGTCAAACTTTATGTATGTGGGTTAGAAATGAAGGAGTGTAAATACTCTCTTCTGATTTGCATCCATTTGGAAATCAGAGCTGGAAACTCATAAATTTCATATTAAATGATACATAAATATCATAGGTTAAAGGACAAATTTTCAATGCAGCGTTATGCTCCCAAAGAGAATTACTAAAGCTAGTAAAATGAAGAAAGTTAATGTTCCCAGTATTATAGAAATATAATCTGTAGATATTTAAAGTAGACTCAAAAAGCTCATGATATTTTCTGCAGGATATGTAAACAAGTTTCTAAATTTGGAAGCAATGCTGTGTTCACCTAATTTTCTTGAGAGTTTTAAACCGATCTCCAGAGTTGGGGCACCAAGCATTTCCTGAAACGAGGTGCCAATCATTCTCAGAGCCTTTCCTGTCAGAAAAAGTCAGCCATCTCGTCTCTTCAGCAACTGGATTTATGTCTGAGAAACTTTGGCTAGTATTCAGAGAAGGTAGCACTAAGTGCTACTAGATACAGCAGGAGACATAGTTGCATGTCTCAATTTGTCTACAACTTCCATTTAATGTCATTCACAGTCATTAATGATCCTCACAAGACACAACATGAAAGGGCACTGAAGCAGGTGGCTGGACTGTCACCTGTCCCGGGTCACTTCTGCTCTGCTCAGGCAATGTTCTCATTTCCAGAATGCATTTGTGTGACCTGGGCTTATTATGCAAACACCAGTCTATACGATAGATTGCAAATTGTTTTGTTCTGTGGGAAACTCTATTATCACTTTCCTGTAATTCTATCTCTCACCTCCTGTTCATTTTTCTTTCATTTCCACCTTTGTTTCATGGGTTGTTTACTATCTCCTCTCTTTCTCTCGTTAATGCATTTTTCCCAGACTCAGATACCCAGAGTGAAGAGGGAGACCATTGCCCTCTTGGGGGGATAAATGATGCTGCTTTTCTTCTGTAACTCTCGGTCTTTCACATCCTTCATCATGCCCTGATTCTTGGCAGTGTTATTTGGAAGAGCCTTTGAGCTCATCATAAGCTGTCCTCAGAGCCCTTATCCTCTGTCTTAAGGTGATGCTATTTCATAAAGAATTTCATTCAATTCTCTAGTTACAAAACCATTTTTAAATGGGGTTCAGACTTTTCTTTAGTTGAATTCAATTCTATGATACAGAAAGTTACTTTCATTTTTATAAAATGTGGAGAGTAAGTCTCACTGGAAAAAAAATCCTCTCATTTGGTTTAAGACAGATGAATAATAAAGAGAGAAAAAGATAACTGGATTGTTAAAATTTGACTGCAAGGAGAAGATAATTTAAACTCAAGAGCTGTCAGCACAGAATAGAAGGAGGATGATAAAATGTAGATCATAGATACCCAGGCGAGTGAGATTTCTGAATGAACATCTAATAATACTGAACAACCAGTGGACATTTTGAAAACCTTGAAAGGCTAGTCCCTAAGAGCATCTTTCCCTATAGTCTGTGTTTCAGTTGTTCAAATGTGTCACTATAATTCATGCACTGTGTTTGTATGTGTTCACATGAGCATAGGTAAGTTGTGCACATGCAGATAAAGGTTAAGAAACAATTCCAGTGTTTGCTTCAATAGGGGACACTGGTATCTGCATCTGTCTCTGTCTCTCTCTCACACTCTTATTTCTGGGCAGGGTCTCTCACTGGCCTGGAACTCACCAAGTAGGGTAGGGAATCTGTCTCCATGTCCTCACCACTGGTGTTCCAAATGTGCACCACCATGACTAGCTTTTTCACTGGTTTTGCGGATTGGACTTAGGTTTCATGTTCAAGGAAACAGTAAAATAACAACATCTTAAGTCAGGGGTATAAAAATGCAAGTATATTTCTTTTCAGAGACTTTCCAGGGCAGAGGGTTATATAAGGAACCTTGGGGTGTCCTGATCACAAGGAACTACTAAAGCCATGAAGGCACTCAGATACGGGTAAAGTAGGCCTGGATATATTTAGGCAGAGTTTCTCTGTGACTTGGCAGCCTTTTTCAAATAACCACAAAGAAGCTTACAGATTGAACATTGGGGTGTCCTGTTTACACAGAACTACTGAATCAAGAAAGGTCTTCCTGCAGGGCAGGGAATTTGGACTGCTCTTCAGTAACGAGAGGGAGGGGGAATGGAGTGGGGTGAGGAGAAGAGGAGTGGGGATAGGGGAGGGAAGTGGGGGGAGGGCAATATTTGGGAGGAGGGGAGGGAAATGGGAAATGGGGAGCAGGTGGAAATTTTAATTAAAAAAGAATAAAAATAAATAAATAAGTAAAAAAAAAAAAAAAAAGAAAGGCATTCAGATATGGGTAAAGTTAAAGTGGGCCTGGATATATGCAGGCAGAGTTTTTCTGTGTCTTGGCAGCCTCTTCCAAATAACCACAAAGAGGCTTAATACTAATTATAATGCTTAGCCAATAGCTCAGGCTTGTTACTAGCTAACTCTTGCAGTTTAAATCAGCCCACACTTATTACCTCTGCCGTGTGGCAGTACCTTCTTTCAACATGGCATTTTAATCTTGATCCCCTCTGTGTCTGTTTGTGATTTTTCTGATTCATCCTTATTCCTCCCAACATTCTCTTGACTCCCAAAATTCTGTCTCATTATTGACCAATCAGCTTCTTAATAATGAGAGCAACACATTTGCACAATATAAAAAAGTCTTATTCCACAGCATTTCTGCCTTTTTGTCTAAATAAAAAGGAAGGTTTTAATTCTAAGTAGTAAAATTATATACTACAAAAGCAGTTATCAAATAAGAATTAACAGTTATAATATCTAGTCCATTTGTATTTGGCAAAATTAGAGAAAACACTATTATTTATCTTATCTTTGTGAGTCTAATATTTTATACCTAATTTACCTTTTATCATAACTAAGAAAAACTTTAACTGTGACTATCTGTTTTTTGATCTCCATCAATGATTCCAAAAGGAAAAAATGTTACCTAATAATGGAGACATGTGATTGCTTGGATAGTCATACAAAGTTCTTCTGTTATGGGGGGAGCATCCATCCTTGGCCTACAGACCTAGTATATCTGACAGACTTTATTGAGAAGCAGGAATTTTGAAGGACTGTTTTACATTGTCTTGGCAAAGTTTGGCAGTCAGTTTTTTTGCATCCTGTTGTCCCAGCTTGTACAATATACTGTCAATAATTCAGACAAAGGCTGATTTTTGGCTACCTTTTTTTATAAGGAAAACAAAATTTATATGGAGTTTCTTTGATGTCCATCATCACTTTTTTAAAGTAAATTGGTTGCTGTCAGGAGCAGATGTGTCTCATGGTCATGAGAAACCTTAGGTTATTAAACATATTAAATTAAATATTCTGGAGGTCTTGGAAGCTTTTGAAGACCATATATCTATCTAAATATATCTGTGTATGACCTTGAAAACATACCTAACATTACTATAGGTATGACTATTATAGATGACTATTAATTTATATTTCTTAATTATACATAGCTTTTTAAAATGAACTACATCAATACAATAACCCAAATAAGAGTAGAAACACAGTATAGCAAAATTGACTTTATTATTTCTATATCATATCCCCAATTTTTCCTTTAGAAAGAGATATTTGAATTTAACTCTTTTATTTAGCCTTTTAAAAAATATATCCAATAACGAATTGTAATCCACTCCCCTTAACAATGACAAACATTCATAAAAAAATTCACTGAATATTCAAAACCTGCCATATTCTATCTCTTGGAAATCTGGGAATCATTTTGTAGACTACTTTCTGTTGTCTGTGGCCACTGGTATCTTTGGGGAAGCATTGAGAAAATCTGAATAATTGTTAAGTCTTGGGAGGAGTATTTTGTTAGGCTTGATCTCAGCCAGAAATCTTGAAACTATTCTGTATTCATAACTCCAAGGAAACTGCAACAGAGGCATTTTGAGATGCTGGATCACCTGGGCCATTTGCTTTCTAGTCCCCTTTCTCCGAAAATACATAAAATATTAAAAGTAACATATATATCTGTATTAGTAAAACTATACACTGTGTTGTACACAAGTTAGCCAAAGATGATTTTTGTTTTATGTGAGCTGGTAAATATATATGTTATGTGTTTTTTTAGTTTTTTTTTAGGCTTATTTCTTTTTGTCTGTAGTCAGAATTTTCAGGTGATCTTCATCATTAAAACCTGGTCATCTTTAACCTGTAATGAATTCACAGCTTCTCATTTCCTGTGGAAATAAAAGCATAACCTACTCCCCAAAGTAACATATCTTTTGATTTCCACCTTGAGAACATTTTAAAAATATATAGGTTGGTTTAATCTAGCAGTTTTCATATACCAGTGTTCCTTATCACTCCTTCATTAGCCGTCAAAAAAATTAAAGACAACACAATAACATACAGACTCTCTGTGTATTTCATATCTTTATGTGGCTTTTTTCTTTCATATTGCTTTACTCCTTTATAAGGACTTTATTGTTTTAACTCTATCTATCTATGTATCGTCTATCTATCTATCTATCTATCTATCTATCTATCTATCTATCTATCTATCTATCTATCATCTATCCATCATCTATCTATCTATCTATCTATCTATCTATCTATCTATCTATCTATCATCTATCTATCTATCTATCTATCTATCTATCTATCTATCTATCTATCTATCTATCATCTATCTATCTATCTAATGGTTGTCTATACTCCTTTCTTTTGTCTCCCAAGACTTTACATAATTTTAAGCACATTGTAACTCATTAGAGTTTTTTTCCCCATCTGTATCTGTCTTTACTGAGCATCTGTAACCTTTTCTGTCTTCATGAGCAAAACCCCAAACCTGCCATGCAGTGCACTGGCTCACTCTGATGGCTCTAGCCCACAGGCAGAGGGTGGGAAGCGCCTCTTTATACCATGCCTGTGTGAGAGACTTCAGGAACCCACCATAAGGTTTAGCTCATAATGTGTTGGCAGCTGCCAGGAGACACATCCCTGTACTGTAGCGAGCAGGAGAGACATGAGACTAGGAAGCCATGTTTGGCTCTGTTTTTGTGTGTTTAGAACCTTTTGAAAGCTTTCTCAGGTCTTATGTAGATGTAGGTTCAAAATGTTTGGGCACCATTGTAGACAGAGTTTCTCTGTGCCTCAGCAACTGCTCCTAAATAATTACAAAGAGACTTAACATTAATTATAAATGCTTGGCCAAAAGATCAGGTATGTTACTAGCTTGCTTTCACATTTTAAATTAATGAACATTTCTTACCTATCCCCTGCCACATGGTAGTATGTTCTTTTCAACACAGTATGTTCATTTGCTTCCCTCTGCATCTGCTTGAAACTCTTCTAACATAGTCCTTCTTCTTCCCACCATTCTCTCTGCCACAAAGATCCTGCCTAGCTGTCAGCCAATTAGTTCTTTATTAACAATGAGAGCAACACATTTTCACAGTGTATATAAGGATTAATCCATAGCAGGTATAGCTTTTTCTGGTAGCAGACTTTGTTATCATTCCTATGATAATTTTGGCAGGTAAGCATTGTGCAGAAGTCATGGATACTTACTGATACTTCAAAGGAAAGCTGAAGAGACCAGACAGAGTGTTACTGGTTAGGAGCACCCCAACAGAGGATACGCCATTAATTTGTGAAACAGATACAGTAGCAGTGGAGAACCTAGGAAGGGTTATTATTATTGTTAGATGGATCTACACATAACTTAATCTCTTATCTTGTTTCTTTTAAAAACACATGTGGGGAAAACCTTGATATTGAACAACATGTGGTTGGAAAGTGGATGATGTTTTAGGGTAGAGCCCAAAGAAAGGTTTACAGATTATTGAAACAAAGAGGACAGACTCCTTTTTCATCTTATTGAAACATGTCAATGTTTAAAAATATTAGAATGGGTTTAGGTTTTGGAAATAAGAGTGATTTATTGTAATATAAAATTAATTCCTTGTGCTTCTGAAGTCTACATACTAACACACAGCTAAAGATTTTGCATTAATGTTCTGAGAAAGCCGGTATAGGTTTCCCATCTATCTTGCCAGTATGGGAATCATTATTATGCTCAACTTACTAAAATTTGGTGAACATTTCTTCTTTTTGACATATTTTGAAATATTTCAAGTACATTTAGAAATATAAACTCTTTAGAAGTTAGATAAACCTCATCTCAATCCATTAGCTTTTGTTGCTTTATCCACCAGGACATGTTTAATAACCTTCAGAAATCATTCTGGCTTTTACATTTTGAAATGTCAATTTGTCAACTTATATTGTCCTAGATAATTTCATTTTCTTCCATGTTTCACATTTGTTACCATAAAATAGTAAGCAGAAATTCTACATGAGTTTTATCAAGTCTTCACTTTTATTTAAAACTGTTCTCATTCTTAAGACTTATTCCAAGATTGCCCTTTGTCTGTTCTTTCTGAAACATATGAGTGACCCCAAATTTTGACATTTGAATTGAGCAAATCTATAGTCCAAAACATTGACCAAAATACATATACCGCAACTATGATTAGCAACAGATACACACACAGTTTTGAAATTTTTCAGATAATATAAAATACTACAAATGTGCATATTTGGCTCCTGCAATTATCAGCATTAGATCATCTTTTTACTTTTTCCTAAGTCTAAATTTTGAAATAATACAAAAGAGGGAAAATATAAATGACTAATCATAATGTCATGCTCCTGTGCCTATTTCTTTATCACCAAAAAATCCAGGTGTTTTTCAGAGAACATATTTTTGCATTTATTTATTTATTTGTGTGTGTGTGTGTGTGTATGTGTGTGTGTGTGTGTGTGACAGCAAGGGTCTATAGGAGGACTGTAAGTGAGAGAGCAACGTCTGGAATTCAGTTCTTTCCTTCCAGCATGTGGGTCCCAGGGATCAAACTCAGGTTCTTAAGTTCGCTGGCAGTGCCTTGCTCACTGACCCATCTCATTGGCCTGCCAATGTTGAAGAAGCTTTCAGCACAGGACAGTGTTAGGAAACCAAGCATTTGGGTGCCTGCGTGATTATAACTTAAGCATGTAAGCCCTCCTAAAAAGATAAAAGTCCTTAAAATATAAACCATATGAGCTGCCCTGCTAGTATCTGCACATGACAGTGAAACGCCATCATCAATCATGACCAAGAAGAGACCTCTCATCAAAGAGTGACTTTGTTAATGACTTGGTGCTGCCTTCCGGTCTAACAAAGCCAGGAGAAATAGACTTTTACTGCTTATTATCTACCTTGTCTTTTGAATATCAATCAGACTTCTTTAATCTCATTACCTTTGAAATGTAGAGTAATTTTTTTTTTTGCTGTCTTTTTGCAGAGTATTCAGGAATAGGACTATTGCTCTACAACCATGCACACAGTTTTCAGATGGAAGCTGTTACATTTTGTTACATCTTACATGAGATTTTTTTTTCATGTATGCGAGGAACGGGATGGTATCTGGTCTTTACTATCTATGAGAAGCAAATTTATTACATGATCGAAAGAGTTAGCTATTGACAATATTCTCATTGTTTCATAGATGTATCTGTTAGGAATGGCCTCTGCATTTCGATTGGTTATTATTAGATAATTGGTTATCTAATACCAAACTGTCAGCTTTGAAAATATACATACAAGCAACGTTACAGATGGAGGAGGTTACATGTAAGAATATATATGTATTTAAATATACATATTTGCATGTAACAGTAATTTAAAAAGAGGCAATGAATTTCAAAGAGAGTAAAAAAGAGTATATGGAGGGTTTGGAAGGGGGAAAGAGAAGAAGAAAATTAAGTAATTATATAATAGGCACAAAAATTAAATAATTTAAAAAGGATATTGTTATGTACACACACAAAACTGATTTAAATATCTGTGTTGAAAGTGACTTAGCAAAATAGTACTTTTTGAGAAAATCCACAGTATGCATAGAAAAGGCCTTTAGCTGCACTCTTCTAAGGTAGTGTAGCTCCTCCTGCTTTCATCTGTCTTGTACATAGAGAAGAGACACTTGCTCTTCCCCATTATGTGTGGACCCTGGTGAGTCCGTGACGACCCACACTTCAGCCTCTTAGTGTCTACATGTGTGAACCTTCAAATTTAAGGGAATTTAACACTTTGGGAGATAGACGAATGAAAATGGGGAAAAGCAGCTGAAAGAGAAATATCCTTTTTGCCTCTCATATGAGAGATGTGTGTATCTGAAGTTGCTTTTCCTCTTTGCTAAGAATCTTCCAGTCTACTTCATGAGTTAATTGCTTCTTACACATGACAAATGTTTTTTTTTTTTTTTTTTTTTTTTCTGCAGAATTTTCTGATATTTCTTTCCCTGCAGCCTTGGATACATTCTTGGTCTGCTTTTACCACAATCACTTTGAGAAATATTTTCTATCAAGCATAATGGGAAACCAGTTCCCAAGGAACATCATTCTAGAACCCTTTTTCTAAGGAAAAAGTCTCCTAAAGGTCCATAAAGCAGAGAAGCATACAGCCTTCTAACTCAAAAGTCTCCCTGAATGGCTTTCAAAGTTCCAGGTAAGGGCCCTTCATGCTACAGAGCCTTTCTAATGTGAGACTGAGTGAGTTTGTTGACAGGAAATTGAAACACACACTCTACTGTGGACATGTTAAATCCTACCCTCCACCTGGTTTTGATAAACTGGAGCTTCTCGTTTCTTCCCTGATACCCGACGCCCAGTGTCACTCAAAGCCTGCTAGAGTTTCTCATAGTTCCTGCCTCCTCCCTCAAATTTCTGAAGGGCTTCCAAGCACTAAGTTAAAGCCCTAGGCCATGCTTCCCTTAGAACATAATCAGGCTGTTGGGACCTTTGCACATCACTGCTTTAAACAGTTTCTTGGGGACTGACAACATGACAATGCCTCACAAAGCCCTTTCCTAGAGGTGGCCGTCTCTCACGACTCTACAGACACTGAGCAAATGTGTATTTAATACAGATTGGGGTTTTAAAGCTAAAAACATTCAAAGTTATACTGTTAATTCTAGCCTTTGTAAACAACTTAGACCCCAAAGTAAATGTAGGTACCCATTTATCATCACTGTGACTATCATCTCCGAATGTACAACTATTGCTGCATATTCACGAGGAGGCATTTCCACAGGCACAGGCAAAGTGAGAGCTTCTGTCAGACATGCCCTCAAGGAGCCCGTAGTCTCCAGGAGAAGTTTACGGCCTATAAAATTACCTTTGTCAATTGCCTGGAAACCTCAGGTACTTCAATTTCTAAAACCTCCATTTCACTTAGACTTGAAAGGCATTCAGAAGAAAAGAAGATATTTGAGAAAATTTAGATGTTTAGAAATTGTAGCCTATAAAAGAGAAGCCATTCGAAATTGTCATTTGGATGTAGTAGATTTTGATAGAATTCTCATTGTTTTCTCAAGCTCTTCCGTACTACTCACATTTGGAAAATGCAATGTTTAAAACATTTGTTCACTTCAAGCAAGGCTTTTTCCTCCAGGCGTAACAAGATCAACCCATCACCAGCTCAGACTAGAAATTGCTTTGGCCTGGTGCTCAGGTAACTAACTAAGCAGAATGCTGCCATGGTAGCTAGGTCCATGGTAATAGTGACAGGCAACTACATTCCATAGGAGAAGGAAGGACGAGGAAGAGGTGATCACAGGAACCTCACTGGATTCCAGCCATTACTTCCACTTCCTTCTGATCCCCACCCTCCAGCTACAATTGATCTTGGTGCTGAAATATAAAAGATGTAGAAGCTGAGGCAGGCGGATCTCTGTGAGTTCGAGACCAGCCTGGTCTACAAGAGCTAGTTCCAGGACAGGCTCCAAAACCACAGAGAAACCCTGTCTCGAAAAAACCAAAAAAAAAAAAAAAAAAAAAAAAAAAAGATGTAGAAGCTTAATTGAAAGTGTGTTCCATGATGCATCATGCATAACTCTGTTATCATTTATAATGGGGTGGGGACTTGGAGTTATATAGCTCTTTTGTGGTCATCTAGGTTCCTGTAAAGATCCCTTCATCCATACTCCAGAAGTAAATATGTAGTCTCAAGTACATCTTGTTGGTGAAATCATTACTTCTCTCTGCTGCTGGTATTCTGTCTAGATCAACAGACTTTTTTTCACATGGCTGCAGCAAAAGTTAATGTAACAGGCTCACAAATACAAAATAATTCTTCAATTTGATGCAGTTTGTCCACACACAAGGATTTATTTGCTTATTGATCAAACATTTAACACATTTCTACTAATGATCATCAATTATGGAGGAATTGGTAGAATTTAATTTAAATCAGAAAGGAATAATATTTAATAATCTTTGTCTGAAATGCATTAAATGTGCACTGAGGAAAGCAGATTGAACCACTGATGGAGTCCTTAAAAATATTTATAGGAAGACAAGTTCTGTGAATGAAGAAAGGTGACTAATATCGTTAATCTATTTGCATACTAGAAAACATTTATATGGTATCTATTCATATACAATTTTCATTACAGCCCATATATATGTTCTTTCTGCAATAGCTCTTTATATGAGAGTAGTTTCATGTGTGTATCTAGTGGTCTCATCACCCTCTTTTTGTTTATTGAGACAGCATCTCTTACTGGGACATGAAGCTTATTGGTTTGACTATGCTGTCTGGTGAGTGGGCTTCAGGGATCCTCATGTTGCTGCCTGTCCAGTGTGAGGACTACAAAGCACACGTCACCATGCCCAGTGAGGAGCAAACTCACAACCCCATGTTAGATGGGAAGCATTTTACTAACTGAGCCCTCTCCCAGATACCACAACAGTGCACTCACTTAAATTGTGCATAATATTTGGAAATAAAAGCTTGGCGAATGGGGACCATAAAAGGGAGAGCTCATATTTTATCATCACGGCTGTGGTATAGACCCCATGGAGATTAGGCACAAGGGACGGAGGGAAGCTCTGTCTAAAGACATTTCTTGAGTGTTTGTCATGGGGCAATGACCTGAAAATGAGGTTGGAAGAGTGATTTGCTCTTGTACATCAGGAAGCTCATCACACTCATTAATAGTTTCTTCTAAGTGGTGCCAAAATGAGTCAAAGCAAGAAGACCAACCACAGAGAACAAACCCCAGGGGCTCTGAGTACAGGCTTGGAGCAGCAATGAGGGAAAAAAATAAAACAAAAGGGGAGAGAACCAAGAGATAGATCCAAATGGCAAAATGAAAGTTCAATGCAGAAAAATGCAGACACATCCCCAATACAGGAAGGTCTGTGCGCAAGTGATTATGCAAATAAAGAGAGAGGGGTTAAAGGTTGAGGTTTCTTACAAGTAAAAATGCCCACAGGCATTATCATATGCCAGATTTGGGTTCATTACTAGAAAATGATTAGAATCAATGCTACAGTGTCAGGAGTCATCCAAATGGAGAGGCTGGCTTATGAAAAACAATAACCGAATTAATGAACAGGCTTTAACCTTTAAGTTCAACACATATTTAATTCTGTTTGTCTGAGCAAAACTTAAATATAGGGGAAGTAATTTATTGTTAAAGCCATGTAAAGTGCAATGATTATTATGCTAATAAGTTCGGATAAGAAGAATCCCTTGCTTTATAAATGTCATAGATTAAAAATGGATACTGCTAATAATTACAGCAGCGATGATTTTATGATTTTAAACACAGATCATTTTACTCCGGTGTTAATTGTCTTTTGAAAATTTAGCAGTTTTATTTTAATCATGTGGTATCATATATAAGCATTTGGGATATCAAAAAACTACTCACATGTACAACAGCTTACAGCCGTATGCTAGATATTTAAAAGACATGGAGTTTTCCACATTTGTTCTGAAGGGATGGCAGTTTAAAATGCTATGAGAGACGTTTTTATAGGAGCACAATTTGCTTTAACAGTCATTGCTTTGGGTTTTAGATCTTGAAATGAAGGCTGTTCATGCCTAAGTGGCTCTCATATTTTGAATCAATTATCTCTGGTATTTGCAATTAGCGTGCTGGTCACTTTTTAGCTGCACTCAAGTTTGAAATGTTCAGATTAGGTAGAAGAAATTAACTCGTTTGTGACCTTTAGCATGAATAATGTGCTTTTCCAAGATTTCAGATTAACGTTGAAAGTAATTCAATTTTATAAGCCAACTGGTTGCAGAAAGTTGGGTTGTGCAGTGTTTGGGGGAAGATGAATATTTTATAACGCATTAAAAAGTCCTCCTAATTTTTCTATCTAAATATTTCATAAATGATTTCCCTACTCTCCCTCCACCCAGAATACAACTCTCCCACTTCGGACCCTAAATTATCTTTCCTGGCACTTTTACTTTCAGATCTGCAGTCCGGCTATGTCTGACTGTTAGTATCCAAGCAGGTCTGGTTTCCTCAGTCATTTCTTCCTAAATAACCTCGTCAGCTCTTTTTGTTCCCACAGATTGAAATTTTATTTTGACCCCATTTTCAATAAGGGAAACTGACCCTATCTCTATAAGGATGTAGTTAAGTTTTGTCAGTGACCATTTTAGACACCAAGTTATGGTTAGTGAGACAAAAAAAGTCTGCTTGGACTGGGATGATGGCTTTGTTGGTAAAATGTTTACTGTGAGGACCTGAGTTCAATCCTCCCCAAATCCATATGCAGAATTCCATGCCTGGTGATGAGAGCTGTATTCTCAGTGATGGAGAAGTGGAGACAAGCAAATACCTGGCCAGCTTGCCTATATAAATTGGCCAGCTCCAGGTTAGTCACAAGTCCTATTTCAGAAGGCAAGGTAGCCATTTCCTGAGGAGCACACGCATTTCCTGAGGAACACACACATTTCCTGAGGAATACACACGCACACACACACACACACACACACACACACACACACACACAGAGGGACTTTCTAGAGGAGGCCTCTTTGGAGCAAGGTCAGTTGGAGGAAAGAGGAATGAGAAGTGGGGAGAATGAATAGAAAACCCAGCTCTGCTTTGAGCCAGTTCTGTCATGTCTAGATATGGTTTCTAGAATTCCTGCAAGATGAAAACACCTTAAACAGAAGAAGCTAAAAAATCCCTGAGAAGCTGAGCTGCAGTTTTCACTTGCAGAGCCCAGTGTTCTTACCGATAACCTTTCATTTGTCATCCCCATTCCCTGTCCTGTGTAAAACATTTTGAATGAATGAAATGACTTTTGTCATATGCGGAACTGAATACAGATGAGATGCGCAGAATGAACCCAGGGCATGGAATGATGCATTCTCCTTCCCTTTCTTTAATCATTGTCCATATTCCACCAAAGAGTAGTTAGAATTAAAGAGAGAAGATTTAAAATTTGATGTAAACATAGCTAGCTATGATGAGAAAGCAATACATAGGTTAACTGAATAAATAACATGACTCTATTTTCTGATTTTAAATAAATGTAAGTTAGACAAGAAAGAATATTCCTTTCTTTTTGATATTAAATAAAATAAATTTAATGGCTCAAAACAATACACATCCATTGTCCTACAGGTTTTTAGGTCCAGGTTCTGGACATAGTCCTTATGTTGTTATCAGGGCTGAATTCTCCCCTAGAGTCTTGGCTGAAGAAATAGTATTCCTAAGCTCACTCAGGTTATTGGCAATTTTTTTTTTGTATTTCTGAGACTGAAGGAAGTGGCTTCTTGCTGTTTGTTACTTAAGACTGTCTGTAGGGTGCTACTGTCAATTGACAGAGAGCAGCCATCTTCTCCTAAGTTTGCATGGGAGCCCCTCTTCCAGGTGGCTAACAAGATAGAACTTTACTAACCTCTCTTCAACTCATTATGAAACCTATAACACATTCTGCTGTGACTTAGAAGCAAGTCACTGGTCCTATTCTTGTTCAAGGGTTAACACTTGGGGCAGAAGATAATATTGGGCATCTTGGAATTTTAAATTTTAATGGTATATTTTGAAGTGGTGAATCAATTTATATTATTCTTAGATATAATTCTATAATACTAAGATCTAAACTAGAGCAATTGGGAGATAACCAGTTACTTTCTTGTTGTGACAATATACTTGACGAACAAGAACTTAAGGAAGATAGAATATTTTAGGTCGCAGCTTGAGGAATCTTGCCTGTCAGGGTGGGGAAAGGCATAGGAGCTAGGCTGGTTACAACATGTCTGCAGTCAATCTGCGTGCTTAGCTCACTTTCTCCTCTTACGATTTTCAAGACCACAGTCAAGATATGGAACTAGCCATATTTGTATTGGGTCTTTCCACTTCAGTTAAATATCTTCAAAAACTTTCTCAGAGACTTATACTTTAGGAAATTCTAAGTCCAGTCATGATGCTAATGATGATGGACCACCAGGGGAACAATCTTGATGCTTTCTTATTTCTTCTTGGCATTATCAATATACACGGATGAAAGTTATGGTACTAGTTAATGAAACATGGTTCAACTAAGGTAGGCAAAGTAATAGTGCTGAGTTACGGTGATATTTTATAAGTAAATGATATTTTGTAAGTAGATGTTTCTATTTGCAAGACCAGTAGGAAACAAACCCACCAGACTATTCTTACAACTTCTGAACAATTACAGTTGTTGATGCATTGACTAGGTTCTATTTCATAAAGATGCATTCCCCCCAAACAAAACAATTATCTTTATGTTGATATTAAGTTGATATTCAATGAAGATTCTGTTTTTAAAGATTCTTTTTTATTTGTGTATATGTGTGCGTGTGTGTGTGTGTGTGTGTTAGATTGTGAATAAATGGTATGCATAAACAGGTACCTAGGGAGGTAAGAATGGGTCATTGGGTCCCTTGAAGAGGGAGTTACAGAAGTTTATGAGTCACCCAAGATGGAAAACATCCAGTCCTCTGACAAAGCATTAATTCTATTAGCTGCTGAGCCATCTCTTTAGACACTTATTTAGGTCATAGTTTGAAATGTTTTAGCTTTTGAGGCAAAATTTAAAAGTAGCTCTGAGTGCCTGTTGTTATAGATGAAGTTTTCTCCCCATCAAATACATGTGCTCAGTTTCCTTATCACACTACTATATGATGTTAAGGGATGAAGTGTTTGGGGTGAAGAGAATTTAATAGGCTATGAGATCAAAATGACCATTGGTAATCTTATGAGTTGAATCAGGAGAAACAGCCTCTCTTTCTTTTCAGTAATGTGAGTATAAATGGAAGACCCAGTAGTGATGGCCTGGTGTGGCTCTGCACAGACACTGAGTTTGTCTGCATCTTGACCTTAAACATCTCTAACTATAAGATATAAATGTTTATTGAGTGACTCACCCTTTTATGGCAATCTGTTATAGCACCCTACATTTACAAAGGTGTCTACCAAGACATTATGTAACACAGAGAACTGATTTGGAGTTGATGTTTTAAAAGACAGAATAACTGGACAGAATAACTCTATACCAGTAGTTTCTACTTTTACTTTTTGGAAATATCCCATCTAATTCTAAGCTTATTTTAACTATTGCCAGACTATTGTGAGGCTCACATTAAGTTAATCATAGAGGAGCTGGTGAAATGGCTCATTGGATAAAGGTGTCTGGTGCCAGACAACCTGATTTTCAGAACCCAGATGGTGGAAGGTAAAAATTGACTCTTGTTAGTTGCCCTCTGACCACCACATGTGTACGGTGGTGCTCTTGTGTGTGTGTGTACATATACATGCATACACCCAAATAAGTGAATTTTAAGTTAACCAGAGTGAATTGACATTTGTAGAACACTTTAGGAAGAGTCAATTTTTAATAGTTCTGCGATATGGGATTCCCCTCTGTATGCTGTGAATACCATTGGTTAATAAAGAAACTGTCTTGGACCTGCACAGGGAATAGAGGTGGGTGGGGAAAACTAAACTGAATGCTGGGAGAAAGGAGGCAGAGTCAGAGAAAAGTCATGTAGCCAACCCAGAGACAGATGCTGGGAACATTAAACCACAGCCAGGTGGCAATACACAGATTAATAAAAATGGGTTAAATTAATATGTAAAAGTTAGCCAATAAGAAGCTAGAGTTAATGGACCAAGCAATGATTTAATTAATACAGTTTCTGTGTGATTACTTTGGGGCTAAGCAGCCGGGAACAAACTAGCAGCCTCCTTACTACAGTTCTGTAGCACAAAACCATCTAATATTTATTAAGCCTTAGTTCTATTTTTTTGTGTGGGAAACTCCAAGAATTAATAAGAAATATGCATATTTATCTCACCTAATATTGTTGTGAATGTTTTATTGCCAACAGTATGCTGTTAAAGCAATCTTTTTTACTAATTATTTTTTTCATTGATTTTACACCCCAACTGCAGTTTTTTTCTCCCTCTTTTTCTCTTCTTCCCTCCCCACTACCTCCCCTCTGCCTCCCCCACCCATTTTCCTCTGTTTTCTTTCAGAAAGCCAATCTTAAAAAATAAGGTTAAGTAATCTATTAAAGGGCACATACTTAAGACAACCTGACTCGAAAGCTCACCTGTAAACTATTGTACAGCATACTTTAGAAGAACAGAGCTACTCTTGCCTTGGACTGGTACTACTTAATGAATAACCTACCAATTAATATGAATAGGAAGCCAATTTTCATCTAGAAAACAGAATAGACTTGCTGTATTTGATGCTTACACTAACAGGAATGTGTGTTCATGATCTTAAGGTCTATTTCTACAGAATTATTATTTGCCTTTGGAAGAATTATGTTGGTGGCGTCCCCATGCTGATTTTCACACATTCACTCTAATCTCCATTTCTTCCAGTTTTATGGAGTAAATTTTCTAAGAAACTATGTTTTGTATATATGCTTTGGTATTGTTTTTAAGAGAGCTAAAGGATATACTCTCTGTGTAATTGCTTCATCTCTGATTTATGCTAAGAGCATGTATAAGTTTATCAAATGCCCACTGTTTATAAAGACAGATATGGTTTGCAATGGATTTAGGCTTCCAATAAACATGTCCTTGGGATCCTAAATGACACACAGATCAACTGAGGCTGGATCTGCTACCTTATCAGTGGTCTAATATATAGAACATATCAAAAGCCTTTCCTTTGAGGCAAGCAAGGTGATGCTGATGCTTATGGCATTCACAGAGGCAAACTTCAGGATGCAGGGGAGTGAATGACCTTCCAAGGACCCTAAAAATGAGTGCAAAGGTGACTGAGCCTTTGAAACTAGGATCACTATTTTATTCAGGAGACACAGGATGGCATAGTGCTGTTTTAGGTCCCATATAATCAGGTCATAGTACTAAGCACTGGGCTTGTAGGATGCTAATTAATTTGTAGCCGGACTCGGACAATCTTTGTTCCAGGTCCCAAAATGTAAGAACAAATGATATCAAGTGTCTGGCACAGCTGCTGTTGTACCAAGTCCATGGACTGTGGAGGAACACTTCTCTAGGTGTCTGAGGACATGCATAAGTACCATGTGAGCTTTGATTGCAGTAGGATCCATGATCACATCTGCACAGGACACAAACCTTGTTGTTCTTGAGGTCATGCAGCTGAAAGACTGGTGGTGCTGGGGCTTAAGGCTCATTCCTGTTCCTGATTCCCGTAGACGGTCGCAGGCGAATGGAGGGTTTTGCAGCAGGAGCTGTTGTTTCAGATCTCTAACTGGGGCGAGGATATTTGCTACTCACTCTGGAGTACTCGTGGGTGGGACTTGGGCTTGTGACTGTAGCAGCAGTCACAGGTTTGAGGATATTAAGCCTTGAGTCTTAGGTAGGGATATACCAGGCCCAGGGTCTCTATTGCTTCAGAGATGCTGCTGCTTCCTCAAGGTAATAATGGGGCCAGACAGTGACTAGAGCAGCTCTTGGTTCTGAGAGCTAGAGAAAGCACAAATGGATTCTTCTACTGGAGCAGAGCACTCTTGACTAGAGTTCAGGCATGTGAAGACCTTGGAATTCTCCAATAGTAGGTTTGCTGATCTGCTGCTACCATTGGGTTTCTGGCACTTTCCCTCCCATCTTTCTTTTTTCTCAGCACTGTGAGGTCCGCACAAACACCTCCATGAAGATGGGGTTGAAGTTCTAGTTACTTTGGTTTGTTCTTCGTGTTGCCTTCTTGACTCCGCGCTGCTGGTCTGTTTTCCTGTAACTTCCTCACTCATTCCAGACTTCCCTCTCAAACAGTCTCCTCAAAGCACAACTTTCCCCTTGTCTTGGCTCTTCTTTGTAGCAGTTGGGTGGAGGGCCCTTCTACCTAGTCATGTTGCTGACTATCTTGATTAATCCGAGGTGTTAAAAGAGCTCAGAAAATGAAAATGTTATGGCTGCATCTGTATTAATGCATTACTGGAATACATATGTTCATGTTGGCAGAGAGGAATCTAAAACCAAACAGTTTGGAAGGATGTAATTAGTATTTAGTGTTGAACGGACTATTTTCCACTAATTTTTAAGCATTTCCCTTTGTAGTCAAAATTCAGCTTAGACATAGTTCAGTGCTATTGATTGACATAAGGTACCACTGAGTGAATAAAATAGACAATCTTACAAGCCAGGTTCCCTTTTTGCTTGATGAACTCTTAAGATTAACCACCTACAGATTAAGTAGAACTAATATTTCCAGAAACAAATTAAATATTTCTAACACTAAAGTTGGAAAGGAAAATCCTCCAAAGAAAGCTTTCACTGCAATTTAGGAAAAGCATCATTTTGGGTGAGTTTTTCACTTGAAAATTCATTTAGTGACCTCTCAGGGATGTTGGGTAAATGCACTACTGTTTTGTAAATAGCTTTCAGTATGAAATGTGATAGGTGTTTTAGAATTGTCCAAAAGCAATCTTGAAACTTCAAGTAAAGTTAAAAAAAATGTCTCTAGTATTTGTGGGTGTCCTCTAAACGACGGGAAACTGACAACTTCTACTAAACCATTCGAGAAGAAAGCATCCATGCAAATTAGGAAATTTTCCCCTGGTGGAATAGAGACATTTAAGGACAGAAGTGGTAAGGAATGTGTATGTTTACCCGGTGATCTTTACTGAATCAGAACTGTTATCAGGGTTTGGTACTTTCTGTTTATTTTCAGATCCTTCTTAAATCACCTTTTGTTGTTTTCTTGGTAAGTCTAAGGCCTAGGAATTAGGCCCTGTGGTTACTGAAACACAACCAATGGTCTTTAAATTTTTAAATACAAAAGAAATTAATAATAGACTGAGTAGCCTAATACAAAATGTTGGAAAAGTAAGTAATTTCTTCCACCTACAATTATTTATTTTTTTTAAAAAATAATGGTGTTTCCTATATGTATTTATGAGCTGTGCAAAACTCATGTTAAAGGTAGTTTATTATATATTCTCAAGCACGGCTCCTCATGAGGCTGTCGTATAATTGGTGGCATGGGTTTATCACTGTTTTGCTCCTAACTCAAAGTTGTTTCAATTTATGTGTAAATATAATCCTTCTTGTCTCAATATGAGAGGAAAAAAAGCTTCTAAGGACAGTCTCTATAATTTTTCCTTTGGTGCTCAAAATGTAGCAATTATTGGAACAAACAGAAAGATGAACAATATCAGTTGATTAACTGCGTTTCCCTTTTAAGCCACGACATCCATTCCTATGGAGGAACTTCTGAAACCAATAGACAGTTTTGGAATAAAAGCAAAGCAAATTCTTCCTCATTATATAATTAGGTCACAGGAGATTCACACTTCCTTTCAAGTATCATATAGATTCTGGGGTGTGTGGGCCACTGTGAGAAATTCATCTTGAGCTCATAAAACCACGAATTTTCTTTTTATTGATTATAACCCCAGACTGTATTTTTAACATTGGGTTGACAATATTTTTCTGAGTACATTGGTAGCTATTTAGTGTTATCAAGAAAAGGTACATTTGTTAAACAAGCAATCTTACATGTGTAGATTTTTCTCTTTAATACTTACTGCTAAAATAAAAAAAATGAGTGTGTGTATGACTGTATTCATGTATTTCGTGTGTGTGTCTATTTATTTGTGTGTGTGTCTATTTATTTGTGTGCATTTCTAATACGGATGACAATTTTGCCTCCTGTTTACTTCCTGGAAACATTTATCTTTTATCCAAATTCTCTTCTGAATTGTTCACACATCTATTGTTCCTGTTTTTCATAGTTAAATATTTGATACAAAAATAATTGTTCAAAGAAAGACACTTGTCGATAACTCTATCTTAACCGTGCTTTTTTCATGTTCTCTTTATCTCTGATTCTATCTGTGTATGTGTCAAATATGAATTTTATCTTTTACTTGTTTGCTTAATGTTTTAGTACAAACATCTTATCTTAATGACATCATAGTTTTTGGATCAGCTTTGGATTAATTGACATTCTTTTTGACTTTGTAATTTTATATGGGGCACAGTTTACTTTATAATCAATAGAAAATTTTCAGTTACGGCATTAAACTTTTCTTATGTCTTCTAATATTTCATTTCTTAAGAGAAGCTTACCAAGTTCTTTTACTTATTACATGTTTCATTTGAATTTTTTGGACAAGTGTGCCAAGAATTAAACAGATTGGAGGATGTAGGAAAGAATGGGATAATATCTTTAAAAAAAAGAAAGAAAAATAAAAAGTGATTTTATTCCCAGGCAACTTCTTACTTCTGTAGTAAAGTATCAATTGTTATCAAACAAATAAACCACATTCGAGTATCATGCTTCTTATTGCTTAAAATTAGGGAAATAAAGGAAAGGACTAAAAATACATATAAAAAAGTCCTTTGGTTTACCTACTATAGCTCTCAGAGATCCACAATAGGAGTTTAATGAATCAATATAGAAACCAAAGGAATTAAGGAGAGAAATTATTCTTACATGCAATTATGTAATGCCTGCTGTATGACGACTTTTCCTGTGCCCTTTAAAACTTTCTATGCTTTCCTCAGTCTTGAAACTGTGGTATCGGTGCTCACAAAAATGGCCAGAGAGGGGAACAGAGAAAAATGTAGAGCTCAATAAAAAGATCAATAAAAATAAAATACAAAAAAAAAAAAAGAATGGCCATTCTCCTGATTGCCAGTGTCTACCATAGCTTTGTGAACATAGCCTCAGCCTTTACCACCCATTTTTCTAACCAGGGTTTCTATCTAAAATCTCAATCAGAAAATGCATTGCTCTTGGGTTCTGTTCTTTTCTTTATTTTTTATCTTCCAGTAGAAACTGCCAGTGACGTCATCTTTCTTCTAAACATTTACTCATTCACTCATTTCCTTCACATCCTCCTAGTTTTTGCTGTATTGCTATTGGGTCTCACCACTTGCCGAAATTACCTCTGCTAAGTTAATTAAATTCTTTTGGGGTCTCTTAGTTGAGCTGTTAAGTAATAATCTCAAAAACCTTTCTACTAGGCTTCTATGATATCATGTTCACTAAGAGAGTAGAGCAGTGTTCAAAACATGCCAATCTATATTCAGAGATACTATCCTATACTATGACAGTGAATTCGGCATAGGAAGGATGAACATATGATTTCATGGAATTCAAAGAACTATTAGGATTACATATGAATCCAATGTTTTCAGTAAGTCTAATAAGCCAATGAGAACGGATCTCTGGTGATTGTACTGCATGGTATAACAGGGATGTTCTATTTTTCTGCTTTACTAGGCTAGTAATAACCACAACTGCTTGATTCGAGGTAGGAAGAGTAAGTTATGGGTATTTACTCCAAACGCTCTCTGCATCAACTTTCTATATACCATATTCTACATCTGTTATTTCTTCCTTTTCATTTCTGGCCTAATTCACATCCTGTTCTTATTCATGTGGATCTTTAAATACTGTCTGGGCTACTTTCCACTTACAGAGGGGATGTCTCCTTTGCAGAATGGCTACCCATTGTCTTGACTATCTTTTTTTATTATTATTTATTTTTATTCTTTTTTAATTAAAATTTCCACCTGCTCCCCGTTTCCCA
This sequence comes from Chionomys nivalis, assembly GCF_950005125.1. Lineage (NCBI taxonomy): Eukaryota > Metazoa > Chordata > Mammalia > Rodentia > Cricetidae > Chionomys > Chionomys nivalis. The sequence goes on along the minus strand of NC_080109.1, from coordinate 30,932,641 downwards.
TTTCCCTCCCCCTCCTCCCACATATTGCCCCCTCCCCCATCCCCACTCCTCCTAGACCACTAACTGTGTGTTGAGGATTTGATAATTTTCTATGAATATGAAAATTAGTCCTTTTGTCCACACATATTTCACACGTGAAATTTGAGATAGCTTACTCCATGGAAATTCTATTATATTCATAATGACTATGAAAATTTACATAATGATCTACAAAGTCTATGATGAACTATTAGTCTAAGCTAACATTCATTGGACATGAGACTAATTTGAGTGGACAAAGATATTTTCATATAAATTGCATTTTATTAATTTAATTTGTTAAATTTACATTTTTATTGTAACTAGGGCTTTACTTTATTATATCCTCAAAGCACAGAAAAAAATCAATAACTTAAAAGTCACTTACTGGAGCCTGAAGATGGTAAAACGTTTGGTTACAGTACTGCAAAAGAGAGTTACATACAAAGAGTAATTAGGGCTTGTGGAAGCGGGGGATGTGAGAGCTAGAGAGATGGCTCAGCAGTTAAGGACTCATACTGCTCTTGCAGAGAATCCAAGTACATTTTCCAATACCAACACATGGCAGCTTACAACTGCTGTAACTCCAACTCCAGAGGATCCAGCACTCACATACATATACAAGACACATGTACACACACTCACACACACAGACACACACACACATACTTAAAAATAAATAAATCTTTCATAAGAAAGAATGTGACTTTTTTTCTTGGGAGAAAGATATTTGTTAATTGATTAAATGTATATATACATTTATGCCTGAGTGTATCCTATGCATGCAGGAGACAAGATGAGGGTATCAAATCTCTTGGTACTGGAGTTACAGGCAGTTGTAAGCCAGCCTACATAGGTATTAGGAACAAAACCTAGGTCCTATGAAGAGTACCAAGTGCTCTTATCTTCTGAGACATCTCTCCAGTTCCTCTGAGAAAGTTTTTTTTTTCTTTAGAGTATGCAGTAGTTTAATGAAGGCAGCAACAAAATAAAATAGCAGACAAGAATCACAAAGAAGTGATCTTGAATTAGATTTGCTAAATGAGCCTGTCAGTCTCAATTCCTGTACAGCTCTGAAATCTTCCATGCATGTACCAGGCTTTCTTTTTAGCCACCAACCAGCTCCCAAATCATGACACAGAGACTTCTTATTAGTTATAAATTCTCAGCCTTATCTTAAGCTTGTTTCTTGTTAGCTCTTATTCCTTAACCTGTTTCTCTTTATTTGTGCTTTGCTTCGGGGATTTTGCTTTTCTTTCTCCCTCCCTCTGTCTCTCCCTCCCTCCCTCCATCCCTCCCTCCCTCCATCCCTCTGTCCCTCCCTCCTTTCTTTTCCTTTCTTTCTTTCTTTCTTTCTTTCTTTCTTTCTTTCTTTCTTTCTTTCTTTCTTTCTTTTCTATCTTTCTTTCCTATTGTCTCCATGACTGGCTGATAGCTGCATGGCACATGGTCCTGGGTGTGTCCTTCTTTCTCCCTTGTTCTCTTCTCTTCTCTTCTCTTCTCTTCTCTTCTCTTCTCTTCTCTTCTCTTCTCTTCTCTTCTCTTCTCTCTCTCTCTCTCTCTCTCTCTCTCTCTCTCTCTCTCCCTCTCCTACCTAGCTACTGGCTATTCAGCTTTAATTAGAACATTTAGTTGCCTTAGGCAGGCAAGGTGAAACAAATGCAACGTAACTTTACATAATTAAACAAATGAAGCACAAACAAAATGTAATGTATCTTTAAATCATTAACAAAGGCAGCAGAAACAAATATAACACACCTCCACATAGTTAAAGTAATATTCTGCAGCACAAACAAATGCAACACATTTTATATAGTTAAAATAATATTCCACAACACATGCAGACATCGGAATTAGGTGCGAATATAAACAAAATGACTTTGTAAACTATTTAAACAATGACCTTTGTGTTAGAAGAACTGAATTTTACTGAAGCAGGGTGAAAAAAATCACCATTTTTATATGAAATCAGAGAAGAAAACAAAACCCTGCCATCAAAGCTTTAACATTCTGTTTTATCTTTAATCACAATGACATTTTGTTATTCTAGCTCTTAAAGCACATGCATCTGTGTGTTGTGTGCATGAGCCTGCCATGGCATTGGTGTGGAGGTCAGAGGATAACTCTAGGACACAGGTCTTTCCTTATACCATGTGCTCTGCACATTGAACGCATGGTCAGATTCAGCAGTTAGTATGTTTACTCCTTGGGGGATTTCCCTAGTCCTCTAGTAAATGTTTTTATATTAAGTAAGAAATAAAGCACCAGAAAGAAAGACTAAGAGGGTAATAGAAATTGTGAACAAAGAAGCAAGAAATTATAGCTTATAGGAACAAATATAATTTGGCTTTAATAATGTTGATATGATGATGGCAGTGATAATTTAACTCAGATTCTGAGGATCCCATGTCAGGAACAGAAGATATTGTGTGCTAATCTTTAGTGTGCTGTAACTGGGACTAGTTCTAAGATGATAATTAATATCAGTGGATATTTTTCTTTAAAATCCCAGAGAGACAGGTTTGGGGGTAGGGACTGACTCCGTGGTTGAGAGGTAATTCTATGAGCAATGATAAAGTAGGAGCAAGTTCAACAGTGAGGAGCAGATGACACACACAAAAAAACTGAATTGACAATCTAGGTGTCTTTGAGAAATGGAGAAGCTGATTTCCAGGGGTATGTGAGAAACAGTGAATTAAACACAGAATACCATTTTTTAGTAACCTGAATACTAAGAAAGTAAGAATATTTATATACCAGCCACTGTCAGTCACTGCTGGAGGGTGCTGGGGTTGGGAACATTAATTCCACAGAACTGGCTGCCTGCCCTGAACACACAGAGCAGGCTCCGTTGGCCAGAGAAAGCCTTCAGCAAAGAATTATAGATGCTGTATCTTGGAAGTGTTTTAAGCAGGCATGAAAATGTTAAGAGCTGGAGAATGTGAGTTGAGTCCTGGAATACAATTATACCAAAAGATGGGTGTTGGCTTTGTTCTGAAGGAAGGCATTTTCTCACTGTCATAGGGTCTGTTCTAGCTACAAAGGATTGCATCTCTTACTAAGACTATGAGATTTCTTTTCCTGCCTACTCAGTGATGGCAGATCCCTTCTCCCAGTTTGGACTTTCTGAAAGAAAGACAAAAGTATCTTTACTTAAGAGATTTATTGACCCCCCTCCAAAAATAAGAGATGTTTTACCACTAGGATATGTTTACTCAAAAGTGAGTATGATAAAACCACTTTGCCTGTCAGGCACTATACTCCTGGATCCACTAACTAACCTCCAGCATGTGGTCAAAAGAGAGAAAGAGTGTGTTGGTATACTGTTTGCAAAGTGGCTTTCAGATACGCTATTCCCAGTTCTTGGAATGTTAAGCAATTGACAAGGTAATTTCATGCCAACTTGTCAGCTGTAGAACTGAGAGGAAGCGACACAGGGTTCTAGGGTGAGCATGTGATGAGCACTGAAAAACTGCCACTGAGATCTGGGTTGGAACCCTGTTTAGCGTAATGGGTTGAAATTTTTAAAAAGGTCATTAAAGGTTTTCCTGATGAACACTCTAAGTAACAGTGTGTTGGCAGAGGTTTCTGTCCTTCCTGATCCTGCAGCTGTTCAGTCCCAAAGAAACAGAAAGAGGCTTTCATTAATTATAAACTGGTTAGCCTCTTAGCTCAGGCTTCTTATTAACTGATTCTTACATCTTATATTAGCCCATTATTCTTGTCTATGTTAGCCACATGGCTTGGTAACTTTTCATTGCGATATTCTCATTTTGCTTCCTCTCTGTCTGGCTTCCACTGAGTAGGGCTCCCTCTGTGTCTGACTTCCTCTGTGATGACTGCAGACAGATTTTAATTCTCTTCCCAAAATTCTCCTGTTCTCATCGACCCACCTCTACTTCCTGCCTGGCTACTGACTAATCAGCATTTTATTAAAATATAAGTGACAAATATTTACAAAGTACAAAATCATTGTCCCACAGCATTCCCTCCCCCATTTTTTAAAAAACAAGAACTTTGAATTTGATCTCTCTTGTTTTGCTTTCTTCCTAAACATTATCCATAAAAACATGTAACCAATATTCTAAACACAAACATCTATAATCCATTCTTTGGGATTGTAAGCATAATTTTCTAGGTTATTTTCTGCTGACTGGGGGCGCTGAAAATCTTATGGAGACCTAAAGAAAATTTAGAATTATGATCAAGTACTGACTGGAGTATTTTGTGAGGCTTGATCATCTCAACCAGCAGTTTTGAAACTGTTCTGGATGTCTCTGTCTCCTACCATCGCCTAAATGTTTTTCTTTGGGTTCACCTTCTTAATTAGCTTCTCTAGGATCACGCATAATAGGTTCAACGTCCCCTATTCATGGCTAGAAACCAAATATGAGTGAGTACATCCCATGTTCCTCTTTTTGGGTCTGGCTAACCTCACTTAGGATAGTGTTTTCTATTTCCATCCATTTGCCTGCAAAATTCAGGAAGTCATTGTTTTTTACTGCTGAGTAGTACTCTAAAATGTATATATTCCATACTTTCTTCATCCATTCTTCCATTGAAGGGCGTCTAGGTTGTTTCCAGGTTCTGGCTATACAAACAATGCTGCTATGAACATAGTTGAGCATATACTTTTGTTGTATGATAGGGCATTTCTTGGGTATATTCCCAAGAGTGGTATTGCTGGGTCCAGGGGTAGGTGGATCCCAAATTCCTGATAAACCGCCACACTGTTTTCCAAAGTGGTTGCACAAGTTTGTGTTCCCACCAGCAATGGATGAGTGTACCCCTTTCTCCACAACCTCTCCAGCAAAGGCTATCATTGATGTTTTTTATTTTAGCCATTCTGACAGGTGTAAGATGGTATCTTAAAGTTGTCTTGTAGAACTCAGACATCTGGGCCATCTGCTCCTATCTGAGATTTCTCAGGTGGTCTTCCTTGATCAAACCTGATTTTTCTTAATCTGAAATGAATCCACAGCTTCTCATTTCCTGTGGAAACAAAAACAAAACCTCTTCTCCAAAGTAACATACCTTAGACTTCAATTTTGAACTCAAGGCATTTTCAAAATATATATTGGATTAATCCAGCAGCATTTTTATAATCAAGTGTCTGTTAGCAGCTTTTGCTTCTTCCTCAGCTATCAAACAATTTAAAGACAACAAAATAACATGCAGTTTCCAGACTCTCTTTTTTTTCATATTTATGTGGCTTTATTTTAAACTCTATTACTTTTATTTTAATTTTGGGTTTTTGATACTAGGTTTCTCTGTGTATCTTTGACTGTTCTGGCACTCACCCTGTAGACCAGGTTGTCCTTGAACTCACAGAAATTCTCCTGCATCTGCCTCCCAGCTGTAGGGATTAAAGGTGTTTGCCACTATACCCAACTACTCTCTTTCTTTCTTTTTAAGGACTTTATCCTTTTTTTCTTTTCTCTCTCAAGCCCACACTGTAAACCATTTAAAGGTTTTCTTCATCTGAATCTACTTTTACTGTATCTCTCTCTTTTTCTGACCACATGAGTCTTTAATTTGCTTAAGCGATATGTCTAGGATTAAAGCTGTGGCTTTGATGGTTGGATCCACCACATTCCTTAGTTTTCTGAGAATCTACTCTCATGGTGGAGGTACTATCTGGAGCCATGTTTATTTCCAGAACTCTATTGAGTTTTAGGGTCCCTGCCACCATCAAGAAGCATATTATCAGCTATCCATAAACACCATTTAAGTGTTTGGTGGCAGGCCTCTTAAAAGAGCTGCAAGGTTTTGCAACTAAAATTGAGTCAGGAAGCCTCTCTTAAATGAGGCACACTTGCCTCTAGCAAACAGAGCCCACCTGAGAAAATGCTGCCAAGAACTCATGCATAACACTGTTCTTTTTTTGTCTAGAATTCCTTCTCAAACTCTCTCAGGTTTTAAGTGGATGTAGCTGTCCACATTAACACCATTTGTTGACAGAAGCTTCTGTTCCACCCAGTCCCTATCTCAGTTGGTAGAGCATGAGACTCTTAATCTCAGGGTCATGAATTTGAGCTCCACATTGGGTGCCAAAAATAGCTATTAATCTTCTTTTAAGACACCCCCTAGGCCTTTATTGTGGCAGAATAAAATATAAGGAGTAAATCTCATGACTCCTCACTAATGATTATTTCTGCTCCTTTCATAAAAGTAGACTTTCATTCAGGACATCATTTCCTAACATGTAGCAACTATAAGAGTATGTGGTCAGGTGTAGTTTCAGGTTTTTAATATCCTTATACCAGGTCTGTTAGTAAAAAGAAAAAAAAAAAAGCTTGCTCTGTAACTCTTCAAGCAAAATCGAGGGAGGCGTTTTTCACCTTAGTAGATTTGCATGTACAGCAGTATGTCCAGAGATATAATTGTGTACTAAAGAGTGGTACAGCTGCTACCTGTGCTGGCAAGATGGGTCTTCCCACAGAGAGGAACTGCTCCGTTAGTGTGAGGAAGTTGAAAGGAAAGTTGAATAGGAAGCCAGAAAATTTATCTTGTTTGGAAGACTAGAGTGATAAATATTTGAAATCAGAACTGAGAACTCAAATACAAGGATGTGTCTTCATCAGTTTAAGATAAGCAAACAAAAGGCATAGTTATTAGCTTGTACTTCAGAATATCTCTTTGTACCCTTGATGAGATGTTCTCATGTTGTTAGATTTTACATATGATCAAGCCTCACGTAATTCCCTTGAAGTGAATTGAAATAGGAAAGCTCGTTATCACCATGACACATATAGGTAGTTTCTACCTTGCATATATTGACTAAATTCTCTAAAGCTGATTTTATTCTTTAATGATGAATATAAGGATGACTTGGTCAACCATGGAAATAAAATTATTTCAAGGGAATCTGATGTGGTCACACATATTGTTTTGCTGTAATGGGATTCTGTTAATATCAATACATTTTTGAAAATATTCTCAGTTCACATGATCGAAAGGAGATAGAAGGAAAATAACTCCCTGAGTACTTAATTAGCACATAAAAATTGTATTTGAGAACAGAAGGAAGAAAAGAAATGTGCCATTTTCTTAGCTTTTCAATTCCTTTGAGTCTGGAAACTTATTAGATATCATACACACACACACTCATAGCTATATTATCTTCAATTTATACATGTCTGATTTTTTTCTGTCTGCTCTAGGTATTAATAAAACATTTTCCTATCTGCACCTATGTCTAATTACACACCATTAATACCTGTATGTAGGTTTATATAGACATATCCATTTCCAATGCATATGTTGAATGCTATCACACATTTTTAGCCAAGGCAGTCTGGTACAGAGGCCAATTGGATTCTGTTGGTCAGTGAGTCTTGGTGCACTGTGCTGCAGATGCTCTTAGCAAAAATCACACTTTCTGGACACGGGTCAGAGTAAATTCTCAAATGCATTATTTTTTCACTGCAGCTCTCTGCCATTTACTTTGTTCTCTGAAAAAATATCCCTGACCCCAAATGGAAATACACAAAGAAAAATAAAATGAAAAATCCATTTGGCAAAACTACTCAAAGATGCAAAGGAAAGTCTTGAATGAGGCTTAAGGTATAGCATGTAGGCATTCAGCGGTCAGTTTGGGTTTGGCTGAGGTCACTTGATATCATGACAGTAATCATAAGAATCATTACACATTGGAGAATTGAATAATAATTGAATAGTTGTTACTCAATTGAAATAAGCAGGCAGAATGGATTTTGATATTATAATGTGATTTCTATGTGTTCTAAGAGAATAAAAAGACAATTTCTGGTATTTAAGTAAACTACCAAATGTAAACCATCAATCCCTTGGAAATAAATCAAATGCTTTAAAGAAAGCATCTTCTTACTGTCAGCCCAGACTGCAACCCAATGGGCTGGGTTCACTGGTTGGTGACGACCATCGAGTAACTGTGTTTCCTGATAGACTTGAGGTTCACAGAACTAGGTGGTTCAGCCAATTCACAAGACTCCCAGAGATTGTATAAACAATAAATACGTCTTGGAAAAAGGACACTAATAATTGATGGAGTTGCATCAATGTTTCACAGGGGAGCCTGGGTATACAGCTTTCATGAATCATCACACATCTATGGTGGGATTTTTGATAATGAAGCTGTCTATAAGTCACCCATGATTCTGTAGGTAACCCAGTAATCTCATTGGTTTACCGAGATGGACTTAGATAAAAATGCTACTTTGTTCTGCTGCTTTCTTTTCTATCCCCTGCTAACTGGCATTTCTGTGCAACTCTCTGAAAAAATTATACAACAATTTCAAAGTTAAAAAATACATCCAGGAGACAGGAAAGAAAGGAAGGAATAGTCCAAGTGAAGAGAAGCCTGGAGATAACTTTCAAAGCAGCTTGTCTGTGTAGACAAATAGAGAAGGTTTTTTATTGGGGGAAGGCACAGTAATATAAGAATGACTCACCACATGGGAAGACAAGACCATTCCTGAGCATGCTCAGTTGGAGATCATGATGCCTACATGTTCAAATATGGTGGAAAGGATGTCCTCCATGGTTGAGAACTTAGTGTTGCAAGAGAAAAGTTTGCAGGGGATGAACTAAAAGAGTTAGTCAGATTGAGAGCAATTTTGTCTAGCTCCTTAGAACACAGGCCAGAAGAACCCAACTCTTCTCCAAAGGCATTTTGGGATGTGAATATTAGCATTAGATAATGGTTACCAGGGAAGCTGTTCATTTCACATAGGATCTATGTGGAAACCACCGCCCACCATTTTTTCTTCCAAATGATTGAAGCCATCATAGCTGAATTGCTTGAATGATTGACAACTCCCGATGGGAAAATCAAGGCAGGATTGTAGTCTCGCTTACCCTCTACCAGTTCCCAGTCTGGTAGAACTGTAAGCCTTACTGGAGTAGATCTGAAGGTCTGGTAACGACCACAATTTCAAATGCTGCCACTTTTTTAGGGAGTTTATCAGCTGCTAAAGAGTAAATATTTATCACTTATTTGAACACTCATCAAAGACAACATGTAGCTAAAAGAAACATCCCAAACTGAGTGCATAAACTTCAAGTTAGCTGCTGATGCTTTGTGGATGCTTCCCCATAAAAACGGACTTATCACAGTTGTTGTGGCCATCAATGGTTCTATATTGTGACTCCTGGTGCCCAGCAACAGCCTCAGTGCATTCCTGATAGCTGCGGATTATCATTACTTCAGATAATCTTTATACGACCCCAACCTTTAGTGGTATAGACAGTTTTATTCATACTTTGGACTTCACTTTCTGGTAAGAAAAGAGTTCCTCCATCACTATCTCAGACAGCTAGAACACCCTCTCACGGGCTATGTAAGCAACACTCAGCTCCCTTTCCATGAATCATTCAGGTGTCTTTTTTCTGCTTCACAACTTCCTTGTGTTGTTCAGGTAGATTTCAATAAAACCTCTCCAAATACCTGCTCGTCTTTATCACAGGTAGAGTGGGCCAAGCAGTTTGCACGAAACACCTTTTGAGCCTCATAGCTGCCAGCTCCAGGTACGCCTAGCTGAATTGGTGAGAGGGTAGCTGAAGAGTTCCCCAAAGCAACAGAATTGAAACTGGAGATAGGAAGGGCTATAGATGTACTGAGAAGTTATGGAACTGTTGAGAGGAGAAGAAAGACCACACATGAAGTGAGGCTATGTAGAAAAAAAAAGCCAAGACTATAGGGGCGGAGCCTCCAAAGAACTGTGATATTTTAGGGGGCTATAGATGTCAGCAATTAGAAGACTTCTAGGGAACCCCCAAGTCAGCTAGGATGTCTAAAGGCTAAGAGCCTCAGTATCCAGAGCTTACAGTTTTAATTCTAGAGCTGGTCTCTGGACTGCTTATATTTAAAGTCTGCAATATAAACATGGCTTTGAGAATGCAGAGTTGTAAGCCTCTGGTTCTCAAGACTCAGAGCTAAAAGCTCAAGGCTTTGAAAATACAGTTCATAAGTTTATGGAGTTTGGAGTACTGCAAGGATGCTAACATTCATCGTCTGTTTGTGATATCCATCCAAATGAAGGAAAGGAACCATCAGGTGATCTGTGACCCTTGTAGATTCCTCTGGAGGGCTTTATCTGAAACCAAAGAGATGATAGAATCCATAATTGTTATTCGGAGGTGGGGGGGGTTCTCTTCCACCCAGAGATTGGTAGTAAGTGATAACAAAGCCAGTTCGTTTCTATTCACTTCAAAACAGTCTGGAATTTTCTTCAGAGTTTCACAAATTAAAAACAATCATCATCATCATCATCTCAGGGCAACTACTTCATTTTTAAGTAGTTAATATATTTATTTATTTTTTGTGTGTTTGTGCCACAACATATGTGTGGGGACAGAGGACAACATCACCTTCTTCTCCATGAGACAGTGTCTCTGCTGTCTATCTCTTAAGCTTTTGAGGACTCTCCTGACTCTGCCTCCCATGTCACCACAAAAGCACGGTGATTTCAGACTTGTGCTATGCTGTCAGGCCTCACATGTGTTCCATAGATTTGAATGCAAGTCGTCATGTTTCCAAGGCAAGTACTTTATCTACTGAATCATCTCTCCCAAGCCCCAGATGATTATTTCATACCAGGTATAAAAACATAATTCATGATCTTTATTTAATGTATGAACAATTATTTTTAAATAATGATCATTTTCATTATCAAATAACACATACATCACATTAAATAATTTATCTGATGCCCTATATTATTACTAAATAACATAATTTTTGTGAGCCACCTAATATTTTCAAAGCTTTAAAGAAGGATTTTATAGGATTGATGTTTATGTATGAATTGTTTTCTTTTTAAAATGATCACTTCTTTTCTTCTTAAAATATTCTTTCCACAAACCCCTTTGAAAGCAAAGTATATCTCTAATTGACTTTTTTTCCTATAAAAGTATTAATTACTACTGGACTCTGTCTCGGCTTTAAGCAACACCAGAAGTTCTTTTTAGAGGTTGCAAAAAGGAAAAATTAAATGAAGCACTTCCTAGTTAGCATTCCTTTTCCTTCCTCCAGAAAGGAGACATTGCTGCAATCCTAACTTTTTAATTTATACTTAATGAAGCACAACAGTGATTTCTAATTGCTATTCATCTTAATAATTAATGAAATTACATTGTAAGAATTTCTATATGTGTAGACTGTTCTCGACATGTCCAGTGTGATTCCCAATGAATGGTACTTCACAAGGTCTCGGACATAGCTTTCATTCCAGGGGTAAGCGCTGGATCTCAGCAGTAACAAGTGAAGACCTGAGATCAAACACAGAGCCCTATGGAATGCCATCTTTCAAGGTAGCCTAATGAGCCTGAAATGTCAAGTGAAATCTCGTAAAAATGGAGTTTAAGCCACAATAATGGCCCATCACAACTGTCAAGCTAGTTCTCCAAGTGATATATATTTAAGATTGATGATTTCAAAAGCTCTGGGAAGTGAAGGGCTTCTAGAAAAATGACTCAAAGCAAATGCTTGATCCCAAGTACAAAAGAGTAAACTTAACCAAAAGCTGTCATGGAAGCAATTTGTCTTGTACCATTACAACAGTAACACACACAGTAACTAACCCAACCAGAAGACAAGGTGAAGAAAGATGGGAAAACAAAAGCCTGTGCTTCTCATTTACAGCACTTATAACCAGGCAGCTGAACTCTCTCTACATAGGCATACTGCTAAAACTTTACATTCTAGGTCTGTCACATAGACTACAGACTGTCGAATCTGTGGCACACAAAGGGGTAGGGTGGGCGTCCTATAAAAAGAGAAGTCTGGAGAGCCCAGAAAGCTGAGGTTAGGGAAGATTCCTGATCAGATAAAATTAATTAGCGTCGTTCGAATAAGAACAATTCTTTCTCTGTAACAGTCTGTTGGAATTAGTAATAATAAGACTTTTTTTTAAAAAAAAAAAATCCTCAACGGGCATCTCAACTCCAGTGTAGGCAGTAAGAAGAGTTGTGAAATCTTTGTGAAGTCTGTAAACTGCACACCCAGTACTTTGCTTTGGAGAAGGAGAAGGCAGAAAGACAAGCTTATGGAGAATAGTTAATTAAAGTCAGAAATAACCTTAGAATAGAAAAATTAGCACAGTGAAAAAAAATTCTTTTAATTTCTCCTAAATCAGAAACAGTTTAGAGACTGAAGCGGAAATGTGAAGGGCCCTTCCTTAATGATGCTGACCATTTTTGTTGCGCACTAGGGGATTTAGTTGTTCTGTTAACTCATTTATTTGTGCTTTCATTCATGTAATTACTCATTCGTTGACTGATACGTTCTTTTGTCCATTCATCTAAATAAGATTTTCTATTTCTTAGATCCTGGACATTGAACACTTACAAGTGTGTGCAGCAGTGCCTGCCTTTGAAGTACTTAAGCTGATTGACAAGCACAGAAATCAGTGTTATAATAAAATGTAGTATAATTTAATATGCTCAAGAGGATCCCAGCAGTTCTTAAATCTAATTGTGTCACTGTGATGAGGATGGTCAAGGCGCCTTTCAAAGAGGGCATGTTATTTGATCTGTTTCCCATGATGAGTTGAAATTTATCAGGGAAACTACAAAATATATACTTAAACAGAAAGACTATTTCAAGGAACAATGACATTTGCGGGTAATTAGAAATGAAAAATTTGAGTCTAATTTTCTATTCTGCTTCACATAATTGCATATTCCAGGCAGTAGGTAATCAGATTTATATGCAGTGAATGAGCAGATCAGTAAATGGAATAATATTTCTTAGGAAAAGAGTGAATATATTTAAAAATAATGGTAGTCTTGATTCAAAGGCCAAAAATACAAGTGAAGTAAGCTGCTTAAAAAGCACTGAACTTCCCTCTGTAGTTATTTAATAATTACTAAGCAGGATGTGTTAAATGAGGGGGTCATAGTTTCTCCCTAATTAGTAGCAACCAGGATACATTTATTTCTTCTAGGTATGTTCAGTTGGAATCCTGAGAAGGAGTTTTCCTCCAGAGGGGGTTTAAAGTACTAGCAATGAGCAGAGAGAATAAGATGTGGAAAAAACTACAAAGCACTAAGAAAATGTATAATTAGATTCTTGACAATCCTTCAGACGTACTATAGAGGCAAGTCTCTGTGGCCTCTGGTAACCGTTGCTCCAACGTCACTCCTAAGATGTCAGCTTGTAGATTTTACAAAGACATGCAGTTGTTTCTCTGTGCCTAGATTATTTGGAAAATATCTTGAAAGCTCAACTATGGTGCTATTATGGTTTACAGAGTATTTTTAAAGTTGGAAATATCGTTATTGCTACCAACTTCTCATGGAGACTTAAAGTAGCTGTTGGATTGACTTTATTGGTAAAGTAGTTCATTATTAGTATATGTGGCTCTTTTTGAAATAAGCAGAGCAGAAGTATTGCCTTAGGTGTTTTTCTTGGCACTGTAGCAAAATATCAAACAAAAAAAAACCTAAAGGAAAAAGGACTTATTTTGGCCCATCAATTAAGAAGGATCCAGGTTTTCAGAACAGACAAGGCTTAGGGATGGGGCTCTTTCCATGATAAGAGGAGTTTGCTGTGGGGCTTGTTGTTTCTTGAAGGATCAAAAAGCAGAGAGCCACAATAGGAATGGGATGGAGATTTGGGGGCATTGTAAGTTATGAGGCCTGCTTTTGAGAGACTAATTATTCCTTTAGGTCCCACATTTTAAGTACTTCACAGAATCCTCTAAGCAACTATCATCTGGAGACAAACTCTTCAACCACAAGCTTTTACACTGAGACCACAATCAGCAAATGCAAGAATATGTCTTTGTCAAAGATTCACTTCAGGTTGGTTTTCCTCTCTCTCCAAATAGATTCCTGATATTCACTAATAGAGCAATTTAGATTTTCAGGCCAAAAATATGGTTAAATATAATCTTAACTTAGGTTTTTCTCAATGCAGATTGAGAAATGTTGAAGGTAGTGTCATCTGTAAATTCTTTATTTATAGATGTCATCTTAGATAACAGAGGTGAGACAATAGGAAGAAAAGCCAGGAAGAATGAAAATCCAATGTTGGATAATCTATGAAGTAGCTCATTTTCATAGACAATATCACATGTTTCTTTGGCAACTTGAGACTCTTCAGAACGTGCAAGCTTCCAAACTCTTACTATCTGGTCCATTTTGTCCTTTGGTCCATTCATTGTTCTGGTTCAGTGCTATGCATTCTGTATGAAGCACACACATCATAGCTGTTAGCATAGACAGTTCCCCATGGACCTCACATACTTTGGTTCAGAATTGGTGTGTGGGGCGGGGAGCAATTCAGGTGAAGTGAGCCCAAGCCAAGGTTGAGGGCAAGTGGTCAGAAGCGGTGAAACCTCTGTAGGGCCTATGATGATAATGCCAGTAGCTACAGCAATAATGTAGTAAAAGGGCAGGCAGTCTCTGAGAAGTATTCAGTTTAAATACTGTGTGTTCTTTAACATTGGAATACGTTACAAAAGTTAAATTCCAAAATTCATAGGTACTGTGTACTTATTGACTAAAACATGGCAGGTTAGCACAGCCAGGCTCCACACTTCACCTTGTCTTCATTGTTAAGAAATTCTAGTGACCTTTCTCCTCCTCCTCTCCTTTCCTAAGGGAAGAACCCCAAATCTTAATATAAATTAATACTCCTCAAACACAGTGTCAGGATGCCTCCCTACTCTTTAAAAACTATTGGCAACCCCCAGATACTCTAATTGATGTGTATGACATATACAATATTTACAATATTAAGTATTAAGGAAAAACCTTTCTAGTGTAGTTTAGAACAAAAACAATCACACTGTATATTAACAGCAATATTTCATTACAAACATAACTTTGTTTCTTCAAGCTGAAGATGGTAATAAAATACACTGAGTTTTTAAAAACCCCAATGTCTGCATTCGCAATGGGAGCTATTTCTCTATGTCTGCTTTGATTAACTCTGCTGAGATACCACATGGAACACACATTCTAACAAACTCCACTCTCTGCCTATGAGGCAAATGTGGAGAAATGACAAGTGCCATCTTGATGTTGCTATGAAGTCATTTTGTCCTTCCATATTCTCTAGGGTAGTCTCAAGCATTCTCAAAATTTTCTGGATTGCATTTTGAGAATTTCCAGCCACGGGTAGGTCTGTCTCCTCTTATGCTTTAAGTCTCAAAATTGTTGTGCTCCTGTCAAAGTTGTGCTCCTGTCCTCATTGTCCCCAATACAAAGTCCATAGACCCCACATTGAAGGCTCCGGCACCTTCCCTGAGCTCCAGTATTCTCTTGCATCTTTGGTACTTGCTTAAATCATCCAAATGCTTTCAGGAAACTTTACTCAGTTCTCTTACTTCTGCTTATTTGGTGAGCATTTTCTTCTTGCATGATTGACAGTTACTTGTTTGATCTACCTTATAACTTCATAACCTCATACCCTGTAGTCTGTGCCTACGTTCAGTAGTGTAGTCAATAAATTCCACTTGAAAATTCACTATTGATTTTTATTCTGCCCTTTTTCTGCTAGTTTGTTTCATCACCCAAATACTTGAACATAAATTAGCCTATCATGATAAACTGAGACTTCATAAATCTGTAAGAGAAACTCAGATGTACGCTTGAGTCTGTTGTCCTGAAAGAGATGCATTGTGCTGTACATCTGGTTTGTTTGCAAACCCTCCCAAGTATTTATGTAGGATAGGCCAGAAAATTTTGTTCCATAGGGAATGGCAGCAAGAAAAGGTAGCCTCTGAATGCGGAGAAAGACATCACTTCCATCTGTGGTTCATGACTATATGTTTCAGTCTTCGCATAAACCTCATGTTAGGGGTGATATGGTAGAAAACAATACCATTGAATCTCAGAATTAAATGGTGTGGTTCATACACTGCAGTGTTGCTGATGTTCAGCATGGCTGGTACTGATGAACCTGGTGCTGGGTTGCCACAAACTAGGCCAACTAAGCAACAAGTTTTTTCAAGCTTTCATTTTGGATACCTCAAATGGCCTTGTTCTCTAGATCACAGATTGACAGCTCATGAGCATTTAGGCATTTCTAATATATGAGAGTCTTTTTTTCATTTTTTAAATAATTGTTTGTAATGAGCTATATATTTTTTCCTCGTTCTTCTTCCTTTCTCTTCCCTCCCCTTCTACCCTCTCCCATGATCCCCATGCTCTCAATTTACTCAGATTTGTCTTTTTCTACTTCCCATGTACATTAGATTCATGTATGACTCTCTTAGAATCCTTTTTGTTGTCTAGGTTCTCTGGGATTCTGAACTGTAGGCTTTATGTCTAAAAGCCACTTATGAGTGAGTACATATTATATTTGTCTTTCTGGTCTGGGTTACTTCCGTCAATATGATCTTTTCTAGATTCATCCATTTGCCCACAAATTTCAAGATGTTATTTTGTTTCATTGTGTAGTACTCCATTGTGTAAATGTACTACATTTTCCTTATCCATTCTTTGGTTCTGTACATCATTTCCTTGTCTTTCTTACTTGGTCTTCATCTCCTGGGTACACTATCACATGCTTAAATGAAACCCTGTTTTTTATGTGCTTGGCTTTGCATATCTACCTGATTTTCTATGCAAGTTCTTAGAATCACCGCTTCTTAGAATCACACTCTATTCACCTCACTACTGCTCTCCTAAATGGCTCTTTCCTATCCTCTCTCTATCCTTTCCAAATCTTTGCTGTTCTCCTCAAAGCTTTTCCTTGTGGCTCATGAAGAAATGGGGGTTGTCTGGGTGAACTTCCACCTTGATCTGAGCCATCATTCTCTAACTTTGTCTTTTATTCTTTGAGGTGTTAGGTTGGTGGCTTGTGCTTTGTGTAAGGCCAGTGCTCTCCTGTATTGGACTGTGGCTTCTGGTCTACTCAAGAACATTTTCTTATTTCATCCTTAGGATTTCTTTCTTATTGGAACATTGCCATTAATATGCAAATATTCTGTTTCTTCTCTCATTTGAAAAGATACTGTTTGATAATAATTTTATCTCCAGTCACTCTCCTAATTATTTTTTATAGCAATAGCAAATCCCTCAAAAGTGACTTCTAATCTTCTCTCTTCTATTCTCTTTCAACTACTCCAATCTATTTTTCTGTCCTCCTATGTGAGCAGTAAAAACCACTGGAGCTTATCGCTACCTCTGTAGTGTGTAATCCAGCAATCAATTCTCAGTCTCTTTTTAAAAAATATTTTATCATTATTTTGCTGGGGTGTGCACATGTGTGCATGTGTGTGTGCATGCTTGTGTGGGTGTAAAGGTCAGGGGATAGCCTTTGCCACTTTTAGACATAACCTGGGATCCAACTCTGGTTAACAGGCCTTTGAGGCCTTTACACACTGAGCCATCTCATCTGCCCCAGTCAACACTCTTTATCTTCTTGTGCCCATTATCATTTGGCTTAACCACTGTTTACTTCTGGAGACACTCTGTGCCCATCACTCTCAGTTCTTCTGCTGTTGGATGGCTGCTCATTTTAAGTCTTTCTGGCTAAATTTCCAGAGTCCATACTCTTCATTTTCTGAGCTTGCTCTGTGGTGCTATCCCATCTGCGCCCTTGGTTCCAAAATCCACACTGTGGTATTATTATTCCTGAGAAGTAATTTCCTGGGTTTCTGCTGGTGACAAGAGCTTATTGTGTTTTAACAAAGCAGGTTTGGTTTTCACTAGCTTCCTCCTACCTGTATTTAGAGTCATGATTGCTAACATACTGTTTTTTGTTTTCCCTCTCTTTCTCTTGCAACTTCAGGATACTGATGAATGATGTTTGCCTTTTGCAGAAATTCTGATTCAAGGAATCAAAGGCATGTTGTTGGGATTACAAAGGAATGGAAGAAGAGAAGTGAGTCGTAGAGTCAAGGTTAGGAATTGAGTGATGGCACCAATAAAAGAGAAGGGAGCCTAGTATCTATTTTCCCAGTTAGGCAAATAGTCAGCATCACTGAGGATTCTAAGGGACACAAAGTGAACCAAACTGTGAAATTTCAACTAGCTATATTCTTGTATATTGAGTCCCAGAGATCATTTGATTATGGTCACTTTCCACACTGTTAATTAATGCTACAAATGAGTAAAAATGTATGATATTTCATGTTCCTGAGGAAAATTATATTGCTTAATGGTCTCACATTTTGCATACATCGCATTATACTCTTTGGACAGTTATATTACAATTCTGACGGCTTACTCTCCTCTGAGGGGAGGGGACTCAGCACAATTCTGTTAATCCTATAGCCTGTCCTTTACGTGTCTCCTTCGCTGCTTTTCTGTGTTTCTAATGTCAAGTGGACTAGTTCTGGCCTGCTGCAGATACCTTCCAGGTTTGTCCGCGTCATTACCAGCCTGGAAACTTTCCATAGGTCCACACTATCCCAGCGCTAACCCCAGTGCCACAGCCACAACCACTGCCCACTCTTCTGCTGTCTTTGCCGGGTATCACTGAGCTGAAACTGGATTCCTCCAGGTTGGAACTCCTGCTGGCGACTTCCCACTCTCCCGCAGCATATGCTCAGGATCTGCGGTCCTCTTGTCACGGCACGCACGTCCTCAGTGCATCTAAACATCAGGGTGGCTTAGCAGTGTTTTGGCAGGCTGCGGAGGTCATTAGCCGTACATAGGTGTTGAAAATATGGTTATATTCCAGCTGCGCTGTTTTTTAATGCATAGATAACGAAGTTTCAGATTCTTCTCATATTCCAGTATTTATCAACATGCCCCCAAAATATATATTTTTAAGGTTAAATTTAGAGTAGTGTGTTAAAAGAATAACATAAAAAATATGTAGTTGGTGTTGGTAAATTGTGATTATTATTATTATTAAATCAAGAGAAATGACCTAAATTAATAAAAGTGAATTAGAGTCACTTAATTTTTACTAAATCATTGATATTTTATTCTAATTTAGATATTTCCTTTCCTTTAGGTATTGGTCTTCCTGCTGTGATCCTCATTTTATCTGACCATTTTATTAGATGTTTGATTAGTTTTTTTGCTCTTCTGTTTCAAGTATGAAAAATATTCTTTCTGGTAGTGCTAACAAAAGTCACAGACAGGAGTATAAAACTTGCAAACTTTACACTAAAACTTGTCAACCTTAAATTTTTTCCATTTTTTCTTTTATTGTTTTTATTGTGCTCTACATTTTTCTCCGCTCGCCCTTTTGTTGTCCCTCCCCTTCTACCCTCTCTCATGACCCCCATGCTCCCAATTTACTCAGGAGATCTTATCTTTTTCCCTTTCTATTTAGATCCATGTATGTCTCTATTAAGATTCTCTTTGTTATCTAGGTTCTCTAGGATTGTAAATTGTAGGCTGGTTTTCTTTGCTCAAAGTCTAAAAGTCACTTATGAGTGAGTACATATTGTATTTGTCTGGGTTACCTCATTCAATATGTCTTTTTCTAGATCCATCCATTTGCCTGCAAATTTCAAGATGTCGTTATTTTTTACTGCTGAGTAGTACTCTATTGTGTAAATGTACCACATTTTCCTTATCCATTCTCCAGTTGAGGGGCATCTAGGTTGTTTCCAGATTCTGGGATTCTGGTTATTATGAACAATGTTGCTATGATGAACAGAGTTGAGCACATTTCCTTCAAAATTATAATTTAACAAGCAGGAAAGTCTTCATGCTTTTAAATGTGGTTTGAGTTTTTGAAACACATTTTCCCTTTTGAAGTATTGAGTATGTCTATTGCTATCTTTGTTCAGTTCATGTTTAGGTAGTCAAGATGTTGTGAGTTTTATGGGTGTATCTTCTGACATTGCTTGCAGACACAGTCTCTAGCAAACTCCCAGATGCCTCGGCTCTTATAATCATTCTGCTCCCTCTTCTCTAAGGTTCCTTGAAGCTTAGATATAAGATGGAGAAAGCTCGTGATGCCTCACCCTAAACAGTGAACTACAAGCAAATAACCAATGTTTAGAGTGCGAGAAATATTCACCCCATGTAAGAGTACATTAATTGGTTATCCAAAGTCAAATGACCAGGTCTGAAAACGTATATACAAGGAATATTATACAGAGAGAGCGGGTTACTTTAATAATAATACATGCATGTAACAATTAGTGATAAGAGGTCATTAATTTGAAAGAGAGCAAAGAGTGGTACACGAGAGGACTTGAAGGGAAGGAAGGGAAAGAAGAAATAATGTAGTTATATTGTAATCTCAAAAATAAAATGATTTTAAAGAGATAATGAGTATTATTGTTGAAATTTTGCAAAGTCTATTAATATGAAAAAACAAACCAAACATAAACCAGCTAGACAGAGAAATAATTGAAAGTATGGTACACAGATGTCAGTAAATAATGTACATATACTTAAGTGTGAATATACAATATATAATATCTTATAACTCCCTCCCATTTTAAATTTTGTTAATAAAGGGCAACTTATCACTTTGGAGATAGCTTCCACACTGTTATTTTAATGAGTGCAAGGTGTTCACAAAATAGACATATTGTGGTTTATTTAGCCAGGCTTTTACACTGCAGGGTTGGCAATTTTCTATTTCTGTTGTAATAAACAATGCTGGGGTGAACATTATATACATAAATCTTTATGCACATCTTTAATCATTTCTTTAGGATGAATTACTAAAAAAAATTGCTGTGTTAAAGCATATGCAGATTTTATTTATTTACTGTAACCTGGTTTTTAGTCATAATATAATAAATGCACTTTGGAAACAATGAATATTCAAGAAGAAAAATAGGAAAATATGCTGCAACACACATATCGTTTCACAGATAAGATTATTAACATACTTTAAAAATTTATTTTCACAATTGTTTATTAGCTTGCAAATATATTTTAATATGCATATTTCTCCTTTTTAATATGTGTGGCTAATTAATATTGACTTTTGCACCCCTGAAATATTGAATCATAATTTCACCTCTTGTAGACAATAACGTGGGCATATAATGTTCTATTTAACAAATTCTTTATTAGTCAACCTTTAGGCTATTTATTGTTTGAACTCTATAATCAACTAATAGTTATTCTTGTATGAGTGTCTTTGCAAATGTATGAAAAGTAGCTACTCAAGGAGGATTCTGAAAAGGAAACAGCCCAGTCTTTTAAAATGTAAAATGCAGAAAAGTGTTTTGTGGAATATTCAAGACAATATTGCTATTTTCTTGGGATGTTATGTCTGCTCTGTGATGGGGATCAAACAATGCATTCTGAATAAAATGATCTTTTCAGATTATTAGACTCTAACATTGAATGGTGAATAGGTGTCTCTGATACCCATTAAAAGGCTGAAATGCCATCGTTGTTCAGCGGAGCTCTGATCCTTGCTTGGGTGGTTAACACCTGACGCTACTGGTGTTGACCAGTTAACTCTTCAGGCTCAGCACTTTCCCCATCTCTGCTAATGAAAGTAAACTGTCTCAATCATTTCGCACGTGTCCTCCATTCTCCTCCAAAACCTTCCCTTAGAATTGTATCCTATACTCATCGCTTCCTGTTCCTGTAATTTCTTTTCTTAGCATGAACTGCTCTTTCTCTCACAATCTCTCCTTTACGGAAAATCATTTATTTCCATTATTAGAAGATAGGCATCATAAGGATAGACACTTTTATTAATATAGTCTAGTGATATAATCTCCACAGAAGGAGGCTTAGATCAGAGTAGGCACTGATTAAATAGAGTCCCCAGATGTAATGTATTTTTCTGAGAGGGTGTCTCATCTCTGCGGGCAAGCCTTTTAGAGTTTCAATGGAGCGATTCTACAACAAGAGTACAATACCCAGACTAAACACCTTACACTAGCAAATAAAACCCCAGTACCGGGAATGGGTAACACTTTTTTGAATTGTTTCCAGTCGAGCTACATGGACCTTCCATGCACTACAGACTATTGCTAATATTCTTGGCTGCCCTCCAGAACTCGACTGTAAGATCTTGCTGCTGAAAACATCACACAACTGAGTCCCAGGACACAGGAAAACAAATTCAGCTCACTTGGAAGTTACTGGCTAACATTTTTGGTTGGAAGGTGCTATTAATGTTCCAGAGGAGAAAAACAATTCTCTATTTCAGGCAGCTGTGAACACTGTAAACAACAAAAATAACTGTCCTGATAAGATATGACCACTGGGGCTGGAGAGATGGCTCAGTGGTTAAGAACATTGCCTGCTCTTCCAAAGGTCCTGAGTTCAATTCCCAGCAACCACATGGTGGCTCACAACCATCTGTAATGAGATCTGGTGCCCTCTTCTGGCCTGCAGACATACAGACAGAATATTGTATACATAATAAATAAATATAAAAAAAAAGATATGACCACTGGTACAATAGTAGCATAAATATTATCAGAATAACCAATCACTTTCTGATTGGATCTAAAGCCCATTTCATGAGGTGGACAACCTTCAACTGGCACTATTAAATGGGGCCAAGAACTTTTGGCTAGATAAGTCCCAGGTCCTACGGGAAAACCTGGCTCTATTATTCTGTTAAATGAATACAGTATTAAAACAACTCTTAGTGACTTATCACTAAACCTACAGATCAGAGCATCTCTAAAGTCTCTTCAGAGAATCTAGCTTCTCTTGGCAGGACAACAGTTAACACAGAGTGTTTTAACTGGTCAACATGCAGAGAACAGGAGACAGTGGATTGCTTTGCCTCAAATGAGGCACACACATCCCACCTTTCCTCCACAGTGCAGGCGTCATGGCAGCGTTGTACGTGGAAAGATTTTAAGAACCAGAAGTGATGGATTTACATCAGTAAACCAGAGTTTCGGGATACAACAGGGGAGTGTACACATGAATGCACAGCAGTCACAGCAGCTGCTCAAAGTGTACACAAGCTCCAGTTAGACAAAACCCCAGCAAGGAGAGGAATGGTATGCCCAAATCCCACCACTATCTGATAAGCTACTGGTGTCGTATAGCTTGAAAAGGGAGAGTCAGTGTTCTTTAATGATAGGTCCCTGGTGGGTTGACCACTCACCAGGGCAGGTCCCACTCTCAATACTACTTACATAACACAAGCTAGCCTTAAGGAGAAATGAAAAGAAATAGTTGGTAGGAAGGCATGGGTAGGTGGAGAGTGTGCTTGAAAGGAGTTGGGGAACTGATGGGGGTCAATATGCTCAAAACAAATTACATAAAATTCTTAAAGAAGTAACAAAATATTACTGAAACAAATACAAATTTTAAAAGTTTTAAAATAATGTGAATTTATAACACTTATATCCTTTATACTCTCATTTGGAAAATCCTCAGTTTTCATGAATACCGGAAATAGGTTGGTTCAATTAAGGCCATTTTAATTTATACATCAGCAGTAGACAGTTTAATCTAGAACTACCATTTTCCACCCATTCAACTCACTTATATGTTCATTAAATTTTATATCACTTCTCAAGCCTCTCCTGATAATTTTATCATGAAGAATTTTTAGTTTTTGATGGTGTTTCTAAACTAAGATTTTGTTAAGTGGCAACCAGAGTATCATCTATAATCCCCTAATTCCAATAAAAGCCACATAATAGCATCTAGGATGATCTATTGAGTCATTAAAATTATCCTGTCCATGAAAAATAGAATAAACAAAATATAATACATGAAATATGTCTTGAACAGCTTTTGATATGAAAAGAAAATTAAAATCCTTTGAACAAACAACATTTTGAATGTTTATGGGAGAGTCCATGAGCATTTGTAGTAATTTTGATAGTTTATCAAACAATTTTAATTAAAGTAATTTCCATATGGGGCAATCATGTCACTCATAAAAGTCTGAAATATGTATTTAAAATTTCCTAGGGTTATAATAACACAAGTCTGAAACATAAGAACAAAACATGTCCCAGCAATACTTGCATCTGTCACACTGTGTGTCTTTGGGGGCACATAACTTTTAGTACAAGAAGTGCACCCACGGTGTTGCAGAAAAAGTCACACGAACTTTGGTAAATATTATTTTGCAAATTTCACTCTTCAGAGGAGTACCATTAGCAATAGCCTGACATTTATAACTATTCTGAATAATGCAACAGAAGCATTTTCAAGGCTCACATGCTGCTTTTCATATGCAGATCTTGCAGTTCTCCTCAATAATTCAGCATGTTTGGACACATCTTACTGAGTCATACTGTTCGGATTCAAACTTACCTTGTCGTGAAAGCCATTTGAGCGCTTGTAGAAAGTCATAGTTTTGGCTCTTTATTTGATAGGACCCTTTCCTTTGGTTTGGCCTCTCTGTCCCTGTTCAGATATAGATCTTTGGTAAGCAATGCTATTTGTGGACACGCTCTGCTATCTCTTTAATTAATTAAGGCAACATCTGTCTAGTTAATTGGCTACGAGTCTCAAGTTCTAAAAGTTTGAAGCCTAATGTGGCAATCTAGTCCCTCAGTCGCCTCAGCTGTTTGGTGGAGCTCTGACTCTGGCTCCTGTCAATCTGCTTCACCTGACTGACTTACACAATTTCTTACTCTTTCTAGTTTAATAGTCGCTGCCCATTACTTTCTACTCTAGGCGTGCATTAATTTCTTCAGTGTTGTGACTCATGGTAACACTACTGAGAAACAGAAATGTAAAATAATAGGTAAAATAGGTTGTATGAATTTATTTATTTAATAAGTATTTATTTAATAGATAAAATACATTGTTTTGTATCATTGCAATGTATCATACTTATTGTATATTGTATAAAATTCATTTTGATTTTGATGAAGTTCTTAAAGTCTACTGATACAATCATAGTTTATGTAATCATAGTTTATGTTTTTGTAATGGAAACATTTTACAAGTAACAACAGTCTGATCTGTTTGCATTTTGGAATATTCAATAATTGAAGAAGTCATGAATTTGAACAAGAACAAGAGGGCTATCAGGTTTAGAAGAGGTACATGGCAAGTTTAGAAGGAAGAAAGAGAACAGGGAAACAGTAAGATCTAATTAGATTATATCTCATATGATGTGGGAATCCCCTCCGTGTGCTGTGGTTATCATTAATGAATAAAGAAAATGCCTTGGCCTGTTGATAGGGCAGAACTTAGGTAGGCGGGGTAAAATGGACTGAACGGTAGGAGAAAGAAGACTGGAGTCAGGGAGATGCCATGGATCTGCTGCCAGAGTAAGACATGTTGAAACTTTGCCAGTAGATAACTAGAAATGGGTTAAATTAAGATATGAGCTAGCCAATAAAAAGCTACAGCTAATGGGCCAAGCAGTGACTTAAATAATATGGTTTCTGTGTGATTATTTCAATTCTGGGTGGCCCGGATGAACAAGTGGGCTTTCCTCCCAACACTCATAATTGTAAAAGCAAATATTAATAACCAATTGGTGTTCCCTCCCCAGGGAAGACTCTTTCTTCTGCTTTCAGCATTCTTTAGTTGCCTGTAATCCTATGTCTAAGGTTGAGACAGATTTTTATAATCTTCAATATATTTATTTTTATTTTATGACCATTGGTGTTTTGCCATGGGCATGAGATTCCCCTGGAGCTGGAGATCCAGAAAGTGGTGAGCTGCTATGTGGGTGCTGAGCATCTGGGTCCTCAGGAAGAGCAGTCAGTGTTCTTACCTTCTGTGCTATCTCTCCAGCCCCCAAGGTTGAGACTTTGGGGCTTTTCCCTGTCCACTTTAGGATGCCTGTTGACTTCTTCCCTGCTCAGTGTATGTTTAGGTGGTCATGTTGGTGAGACTTTCTGGCTGTAGCTTCTAACATTACTAGGAGACAAAGTCTCAAACAAAATTCGGATCCTCTGACTTATATTCTTCCCACTATGTCTTCTGCAATGTTCCCAGAGTCTTAGGTATGCAAATGTTTTTTAGATGTGCTCTTTTTAGACAGGGATTCACAACTATTCATTTTGATTGGTTGTGGTTTTCTGCCATGATCTCTGTCTGTTGCAAAAATAAGTTTCTTTTGTGGTAGGTGAATACTTCACTTATCTGTGATTATAAGGACAGATGTTTAGATTGTTATTAACAATTATACTAAAGTGATCAATCATAAAAATGTACATGCAAGTAACATATTTGTATGTATATTTAATAGTAATTTAAAAACATGAATTTGAAATAGAATAAGAAGGAGTGTAAGGGAGACTTTGGAGGGACAAAAGAAAAGGGTGACATGCTATAATTATATTAAAATCACAAAAATAAAGTAAAAGAATAGAGAATACAATTTTAAATGAAAATAAAATATATTCACATTTAATAAAAAGGGTAATATTTTAGAGCAAGACAAACTGAGGTTTCACAGCCCAGTTCTCTGTCTCTTTTTAATATCTGTAGAATTTCAAGCAATTTTCTTAATAACTTAGACAGTGTTACTCACTATACCAGTGTCAGGCATGCCATTAATGACCAGCAAATACCAGATCTTAACTGCTATTATTCTAACTGTTGGCTAAAGCAACACAATACTATTGCTGGTACTGTACCCACTAAGCTCTATATTAGGAGTGAATTAAAATGAAATTTATGCCCTGGTAATGCTTTGAAACATGCATGGCCATTTGGCAGTTCTGTTGAACTTGTCCATGTTGGGCTTCATGGTCTAAGTTGATAAGGACACCTGACCAGGTCTTTTCCTCAAGAGGGCACTTGATCTCATTACAGATGGTTGTGAGCCTCCATGTGGTTGTTGGGAATTGAGCTCCGGACCGTTAGAAGGACAGGCAGTGCTCTTAACTGCTTAACCATCTCTTCAGTCCAGCTGATTGACACTCTGTCCTTTAAGTGGGTGACATTAAAGGACTATGGTCCCCTTTAGGTTGCTGTCTCCTCCAAGGCTGTTGAGTTTTTCCATACAACACAGCATCTGTTCTTGGGGCTCACAGCACATGGGACTGGCCCCACACGTGTTTCACATGCTTCTGTGTGCTCTCCTTTGGGTGACTATGTTATGAGTACAAAGAATAAAATGGAGAAATATAAATAATAACTGTTGAACATTGATGGTCTTATTTTGGGGGACATTATTTATTTGTGCCTTAGGCAATGTTGAAGCTTTATAAGTCAAATATTAAAATGTTCTTCATCATATATTGCTAATCATGTAGCCTATTCAAGTTACAAAAATCTACACAGCTCAGTATATTCAATGGCTAAGTTTTGTTTTGTTTTTGATTTTATCAATATGAAAATTTAAATAATATTTATTTTGGCAGAAAGCAAAGACATTCCTTTGACTTAGAGTAGTTTTAGTTTAATAGATTATTATCACTTGAGTTTATGAAATAATATGAGAAAAACTCATTGTATCTAATGTCAATTAAAATGATAAAATTTCAACCATAATTTTTATTAAAACCAATCTATTTAAGAAAAAACAGTGGATTTCAAATTCAAAGCAAGAGCAATGGTGAATACTTGAAATAGATATTAAATTTTATACAAAACATCACAAGTATCCCATATGTATTTAGGAAACAACCCAAAAGAATTTTAATACCCAGGATTTATCAAGTTTCTGATGTAAAATCCTCCCTACATTGATTACTGTTAAACTATTTTTAAGTAAAAATAAAATTGTGTTGTTTAGTCTCCCACATATTATTACTTCCAATATATTCTCTCTATTTTGAGTATACTCATGACAACATAGACTTTGCCTTGTTATAAAATCTACTCAATATGCATTCACTGAATCATTTTTAAAGTTGAATATTGGTAGAAGTGCAGTACTTTGAGCAATGCCAGAGGTAAAGATGATTCTGTTGCAATCTGTCCTTTATTCCTGCCACCGCACACAGCAGAAGTTCCTTTCTATAAGTTTATTAGGATGTATTTTGCCCATATGTTCCCAAAGTTAAAATTTAAACAAATTACCCCAAAATAAAATTCTGTAAAATGTATAACTTACGTGATAGTAGGACATGGCCTCAGTACTATTACAATGGCTTAAGTTATTCACCAAATGGAAAGACGTAACTACTAAGGTTGCTAAAGGCTATGGTACTCTTATGGTGAATTTGCCTCCAAACTGCCCATTACAGAACAAAAAGAAGACATGCATAAATAACACAATGTCTACCTGGATGTGAAATGTCAAATTTAATTTCACAATTCACTCAATATTTTCTTTTGATTTCTAGGAAGAGTTTTAGAGCTAAGCAGTAGGTATCTTTCACGTCTGGGGTGATTTTTTTCATGTTTGCAAATAAGTTTGCATCCCTGTACAACTCAAACACTGAAAGAAAAAATTAGTATTTAGAAAGCATGCTCTGTTTAGACTTTTAGAATATTGTACACTTAAATTTAAGAATTATTTTCATGCTTCCTGCCAGGAAGTATAATTAATGTACAACTTTTACCATTCTCATGTCTAAATCTTTTCATACTGAAGCTTCTGTTGCAAAAGAATGTAACCCACATATTTGAGATGTCTCAGAATAGATGATGTGGGCAATTGCATCAGGAAAACACATTTCAAAAGCTAAGTAGAGCTTAGAGGTGTAGATTTCTAGTTGCAATCTCTACAGTGAAATTGCTGCTGATCGATGAAAAAGATATTGCTCTTTGGGAAGTTTTTAAACACATAAGAGTATCTTTTATGTCTCTTTACTCAATAACTCAGTCAAGATTCTCTAGAGGTCGAGAACATAATGGCAACAACAACTCAGAGAATATCTATCAATTGGAGCTAAACTGGTTAGTCTGGTTGCCAAATTTTTAATCCTAACATAGCTGTTTGACCACTTAGATCCACATGTCTTAGATATTAAAAAGAAGAATTTGATGGAATGTTGTTTAGCTACAAATGTATGAGTTTAAGATTTTGCTTTAAAATGTTTTGAGTCAGTAAGAAACAAAAGCATACCTCTTAGTATGTTGACCAGTATCAGTATGTATAGATCATTCATTCAATTAACATACTGTATTTTATAGGCTAAGATGCTATCAAATGTGAGATGGATTTCTAAATACTCTTTTTAAAACTTTCTTAACAATTATTCATTTATTTTTATTCCAACTGAAGTTTTCTCTCCCTCTCTCTTCTCATGCCTCCACCCCCAATCCACTACTGTTCTGTTTCTATTCATAAAAGGACAGGCCTCCCAATGGTGTCAACAAAACTTGGCATATCAAGTTCAAGTTGAGGTGGGACTGAACTCCTTATTTCGTATTAAGGCTTGATAAGGTAATGCAGTAAGAGGAAAAGTTCCCCAAAGCCTGCCATAGCATAAGGGACAGGCCCTGCTCCCACTGCTATAAGTCCCACAAGCTATACAGCTGTTACACATACATAGAGGGTCTAGGTTGGTCCCATGTGGGCTCCGTGGCTGTTATCTGTAAGTTCCCAGGAGCCCAGATTAGTGGTCTCTGTGAGTTCCTTTGTGACGATCTTGATTCTCACTTTATTGGCTCAGTTTAATTCTTCTTCCCTCTCTTTAACAGGATTCTTGGAGTTTGGCCCAGTGCTTGGCTATGGATTTCCCCAACTCCTTTCATCAGTTACTGGATGAAAGTCCCCTGATGACAATTAGGGCAGTCACCAATATAATTACAGGAGATGGTCATTTCAGGCTACCTATCCACTATTGCTAGGAGTCTTAGCTGGGACCATCCTTGTAGATTCATCATTTTGCCTTATGAATTCAAGCCTTGCATCAGGTTTCTAGCTGACCCCAAATGTTCCTCCCCTGTCAAGACATCTCTTATTACTCTCCACTTCTGTTCTGTTCCCAGTTTACCCAGGAGATCCCTTCTATTTTCCCTTCCCAAGGAAATCCACACATCCTTCTTTTGGTCTTTTTTGTTACCTAGATTCTCTGAATATGTTGATTGCGGTATGGCAATCCTTTATTTTGGAGAAAATTTGAAGGCAAATGGATGGAGCTAGAAAAACTTCATTCCGAGTGAGGTAACCAAGACCCAAAAAGACAAACATGGAATACGCTTACTCATTAGTAGATATTAGCTGTAGAATTTCTAAATACTCTTAAGAAAGAAAACCGTGCCAACCGCACAATTTCATTGATCATAAGATGAATGGGAGTTTTTGAAATGTGAAAACTGTGTTCGTTTTAGGATTACAGAAATATTTTATCATGCATCACTACCAAGTTTTGACATCATCTGGATAGCAGATTAAAAATTAAATTCTAGTAAATGATTCAAGTAACCAATCTCATTTTATTTATATGTAATACTTGGAGCCAAGAATTTTAATAGGCATCTGCTCTTATTATCTTTAGCTGAATTAAAAAAAATAAAAACTCTACCTCCATATCAAGGATTTTAAAACAATAATTTATTATTTTACTTTATTCTGTGTATTGATTGGGCTCAGCTGTGTAATTCCCATTTAAGCTTGGGACCTCTTGTGTGCTTTCAGTCAAATGCTGGCTGGAGAAACAGTCAAATTAGGGCTCAATTGAGCTGAATTTCCAAGACTGTTCATTCATAAGTTGGCACTCGATCATCTGTGGCTTTCCACAGTGGTGCCGGCCTTGGCATTTCTGAGGGTCTTAGGCTTCCACGACACAGACCTAGCTTCATTCATCACACTCCAAGAGGCTCTTCCTGAAGCCTCATAGCTTCTTCTGCACACAGCGCCACCTCTACCATTCTCTGTGCTCAAGAGGACAATCATAATCAGCTCGCAGATGGCAGTGAGGGTGACAGGCAGTGGGAAGATGAGAAGACTGGGAAGCACGGATCACCTCTTTGGACCTAGTTACCAGAACAACTTTATCTTCTGGCTACCAAAAAATACATTTCTTCTGGTATCAACACATCTACAGATCAATAGGATTTCTGATAAATTTGCTGTCTAACAGGTGTTTTTCCCTCTTGTTGCTTGTTTACGAACAGACATTTTCATTTCAGACAATTTTGTCAGCAAAACATCTTGATTGCAAAGGAGTCATTCTGGGATCCTTTATTCCTCTCCTCCGACTATATCCTCTCATGTTATATATACATTTTATCCCTTGTGCCTTCCAAGACAATTACCGGGGAAGGGAATGCTATCTGGTTGAGAAACTGTAACACACCTAAGCATTGTATCAAGTGATTCTTGAAGACTTGCTGCATGCTATAACGTGCAGAATGCTGTAGTATTGCTCTCCAGGTGAATTTCTAACCGTTAACTATGACTCAGGTGCTAGCATGCCTATTTTTATAAGGAAACTGAAGCAAAGAGCTGTAAAAACTTGAACAAAACTAGAACTCGTGTATAGAACAATATAACTATATCAGACGGTTCTACATGGAAACATCTCAAAATAGTTGTCTAGGTTTTGGCTCAATTGACGCTAAACTCTTTTTTATCCCTAACTGCTCAGTCCCTCAGTTGCTTTGGAAGATGAACTGAAACTACAGAAATGAGGTCCCTGAATTGGGGGGGCGGCAGTGTCAAGTGGGAGGACTGGGGATGAGAAATAAAGAAGACAAGAACTAAAGAAGAAAGAAGCAATAGCTGGGACCAGGAGGTTTTTTTGTATGATGATGACT
The DNA here is from genome assembly GCF_950005125.1 of Chionomys nivalis. Taxonomy (NCBI): domain Eukaryota; kingdom Metazoa; phylum Chordata; class Mammalia; order Rodentia; family Cricetidae; genus Chionomys; species Chionomys nivalis. Next base: position 30,901,204 of record NC_080109.1, on the reverse strand, counting down.
TATGCCAAGGAAGCTTATTAAGAATTATAATATCCTATATACTATTAGCAGGGAGGTAGAAAATGGCTAAGGTCATCAGAGAGCTAAATCAGAAAATGCTTGTAAAGAAAACATAGGATACCTCAGATACAGCTGCCTTATGACTGATAACCACAGCCCAGTGTAGTGTGGGCCCATGAAAACTGCCACTTTGACTTCTCTGAGGCACTGGTTCCAGCCTCAGACTTGCCTTGCCAAGTCTGTCCCTGGACAAGGACACAGAAGAAAGTGCCTATTTGTCCATCCTTCAGAACCTCCAAAAAAGTCTTTGATCTCTCTGGCTCCCATAGAAAGACAAGTTGTGATTTCTAATGATAATATTAAAGGTTATTTCTTGTTTTAAAGGTGCTCACATACTTGTATTGACACTGATATGCTTTGAACACTTGATTGATACCTATTTCTAAAGTTTTGTTCTCAACATCTTTGTATATTGAATTGATAACCCTAGTATAATGTCATTGACTTACCTCTTTCATTGGTGTCTAAGTTGGCCATGGGAACAAACTTACCCATGACTATCAGAAGAGGTTCTGGCCTATCATCTTGTGTTCATCTCCCTCCCTTTCTGCCAGCCTGTCTGTCATGACCTAACTTCATGCTTGCAGATAACTTTGTGTGGGTCATGGTCATACCTTAGCTCTATCACTCAAGGTTATATGCCTTTCTGAGTGTAATCTGAGGTTGTGCTAAAGTGGATTTGGAAGATTTCACATGGGGGCTTTTGACTTTTCCTGGAGCAAAGATAACAGATTGCTTCTCTGGTTAGAGAAGACTTGCCCTCCGATTGTTGCTGCGGTGGAAGTCATGTGCAGCTCTGCTCAACATTGCTGTTGTCAGGTTGTGCAAATAATCTTGAGAGGAGGGAGAATAGGCCTTGTCTTGTGGTGTGAGATTCCAATATGTCAAACTTTCAGCATGACCCATTCTGAGTTTTGCAACAGTATAAGGCTACAATTATAGAAAGGATTTTTATGTCAGTGTGATAGGATTTTTGATGAAATCTACGTGCTTATCTCTAAAACGATAGTATCTAGAGAACAGAAGCTCATCAATAGATTAATACCACACAACTTTATGCGGCAATTTTCTGGATTTCTCTGCTTTTTGATCACTGGCAATAACAGGACTTTTTGTTGTTGTTGTCTGTTTGTTTGTTTTTAGCACTTCTTAAAGTTAAGGAAAAAAGTTGTGTGGGACTTAGGCGAATTTTTGTCAAAGAGAGTTGAGTGTGATTTCGGGCTAATAACATCTTGTTCTTGCTAAATGATTTGCTACAATCCTTCCACTGACTGTGGACTGTTTTTAGTTTGTTTAAGACTGGGTTTAATTTATTTAAACTCTGATGCCACGTCGGTCAGACAAGAAGCTTTCAAACCTTTTCTTTGCAGTAACCCTGATATGTAAATATGATATGTATTCTAAAGGTAATTGTTTGAGATCAGTATCTGATACAAAATTTATTCATCTCCATTTCATCATTTGAAAAAATCTGTTTTTTTATAGCTAGTGGGTATGAGGAACTATCTCCTCCACCATCAAAGGTTTTACTGAATAAGAGACCTAAAGATATATCAGCAATTGAATTATGCAAGACGACGTATTGTTGATATGGATAGCCTGAGCTAGCAGAGCATAGAGCGGCTCCAGTCAGAGTTGACTCATCTGGAAGCTGGGCTGTGGTGCTAGGCACCTGGAATCCTAGAACCTTGGAACTGGAGCCAACAGGTTCAGTTCGCTGCAGCCTTGGCTAGTTACATAATTTGTTAGAGGCCAGTATGAGACTTTGTTTCAAACAAACAAAATAAACAAAGAAACAAAGGTTATTCTAATAAAAGCATCACAAAAGATGATGAGGGACACATCCAAAGGAACCAGTTTAACAAACAGTGGGGAGAGGAGGACAGCATAGTGCATTTACAGATTAAGGAATGGTAAACTTTTTTGTACCTAAGTTATCCTCCTGGATATTGAAAGTAGACAAGATGGCCAGCCAAAAATTGGGAACTTGGGGGTGGTTTGGGGACAAGGGAAGATGGGGAGAGAAAAGTGAGAAGGGGAGGATGGGGAGAGCTTGAGGGAATGGGAGGGTTGGGATGGAGGAAGGGTAGATATGGGAGCAGGGAAGTAGATATCTTAATTAAGGGAGCCATTTTAGGGTTGGCAAGAGACTTGACTCTAGAGGGGTTCCAGGTGTCCAAGGAGATGTCCCTGGCTAATTCCTTGGGCAGCTGATGAGAGGGAGCCTGAAATGGCCCTATCCTTTTGCCATACTGATGAGTATCTTGCATATCACCTTAGAACCTTCATCTGGCGATGGATAGACATGGAGACAGATACCCACATTGGAGCACTGGACTGAGCTCCCAAGGTCCAAATGAGGAGTAGAAAGAGGGAGAACATGAGCAAGGAAGTCAGGACCGAGAGGGGTGCACCCACCCACTGAGACAGTGGGGCTGATCTAATGGGAGCTCACCAAGGCCAGTTGGACTGGGACTGAAAAAGCATGTGATCAAACCAAATTCTCTGGACATGGCAGACAATGAAGGCTGATGAGAAGCCAAGGACAATGACACTGTATTTTGATCCTACTGCATGAACCAACTTTGTGGGAGCCTAGTCTGTTTGGATGCTCACCTTCCTAGACCTGGATGGAGGGGGGAGGACCTTGGACTTCCCACAGGGCAGGGAACTGCTCTTTGGAATGGAGAGGGAGAAGGAGAGGGTTGGGGGAATGGGAGGGAAATGGGTGGAGGGGAGGAGGTGAAAATTTTTAATAAAATTTTTAATAATAAAAAATAAAATATATCAAACTGAAAAAAAAAGTGTGGGTGAATGAGGGAGTTAGAGTTGGAGACACCACGCTAAGCATTTACTTTATCCTGATATCAAGGCGGTCCCATAAGGGTTTTTCCATTGGGAAAAAAAGAAAAAGAAGCTTGTCTATGTGTGAATAAATAAATCTTCCGAGTGACACCTGGAATCAGCAGCATAAGATGCAAGAGAGTGACAGAAAACAAAATGGTCATGACAGATGCTTGCTCGCATCTGTTTAACTGATGAGCCACCTGAGTGGTTAATGAGCAGTTATTCCTTTGAAAGATTTTTGTACCTTAATCCAATGAAAATATGTAATGTAACTGATCATGCCATCAGGCGTGGAAAAACAGACATATCTGGTATTAGGGAGTTCATGAATATGTACAGTTGCATAGATATGCATATGTATATATACATATATATTCACATATATGTATCACTTTCCTCTGTATAATTATTGTATAAGAAAAATGATAATATTTACATATTGATCCATTCAGTATTTATTTAGTGCCTCTGAGTATTAGGGACATGAGGACTTGTGGGTATGTTGTGACAGACGCAAGTGAGACCCGTCAAGGAGCATGATGTTGGTCATGTTGAAGGTTAAAGAGTTGAATGCTTTGGCCAAGGACAATGAAATCATTGTAGAGTTTTAATTAAGAGTTCTATGTGATCATACTTGACGTTTTAGAAGTCATTCTGACTGTAGAGAAAAGAATGAATTGGTTGTAAAGGTTAAACTGAATTTTCTGTAAATAAAAGGAGAGGAGATTTTAGTTGCTTACCCATTAGTATGATGAATAAATTGCTTCCCATTCAAAGAAATGTTTTATGAACATACATAGATATATATGAATACACACAAAACTTATATACACATACACATGTATATACTTGTGTATGTGTGTTGACACATTTGCACTCACACACACATATGGTATGAAAGAATATCTCAAACATTCCTAGTTGCTTGGGCTGAAAGAAAATATTGTATTTTGAAACTTATTATCACCAAATCATTTTGAGTTCTTTAATGATTTGCATCTAGGCTCATGAAAAATAGTTTATGAAGATATTTTTTTCTACTATGTGCTAAACTTTGTGAAGGCTAAGATGTGAAAAGGTTGACTGAGTGAATTTACCAACAAGTATAATGTGTCTGTGTCTGAGTTAGAGTCTTTTCTCCTGAGTATAATATCATGTTTATCCAAGATATGTGGTTGGTAGGAAACGCACACATTTTTTTTGTGTGGAAATAATTAGACATACCTTTGTTTTCACTATTAAGTATTTTTCTCATTCACATCTTATGCAAGTGGAATGTTAAAATATTTTGTTTGTATAACATTATGCAAGGAAATATCCTAATACAGCTCTGGCTATATTAAAAATGCCTTATGTGCCATATTGCTCAGATGACATGTTTATGAATATGTTTTTAAAGCTCCATATGCACAAACACACAATGCAAAGTCTTCCTCCAAATACTAAGATTGCAGCTCATTCCATATTTGCTGGTTTATAGTGCTAACATTTATCTGTATCTCCACATCCCAAGATTTGTAAATGAGATCATTCTGCTGCAGTATGTCGCCAAGTATAAACAGCTGGCTTTCTTTGGCAAGCAGACCGTCATCTGAACATTTCATCCAGTCTTTCCTCCAGAATGTCTTTTATCATCAGACTTCGGGGAGGGACAGTTGCTTGGCATGTTTCAGCTGCGCTGTTCACGAGGGGCTTATTCTCTGATAACAATAATAAGAAAGGACATGAAGTGACAGGACATTCATGTGATGCATTATGTCTAAAAATCTTACGACTCTAGGAGATGGTCATTTCAGTGTAACGCTTTGAAATTTTAAATAGGCTACTTGATATAATGATAATCTCTTTTAAACAGATTACGTTCAGTGAAGGAACTGAACGTGTGTGTGTGTGTGTATTTGTGTGGGTGGGTGTGTATAGTAAAGGTATAAAACAGTTTTACCCCTCACATGGTGTAACACACAAAGACAACAACCACCAATTTCCCTCTGGGACCCAAAAATCCATATTGGAACCCAGCTGTCATTCTTCCGCAGTGGAATGCTTAAATCTCTGTTGACTACCATTCATGCTATCCTCATGCAGTATGTAATCCTTGTCTTAAATTTTGTTTGTTTCTCTGTTTCCCTGAGATCAAGGTGTGTGTTGATTCATAGAAATATCTGCACAACTGGAAATTGTCTATGCTGCCCAATATTCTATCTATGGTGGCCAATATCTACCAGTAGTTATTGGGCATGTAAAATATAGTGATTGCAAAAGAAGAATTATTTTTAAATTTAATTTTAGTTTGCAAAAATATCTTTCCATCAAGACATGGTGCTCATGGCTGGCTGATTGAACATGAAAGCATAGGTCTAAAATGCAGAACTGCAACATGGAGCCAGTCCTATAGTCACTTTGGACCCTGTGTTGCAGGAAGCAGGAAGGAAGAGGGCTACTTGGAACAAGAGTGCCAGACATTCTCAGTTTTGCCTGGATGGGTGATGAGCTGAGAAGACTCCAGAGAGTCACCAGTCACTTGAAAGATTCCCTCAGAAGTGAGGCTAACCTATCTGAGGAGCATGTTTTAGCTATCCAAATGAGCAATAATCATTACCTTTATGGGAACCAAATGCTTCAAGGGGGAAAATATAGTTAGAAGCAGGAGGTATACTGCTTTTGCTTCAATGTCTCTTGATGATATTTAAGGTTTGTTTGTACACCATAATTATGAATTATTTAACCTATTACAAATACGATAATAGCCTTGAGCTTTCTGGATTCATTTCAATAGTAAAGGGTAAGTCTATACTGTAAAATATTTTGTATTTATTATTTCAATGGTTTATTTTCCCCCTTCGAGAAAAGTTAAGCCAGCTGGGGTGGTATATTCATTGCAACATCAGAAAGCTGAGGCAGGATTATGTAGTTTGTATCAGTCTGGGGTACACAAACAGTTCCCTTTTTCAGAAACCATTAACACCAAGAATATAAGAACTGGTAAGTGAATAAACAATTTAAGTCGAAAAGATCTATCCAAAAATTGTACGTTAGGAAACCAAAAGAAATGAACAAAACTCAAATACAAAACTAAAAATGGTTCATAACAGATAAGACTTTTTGCAAATCAAAGCCAAAAATATGCATGAAGTATTTATTAATAAAAATATTACTTGCTAGAAAATCTAGTGTTTTGTTATGTACTGGGTACAGATACAATATATCTGATCTTATGGTGGTTTGTACAGAGTGTGTCGTTTAGTAAACCTATGGAAAGGATATGATTATCTTTAGTTTATAGATGAGGTTGTTTGGTTTTAAAGATTGGAAATGATATTCTTCAATTCAAAGGCCCCAAAATAAAGTGGCCAGAACCTGACTCCGGGTTTACAAAAATCCATGTTTAGTCAATTAAATGGAAAGTGCAGAAAATAGAATTGATTTTATCTGGGTTCATGCATAGTATACATGTATTCTGTACACAATGAGTTTACTCAAGAAAACAAACAAGAGGAAATCTGAATTCTCCAGGCACTGTAAGCCTAGAATATGTGATACTATTTTTCTATATAACTTGAATGTAACATATAAAATCTATGATAACGAAATCAATTATATTCCTGCTCTTGTGATTCTAGAAAAATCTGAAGGAGGAAAGAGTGCTGGATGCTCCTGTCATTTAGACCTGATTTGCCTCAGCAAGCTAGAGTGTTTCTCCTGTGCATGGGCCAACTTGGCCACATGTGTGACTGCACCTTGGAAATCAATCCAGAGCTACCAAAGAAAAACTTCCTCTGTTCCTTTTGACAAGAAGTCATCACCAGAGCCTTGAGCAAGTGTTGCAGAAGCTTTGTGGAGTGTGCAAAGGTCAGTATTTACTTTTAGTGCTGAAAGTGAGTCCCAAAGGTATGGACAAGTCCTTCTGCTGCTGAAGTGTGTGCTTCATTGTAAACCTAGCCAGTTTGAAAAATACAGAACTGAGCCCAGGATATGGCTTGTATTGTGGATATTGTTTCCATTCTTCACCGTCCTGAAAATTTTATTTGATGGTTAACACTCTCCTTACATAGTTGTGGTGTTGGGCTGTTACCTATCTTTAACTCCATTCTAGTTGGAGGTCCCTTTTTCTGTTCATGATTAGGAGGGGGGAGCAGTATTTAGTTTAGACAATGTTTGTTTGAAACAGACTTCAGGAGAATTACGTAAAATCAATATTATATTTTTTGACTGAATTGATAAGGTCTCTTTCTATAAATTCTCTTGTCTGACAAAGGAAGGTGAATGAAATTGTGTCACCAAACATTGCTCTCCATTTAAGCTCTGTTTACCTGGGATATAATTTCACTCAATTTGGATTTGTTGCCTATTTCTGAATCAATGACATACATTCCTTAGTCTTTATGACTATGTGTTTACCTCTGTAAATTGGGGTACTAAACTATCTTTATGGTAAAGGCCAAATGAAACACAGAATTGGAAAATAAACAGTAAATATAAAGGAGTTAAAGACTATTCTTTTTATAACTTAGTGAGAAGAGAACAGTATCAAAGTTACAAAAATGAATGCCTAGACTTAGGATGTGTTCTGGTTAGTGAAGTTAAGGAGACCCATCATCCCCCTAGGAGACAGTACGTATAATGGTTAGTGCAGCTAACTAGACAGACCCACAGTCCCCTAGGAGACAGGACGTGTGATGGTTAGTTATCTAGAGCAACCCACAATTTCCTGGGAGATACGACGTGTTATGATTAGTGTGGCTAACTAAACAGAGCTACAGTGCCCTAGGAGACAAGACTTGGGATGGTTAGTGCAGCTATCTACACAGACCTAGGAGACAGGATTTGGGATGTTAGTGAAGCTAACTAGACAGACCCACAATCCCTTAGGAGAGATGACTTGTGATGACTAGTTAATTAGACAGACCCACAATCCCTTAGGGGAAGAGCCTCTGTGCGTGTCACTGGGAGTTCACGTAACCCTGGTTACATTAACAGATGTTGGAAGACCTGTCTAACTGTGAGTAGGACCCATATGGGCAGAGATGCTGGGCTGTACAAATGGAGGAAAACAAGCTGAGTGTGAGATTGCATGCATTGCTTTATTCCTGGACTGTGACCCATGTGACCAGCTGCTTCAGGTTCTGGCTTCTTCTACTTTCCTGTATTGAACTGGGAGGTAGCACAAACCCATCCTCCCTTCAGCTGCTTTCCTGAGGTTATTTTATCACAGCCTCAGAGGAAGAAACCACGATAGGACTTTTATTGTGAAATTTTGTTTTCTAGTTTTTCTCAGCAGCAAGCCTGTGAAACGCCCGTGTATAACTTCTCCAGTTCTGAAAACATCCACTGTTGATATCGAAAGAGGGATAAGTTAACACCATGCTGATTTATTTCAACAGTTGAGAGATCACAAAATTGAATTTTGTGAAAAAAATCTCAAACCCTGCTTTATCCAGATTATTATACAAAGTATAATTTTGTTGGTAGAAGATGTCATTAGTGATTTTTATCCATGATCTTTATCGAAAGGATTAGCGAGGGGAAGGCTACTAACATCTGTAGGTTTACATCAATATTTATTTTTCTTCTTGTGAGTTTAATACATTTTCAAAATAGAAGACTAATCTGATCGATGTCACACATAAAGATATTCACAGAGGATCTTTAGCATTCGCAGTGGAGACACGGGAGTTTTCAAAAGGCTGCAAAAGCAATTGGAAAACCTTCCCATTTGCTTCTGTGTGTCCACAGTGTGAGCTGAAGGACAGCATGGTATGAAATAGGGGGCTATCGCTGCAACAGATGCAGGTGGTACTGTTGTCTGAAGGTGACCACTCCTGCACCTTTCCAGTTTCCCCTGCATACATGATGGGCTAGAAGTCGGCCATTGAGCCACATTCCCAAAATTTCTCTAAAATATTGGAAGCAGAGAACTTCAGGTTAGAAGACAGGAAGTACAGTGGCTCTCCAGTTGCGGATAAGGCTTAAGTGAATTAAATAAGGACAGGCAATGGTACAAATAGACTTTGACTCAGAAGAAAATACACAAGATTAACTAAGGAGCTTTTTGTCTGTTTGTCTATTAAGTGGTAGCCTCTCCAAGGATGGAATGCCTAAACATTTGAATTATGCAACTGATTGTATGTCAATTTATTTTCTTCTTTCTTTCTTTTCTTTCTTCCTTTCTTTTCATTTTTTCACATTTAAAATCCAAGTGAGATAGTCAAGCAACTGAGGTAAGCTTCTCTAAATGCCTGATGGGTATTTTCAGGAGACATAAAAGAATTGGAGTGAACTAAAGAGCTCATGTTTGCTGAAGGCAGCATTGGGCCATGGTGGAACTTCGAAGTGATGACACCTTATGAGATTCCGGGTTCATCTGCTGTGAAATAAAGTCTATAAAACTGTGTGCTGGCTACAGGGAAGCTGTCTTGATAGACAATGTGCTCATCATAAAAGCATGAGGACCTCAGTTCAGATCCTAAGCACCAACATCAAAGCTTTGTGTGGCCAAATACATATTTGACCCCAGCATTTGGGGGTGGGAGGCAGGAGGCCCTGTGTCATGTATGGCCACATTTATCGGTGACACCAGAACTTGGGGAGGGGGGGTTGACAGTGTCTCTCTGGAGTTGGCTCATCAGTCATCTGCTACCAGCAAGCTCCAGATTTACTGAGAGATTACTGAGAGACTTTATCCCAAATAATAACAAGAATAGCATTTGATGCTAAACTCTGACATTCACATGCATGTATGAATATGGAGACACCTTGTACATATGCATGCACAATACACATGCAAAACACAGAGTCATGTCATTTTCATGCTAATGCAGTGGTGTGTGTGTGTGTGTGAAGTTTCTCTTCACCTTTTTGCCACATTTCTTAAAGGCAGGTTTCAAATTTTATTTTCCCTTTCTCCTTTTAATGACCTAATTTTGCATTTCTCCCCTCCATGGTATGGGAGCATTCTTATTATCCTTTTATTGTCCTCTACTGGACCAGAAATTTTGTACTTGATGAGCGTTACTTCAATGCTATTCTATCAATTACATTCAAGGACTTCAGTATTGATGATCTGATTTAACCTGAATATGCATTATAGTAGGGGTGACAGGGAGGCAAAGACAAGAACATTGCTAAACTATTCTAGACACTTGTGCATTTTTTTCTAGAAGGTCTGAGTACATTGTTGAATTTAGGGTTTGATTTCCCTTTTTGTTTTACCTTATTTTTGTTTGTTTTCTCAGTTCATAGAGTTTTAAATTCTTTACATTATAATCCATTTATCATTAAATGATGCATTACTGTTACATAGATGGCACAATCTAAATACAGAGTGGATTCCTGAAAGTTTTATAAAACCCTAATATGAGTTCAGGATATACTTTGTAAGTGTGTTCCTGATGAGATTTTATTCTATGTCAGAACTTTGTTTTTCTAAAATATAATTCTATATATTCATGTAACATTATTCTCATTTAGGTACTACAAATGACAGTATAGCTTTTTTTGTTTTCAAATATGATAATTTTTTAGATTTTGTACTTCTTGAGAACAAAGTCCTAGAATTAGCCATCATTATATCTTTCATATCTATCAGAGTATATAGAAGATAAATGAACACATTTGCTGAGCTGAACCGAAAACCCATTATTTCTATTGCAATTCTTCTTTATATTACCAAACATAATCTATACATATCCTTTAAATTAAAAGTTTGTGACCTCCCTTAAGTTTCCCTAGCATAGCATCTAGAATGCATCTTTGATATTTAGAAATTCCCACATGGCTGCTAAAGGACAAATAAGTGAGCGTCTGATGAGATATGTTAGTAGCATCATGCTGGTTTGAATGAGCACAGTAGGCCAACAATGAAAGCCTGCACATCTCTGTGGATGGGAAGGCATGTACTACTATACAGGAATGTCTTTGGGTAGGAGGTGATGCTAGAAGTTAGATTTCAAAGCTGACATGTTACTTGTATTTCAAGGTGGCTGTCATTGTGAGAAGGGTAAGTATAACATTGGAGACATAGCTCCTAAGGAGCCATTTAAGAAAAATAGAATAATGCTTTTGTATTTCACTTACAGTACTCAATACCCCCATATGTATGGGAATTTCCACCACACCAACTAATTCTTTAATATCAGTTAGGTGCCCTATTATGCATTTTAATTACAATACTATCACTTGGAGTTAGCAAACAATAACAACAGCAACAAACCATTCAAATAAATGTTTAGCATCACAAGATGCTAATAATTTCAAATGCTAGATAAAAATCTACATTGTTACTTGTGTTTTTGACTTACTGGCTATAAATCAGAGATCCCCAGAATCATTCTTTAGATTCATTTGCTAGAATTATTGCTAGGCTTGAGGAAATATTTAAATATTCACCAGTTTAGTATTTGCCTATGATATGAAGAACCCAGTGAAGAGGTACTATTTCTGCAAGGGCCCTATGCAGATGAACTTCTATCTCCATGGGTTTGTAGAGCATTAGCCACTTGACATTTACATGACTACCAATTTCTCCAACTTCATCTGTCAGAGATGTTCACAGAGCTGTCATCACAAGGTAGTGACTGCTTAGTACCTCGTTATACAGCTCCTCCTTTTCCTTTCCAAGGACTGGGGGTTGGGATTGAAAGTCTCAAAGCTGAAGCCCTGTCTCATTCTTTGTGGAGAATAAAGCCCAGTCTAGATCTATCCAGGTTAAAATCACCACATTAGAAAGATGTTCCTTAGATCTAGAGTCTCTGTTTCAAGAACTCTAAGACCAATTTTTAAAATTATGTCATAAAGCTATGTGGTAGGCAGTGACAATTACTTCTCAGTGCACAGGGAATGACATGCAAAGCAAGATCAAGAATTCCACACTTTCAAGACCTGTTGTTACTGTTCTCTGAATGATTTTTAGGGAATGAAGAGAGTTATGCTGAGATACAATCTGAGAAGTAGATGAAGATCAGACTAAGAGGTCCTTGTCTGCTTTGGCAAACAAAATTCCACATCATTATTAATGCATCCTTTATATTCTATCTTTTACTGAGTTAATGAATTTGAGTAATATGCTTTGTAATATTTATCACCCCTTTAATTTTATCATCACTATTACTATTATTCTAGCTATTCAGTCTCTTGTTCCATAAACATTTTATAGTGCCTTTTAGTCATCAAGTTAGGGTACAGGAATACAGGAGGGAAAAGAAAATAAGGTCTCCATTAAGTTTGCCATAGAAGGGAGATAATTAATACACAATTTATAACTTACGATTTCATGACACGACATAATTGAAAACAAAAAGTGAAGAAAACATACAATAAAGGAATAGCGTGTTGTGGAGTATATCTCACTAGGTATGGAGGTCTGTGTTGTGGCACAAATCCCTCTCGGTCAGGACATTATAACATGAAGGGAAGCTCCTTAAGACTCAGGAAGTAAATAACAAACAAGCCTAACTGGAAGTTCCTGAAACTGGTAAGATTCACAATGGATCTCTTTAAGGTTGTATACAAAGCAAGGACTACTAGAGAAGAGGTATTTCTAGCTTGTCACACTTCCTGTAGGTCATGTAGAGAGCTCCATGGATGTAACTTTTGTAGTCATCACCCATACAAAGGGTATGGATTTCAATGATATAGATGTCTTTGAGTCATTCTGAACTAAAGGTAACCCCTCACCCATATTCCTCTAAGCCTATAAGCAGACCCAATATCTCATTCATTCACCAAGTTGCTTTTTGGTGGCATTTTTATTATAGTTTGTCATTGTTTTGTTCTTTGAAATAAGTAGATGTTTTTATGTCTTCTCAAGAAAAGTTATGTGAGAGTCTGGCACTTGCCAAGGAGACAATATTTTACTTGACAATTACTTGAATTCACAAAGAACCATGAGAGATCTGAGTAGCTCTTTAAAAAAAAAAAAGATAATCACCACGGCATAGGTGCTTGATGAGGTGGGCTTTGCCTATTTCAGGATGAAGTTGAGTACTAGATTTACCTAAAGTGAAATAAATTGCTAATGTAAAAATTTTGCATGACTGGGACAAAAATACCTGATGAAGACAACTCATTGAAGGAAATATTTATTTGATTTACAGCTTTATAGTTCTCAATCCATGTGTGGCCCCAGCTATGTGGGCTAAACATTGTTATGGTGGAAATGTGTAAGAGACGACGGCTCTTCATAGAAGACAGGAAGCACACACATACACATGCACACACATAAGATACATAAGACACACACAGAGAGAAGCAGAGAGACAGAAGGGGAACAGGGAAAGAGAAAGAACACACACAGACTTGGAATAATCCAAAGACCACCCTTTATGATATATTTCCACTACGTAGGCATGACCTCTTAAAGGGTTCACAGCTTCCCACATTAACACCTCTAGTTTGGGAACAAGTATTCAAATCAGATGTTTCATGATTATAATCATTATATTTTGGTTAACCTACTCCAATCCTGGTAGACATGCATTTGGTAACTAGAATATTCAACATAGAAGAAAAGTTTTTATAACTTTGCCTCTCACTTCCCGGGAAGAAAGCACTGATTTTCAATAACTCAGATTGTGAAACTGAAAATTCAGATTAAAGTAGAAGATTTGGATTAAATTATACAACTCCACTCCACAGAGAACCTTTAGTTTTATTACTAGTATCATTAAATTAACAGATTCCATGGAATTTCTTGTGATATGGTCAAACTGAAAAAGTATTTCTCCAGCTTGACTCTATCTGAAATGTACTGACCCATCATTTAACATGCTATAATATATAATATATTTTAACAAGTATTTAACATACCATAATACTATAATGTATAATCTGGGAAGTACTTATCTAAATACATTACCTGAGCCATCTCTGGAATTGAAGTACCTTTGTCTATGTTGTGATAAGTATTGTTTATTATTAGGCTAATTAAAACTTTATAAAAGCCCTATAATTTAAATGTATCTTTCTGTTGTTTTGTAACTATTGATTAATTTCAGGAAAAACTTATATTGTTTATCCTAGAATATTGTTACTTTTCTAAACTATTTCTTAATATTTGGCTGGCATCCATAAATATTTTTAAAAAGACATTTTTTTAAGATGTAATTTTTTATGGTTAGAAACATTTCCTTCTTAAGATGCAGCAACCCATACTGCAAATGGCACAATATTTCTTAAGCACGTTACAACCTCAACATTGTTAAAATGTAAATAAAATAAATAAAATGAAATTTGAATCCACAGGGTGTCTCTAACAGCTTCTCCTCCCTGACTGGGAGCTAATATGAGCTCCATCTAACCAGCTGATTTTTACAAGACCGAAAAATCTGACCACTGGTTATCCATACTGTTGCCATAGCTCTAATGTCACTTTAATTCCAGAGGCAGCGGGCAATACCAGTACCTATGAATTACACATTTAAAAGAGATTTTATAAATAATGAATGAACTGTGAGAGTTATTGGCATTTAAATGGATATATTTCATGATGAATATCAATGAGGACAAAAGACTAAAGGAATGTGTGTTCTAAAAAATAGTGATTAAAAGTGAATAACTTCTTCAAAACCTTTTATTGCATTTATATTAATTATATTAATTAATTAATTAATGCAGCAGTGTTCACATGGAAGTTAGGACTTTCAGAGCTTAGTTTTCTCCTTCTATCACATGGGTCCTGTGGATCAAACTCAGATCGTGAGACTTAGTGGCAGGCACCTTTATCCATGGAACCATTTGCTAACTCCAAGGACAACTTCTAAAGCTATGGATAGATATAAGGTCTGGCTTGAGATGCATGCCATGGGAGGAAGTCCACCCCTGAGACTGCCTGGAAGGCCAGGAACCTAGTATAGAACTGGATAGCTCAGAGACCTAGTATAGAACCAACACAAATGGCAAAAAAAGAAAAAGTCAGCAAAACGATTCCTAATGACACTCTACTACACTCGCAGACTAGAGTCTAGCATAATCATCATCAGAAAGAGTTCATCCAGCAACTGATGGGAGCAGATGCAGAAATCCACAGCTGTAGTATCAAGTGTACCTGAAAGAATCCTGTGGGAAAGGGGAATGGAGGATTGTAAGAACCACGGAGGTTAAAGATACTAATCATAGAGGCTCACAGAATCTGAACTGACAATCAGGAGCCAGTATAGTCTGACCTGGGCCTGTTGCATATATTTTATGACAATGTAGCTTGGTTTTCTTGTGGGACTCTTGAGGGAGCGTGGGCTGTCTCTGCCTCTGTTACCTGGTTTTAGTACCCTTTTCCTCCTAATGGGTTTCCTAGTCCAGTCTTAATAAGAGAAGAGGTGTCTATTATTGCAACTTGATATGCCATGTTTAGTTGATATCCTTGGGAGGCCTGCCCTTTTCTGAAGGAAGAGGAGTGGGTAGGAGTTAGGGAGGAGGGACTGGGAGCAGAGAAAGGAGAAGGGAATAGGTTTGAATGAAAAGAAAAATAATAAATGTTAGAAGCAATGACAAATAGTTCAGTTAGAGATCATGTCTATAAAAATAAAAAAGAATTAGTATTTACTAGTAAATGATTTTTACTATTATTATTTCATTGGGACAAATTTAATCTTGATGTTAAACAAAAGGTCGGTGTGTTGTGACAGTGTCTGTTACATTCTTGTTTGGTTTTATTTGATTGTTGAAGGCAGGATTATATGACAATATTAAATGTAATAAAATGTAATTCAAAATTTAACTCTGAGTGCTAAAGTCAGTCATAAGACAAAAAAGAGATAATTTCATCCAACATTTGAGACATGACATCTCAAATTATTACCATTTTACTATTTGTATTAGCTACACTGGTGTATTGAAGGTAGCTAGGTGTCTGTCTCCTGGGATTAGCGGTCTACCTCTGACACTGATGTAACCTCAAAGAAGAATGTGTTCTCTTAAATAGCTACATAAAATGAGATCATGCTCACAAATCCACAAGAAACTAATAAACCAGAATATGAATCTCCAGTCATGAATGACAGTGTAATGAGAAATGAAAGAGAAATACCGAGAAGACTGGATGCCTGCATAGCCTGACAAGCACACTGTGTTCCCAGGAGGAATGTCATTTATTATTTATTCATCAAATGTGTATTGATGTCTGATTTATACCAGACATTTTGCCAGACAGTGGGATGAAAAATCAAATAGGGCATAGTCTCTACCATCACAGAGCTTATCGGCTAGTGAGAAAGACAGCCAAGTAAAAATAACAATTATAGCAGTGTGAAGGAAAGAGGGTTCCAAACCTGAGCGGGCATCTGGAAAGGTTTCCCTGAGAGGTGAACGGAGGTGAAGCAGAAGGTAATGAGCGGTTAGCTATCTGGGCAGAGGAGCAAGGCATTCTAGTCCAGCAGAGCAGCCTGACCCTCAGCCGGGGTGAGAGTACCACGTGCTAAGGTGGTGGAGGCTGTGAAAGGGGATGCCCACCTGTGGTATTTGACCAAAGTTGCCTCTGGGCATTGGATCTATCTAGTCATTGTACAGCCGAGGGGTACTACATACTATAGACTCAATTTTCCAGTCACGCAATGGGTTCTTTGCACACTGTGTTTCAGATACTCACAGTACATTGTGTGTTGAAAATGATTACCAAATAGCTGACACACAGAATTCAGAAAGGATGTATAATACCTTCCATGATTGGACCTGATTGGTCCAGCCCCCTTTCACTGACTTTTGCATTTCTTTACCAAACTTTGTGGTGTTTCTGCAGCCATTTCTAGTGCCCCATTTCTTAGTCTTTTGGTATCTGTAGGAAATCGTTTCCCACCACTCTTCCTGATGATGTGACAACCTCTCCAGGTGCCCAAACCCATCGTATCTTATACAAAGTCTCACTGGCTCGTGCTCACTCTCCTTCTGCTCCTCCTTTGGATCGTGAGACTTCAGTCCAGTGCTCCAATGTTGGTCTCTGTCTCTGTCTTCTTTCATCGCCTGATGAAGGTTAATATTCAGGGGGATGCTTATATGTTTTTCTTTGGGTTCACCTTCTTATTTAGCTTCTCTAGAGTCACGAATTATAGTCTCAATGTCCTTTATTTATGGCTAGAAACCAAATATGAGTGAGTACATCCCATGTTCCTCTTTTTGGGTCTGGCTTACCTCACACGAGCAAGGAACTCAGGACGGCGAGGGGTGCACCCACACACTGAGGCAATGGGGATGATCTATTGGGAACTCACCAAGGCCAGCTGGCCGGGGACTGAAAAAGCATGGGACAAAACCGGTCTCGCTGAACATAATGGACAATGAGGACTACTGAGAACTGAAGAACAATGGCAATGGGTTCTTGATCCTATTGCATGTAATGGCTTTGTGGGAGCCCAGGTAGTTTGGATGTTCACCTTAATAGACCTGGATGGAGGTGGGTGGTCCTTGGACCTCCCACAGGGCAGAGAAACCTGCTTACTCTTTGGGCTGAGGAGGAAGGAAGACTTGATTGGGGGAGGGGGAGGGAATGGGAGGTGGTGGCGGGGAAGAGGCAGAAATCTTTAATAATTAAATTAATTAATTAATAAAAAAAATCAGCAAGAAAAAAAAATAAATAAATAAAAAAAAAAAAACAAAGTCTCACGGGCGGTAGACATAACTTTTCACTCTTTTTAGTTTCTAGCTTTTAAGAGTATTTTGTTCTTCACTGGTTTCTCTCTTGACTTTTATCAATTCAGAGTGTTTGTTACCTCAGCCCATCCTTGTCTTTTTATCTATCCATCTTAAAATCTTAAAATTCATCTTAAAATCTTTCTCATCTCTTAGGTGTATATGTACCTCATTTCTAGAACTATCTTTAGAGGTACAGTAAACAGTTGAAGAGGAAGAATGACAAGATTAGACTGACATTTTAAAGAGGATTGTTTGACAATCTCCAAAGTGGTTTAGTTAATGTGTGGATGTGATTAGATAGAACTAAGATAGTTGACAGTTTTAATTGTGAGTAGGGACATAGTACCCAAAGTCTGGGATGTTTCTTTTTAATGATATTTTTATTCTTTGAAGGTTACATACATTTATATGGCGTATATTGCTAATATAAATCCACAATGACCTTCCTTAGACTACTAGGTTAGAGTAACTGTTATTCTTTATAAACATATGGTGGGGGGGACCGGTCCCACAAGGGGCAGTGACCAGCCACCCAAGGACTTGGTAGGTCCCCTTAGTGGGTGGGAGACCATGTGGGGTAGCGACAGACAGATATACCATGCAGAGAGATAGTTTGGGTATAGAGTTTATTTAGTCGGTTATGGAGGGGAAAGGGAAAGAAGAAGGGGAGAAAAGGAAGAAGGGAGAAAACGGGAGAAGGGGGAAGAAGGGAGAGGTTACCTCTTCAAAAGAGAGATGGGAAGAGAAAGTGCAGGCTGGAGAGGAGGTGGTGATCCCCTTGCCTTGACAGAATGGGGGAGGGGTGATGGGAGTGGGTGGAGTTTGTCTATTCAAGGGACAGGGCACCCAGAGGACAGGGAAGATCAGCAAAATAATAACAGTAGCCATGACTCTATTATGGCCATCAGCATAGCTTCAGGTTTGAAGCAACTCACCACTAACTAAAGCACATGATTTGATTTTATCCAGTGTCTTAGCAATCTCTTATTTTCTGAGAAGCAGAAGAACAGTTGTATGTACAGGTCAAGTGAGATTTAAGAAAAACTGAGACACAAGGGTTGTTTGCTGTCTCTGAGAGCTTCCTTTGTGATGGCCCTTTCCTTCGGTCCTAATCCCACACATTACTCCTTTCAGGTAATTTATTCCGATGTAGAGTAGTTAATTAGCCTCCCTTTCTCTTCCTTCTGTCTTGTTTGTTAGATTGCTGGGAGGGGGTGGGAGGGAACTCAGGTTCAACAGGCCTGAAGACCAGAGTTCTGACAAGCAGGGACTGAAGCTGTAATTACAGAGTCACTGTTGTGGAGCCTGGTGAGAGGCTGTCCTCACTGTGAAACCTTCTGTTTTGTCAATATTCTTACATCAGTGCTTGGCAGTAGCTTCTGCTGCTTCAGGGTTTCTGCATCTAAAACAGACAAAGTCACTAATATCAACTCAGCGCTGCTTTGCATTTACAGAGCTGGGGGTTCACATCAAACTCTTAACATTTGCAAGGTTTTTTTTCCCCCTCTGGTGGGGATGTCTCTGATCCTTTCCTAATTTACCTGTTGTTGATTTCCTGAATCTCTTTAAATTCCTTGCAACGAAAGGTGGTCTCTCCATCAGAGTAGCAATTAACTAGATTCCTGACTGCAATGTATGAGGCACTGTATGTTAGAACAGCATAAAAGGTTAACTGAGACCTCATAGCACAAGGGGATGTCAGACCAGAACAAACAGGCGTGGAGAATTATCTGGAGGGAACACAAGCTTAAGGTGCAGGTAATAGGATGCTATGACAAGTGGAATTGGTGGTTCTGCATGCAAAGACTAGAAGGGTAGGAATGCCGTGTCTATTATGAATCAACATAGCTCACATTCTGCATTTTATTCCTGACCCTCTCCCCCCAAATGTAGTTCATTGCTTCCAGATGTAAGCCCAAGTCCAAACCAGTGCTTATAGAGGCCGCACTCAACTTCCATCGAGCACATTAGCTTGCATTTTGTTTTTTCAGAAGAGAAAAACAATTTTTAAAATATCATGCATTGCCTGTGTTAGGCCAATTAGTTAAGCATATAAAAATGATTGCTTTGTCTTACAGAGTTCTCTTTTATTCATTTATTACAGAAGAGAATAAAAATTTATGAAGATGCTCTGTTACTTAATTTTTGCCCTCCAGTAAACAAAAACTAATCTAAGGACCTTAAGGGAGCAAGGGTTTGTTTTACCTTGAAGTTCAAAAGGATGCAGTTTGTCTTGATGGTAATAGGAGTCATGGCAATAGAAGCAGGCAGTCATGGCACATCAGGACACAGTGATGAATGCTGGTGTCTTTCCATCCAAGCCATCCCCCACACCCCATTTATTGTTACCAACCTGTAAGGTGGGCTTTCCACCTCACCTCAATTAACCTTATCTAGAAAAATCTCAGACAGGCCTACAGATGTGTTCCCAGGGTGATGCTAAATCCCATCAAGTTGACAATTAAGATTAACTATCCATACTAAAGACAGCCTTGTTTTTATGTTAATAGGTATTTGCCCCAATCTCCTATTGAGACATTATGAATCACTATTGTCTGCATCTCTTCCAGTCTGCCATAGCCCTTAGGTACAAGCTGCTGATCACACCAACCTGCATCACAAGCCTATGAGCAGTGCTGGCCTCTTGGGTGTGTAAAACCTGATACTCTCCCTGTTTCCCATTAGTTGATGATTTTCTCCCTTTCCCTGTCCTGTCTCTGAAATTCCTTAATGTGGTCCCTGATGATGGAAACTGTAGCTTTTTCAGGTCTTGGAGTCTGAGTTCGAGAGAAATCCTGAGAGGGAAGTCAGGAGTTCACATAGAAAACACTCTAAACTCTGGTGCGATGCTTTTAGCACCACTGCATGGATGACATTCTTCTTAAAACATTTGAGGAGAATGACGAGGTCTCGGATAGGTGTGAGGACCAGCTGGTATTTGTCGGGTGTGGTTTCCACTTTCTATCAAGTTGAAATCTCTATTTAGTGGTAGAAGTCCCTGACATGAAACTAATTTTTAATACTCATTTTGATAGCTAAAAGAAATTAACACATATTATATAGCACTTAATTTGAGGTAAGGTTTGTAGAATATATATCTTGACTAGGTGCAGCATTTCGGTTTTACAGAAGGAGCCGGGGCACTAGGATTTCATCTAAAGCTTAATTGGAAGAGAGAGAACTTGGCTCCAGGAAGTTAAGTAACCTCTCACTTGCTCTATGGAAATGGTTTGCCTTAATATAATTTTGCATAGCAATGAAAAATTGTAAGACTTGGTTGAGGAACTATGCTGCATTATTTTCAAATCTCTCTTTTTCATTACTGAAGAATTAAATAGCCTTGCTTTTTGATATGTGAATTTTTTGTAGCTTCCAGGAGAGGGATGGCAGCATATACTTCTCTGTGTCATTAAGTGAGGATCAGCCACGCTGAATTAAAAGGGAACGTTGAGGCGCTAAAAAGAAATCTTAAAAAAGCATCAAACATTTTCATTTGTTATATTTATGTGTGTTTTGTCATTGCATTGAGATTTCCTGGATAAATGCTTGTTTCAGAATTATGCTGAACACATGTGGCAGACCTTAACTGAACCCTGAGCTTGGGTCCGTGACCATATAATATGGAGCCTGGAACAGAGATGCCCACAGGCGTTGACCCTCGATTAGCCACAGTCAGTAGACTTGAAGAGTGAGAAACAAAATAATCAATGGTTGCCTTTATATGATACTAGGGTTAAGAATCTTTTGTCTTACAATATTATTGTAATAATACTTGGAAATATCTTCAAAAATGTATGTACTGAATATATAAAAGTATCAGACGTTACTATAAGAGCTATACAAGTCTTAACTCCATTGTTCCTCTGTAAAGTAAGTTTGAGAATTCTATAAAAATATTAATATTAAGGAAAATTAAGGGTATAAGTCCTTTAACATTTGTCAATTAAGTAATGAAGTTTCAAAAAACATCATGTTTTTTCTCTGTCAAATCATGAGTATAACAAATGTAAAAAATTTGATATTCAGAATTTTGAAAACTCAGGAAAATATGATGGAAACCATCAAAATAACTGAAAAATCCCTGTTGTCACACAGCACTTTGAAAGTATTCAGTAACATACTTCAATTTTGTATAGATGATGTATGTTTATACTGCTCCAAAGACTTTAATTTGTTTGAAAGTTTTCATTGACATACTTGTTGTTGGATATTTAGAACATAGTCAATTTATTTACTTATTTAAATTTATTAGATTTTTAAAAAATCTCATTCCAAGTTCCCACTCCCTCCCTTCTTCCCATTCCCTTCACACACCCTCCCACCTCATCCCATCCAATCCTCAGAGAGGATAAGGCACATTGCTTTGTGGAAGATCAAAGGCCTTCCCTACTATATCTAGGCTGAGCAAGGTATACATTCAAAGAGAATAGGATCCCAAAAAGACACTACATGCAGGAGGAATAAATCCTGGTGTCACTGCCAGTGGACCCTCAGTCTGCCCCAGTAATTCAACTGTCAACTACATTCAGAAGGACTAGTTTGGTCCTATGCTTGTTCCTTCTCAGTCCACCTGGAGTTGGTGAGCTCCTATTAGCTCAGGTAAACTGTTTCAGAAGGTGAACCCACCACGGTCTTGACCTCTTTGCTCGTATTCTCATTCCTTCTACTCTTCAGCTGGACTTTGGGGGTTCAGTCCAGTGCTTCAATGTGGGTCTCTGCCTCTGTTTCCATCGGTTGCTGGATGAAAGTTCTCTTAAGTCCCCTCAGTATTGGAGCAAGTTGTGTTTCAGAGTTCCACCAAGGTTGCAGGAGGATAGGCAGGTTTGGGCAACATTTTTTTTGGAGATTATAATTTAATCACAATGTTCTCTCTTTTCCCTTTCTTCCCTCCAACCCCCCCATAAACCCTTCCCCACTTCAAATTCATGGCCTCTTTTTTTCATCAACTGTTGTTGCATGCATATATGTATGTTTATATACTTATGTATTTCCAAAGAGTACCAGTTGAGTCCATATAATCTGAAGGAATGTTTTCTGGGCTGATTGTTTGGTATTGGATAACCAATTGGTGTGCTTTTCTTGGGGTGAACCTCTTTTCCTGCTCTTAGCTTTACTAAGTTGCCTGATTTCTTTGTGTAGGATTAAGGCCTCTTGGACTTTTCTAAATTCAGTCCTGGCATATTTGTTAATGTCTCTCCTTGTTCAGTTCACCTGTGGCCCGTCACATTGGTAAGAGTTTAAAGCTGTAGCTTCTGATGTTACTAGAAACCAGAAACTCCTAGCAAAGTCACCAATCTTCTGGTTCTTACAATCTTTCTACCCCCTCTTCTGCAATGTTCCCTGAGCCTTAGGCGCAGAATTCTTTTATAGATATAACCATTGAAGACACCATGCACTTCAGAGACAGGTTCCAGAGACCCCGGAGATGGAACTGAACTGAATACGTTCTCTCAAAAAGCATGTAGACAAGTTTTTCACCAGAAGGCTCCATGCAAATTTCCAAAGCAAGGATGCAAGCAACAGCACTACTCAGTCATGACATCTAGGAACCATATCAACAACAAGCGTGGCACAATAAACCCTAAGGTTATAGTAGTGGCAAACATATCTTGGTGGTCACCAACAGCATTCTATTAATACCCATTCACAGGAAAGAAATCATGCTTGGTTCTGGAAATTTAGCTAACTACTCACTGCTTGTGAATTTATGATTGTTGAGGGAGAATCTACAGCAACTTCTTTATTACACAGCATAATCCCTGCCAACAATCTACAAATATTTTTCCTTATCCTATAGAAAAGTATACTCTTTACTCCTCACCAAGGAAACTTCTCTTTGCAACACTACAAACAACCACAACCATTAAAATGCTTTGAACATTGTTTTGGGGTATGAAGAAAAGTGGGACTGTTTCCTTTCTTGGGACAGTTATCTGGGTTATTGTAATTGGAATTTTCTCTCCTGCTTGCCAGTTCCCAAATAACAATTCAGAGGCTTATATTAATTATAAATATTTAGTTGGTGGCTCATACTTACTACTAACTAGCTCTTACATATAAATTAACCTGTTTATATGTATTCATATTCTAATCTATGTATTACTATGTGGCCATGGCTTTTACTGATCTGCTGGCATCTTGTTTCTTGGACAGCTTCTGGTGTCTCTCCAATTCTGCCCCTTTTCTCCTGTATCTCTGCTTAGATGTCCCTTTTGGCCCTATCCCACTTTTCCTTAAGTTATATCAGCCTTATTTATCAACCAATGAGATCAACACATATTCATAGCATACAGAAAGACCAACCTACAGCAGATTATTCAAAAGATAAGCAGGATATGTCAGTCCACCAAGATACTCAGATAATTGATAATTATCTAAAGGTAAAGTCAATAGGGCAAGGGTAACAGTGGATAATAAGGACATTGTATGAAACTGACTTAAACATTTCATGTCACCACTTAACTGTTTTTATAGTGTAATATCTTATCTTGACAATTTCCTGCTACTGAGGTCATTGTGTTATTTTTGTAAAAGGGAAAATTTTAGGACAGATGACTAAAATTTTCCATTTTCCTGTTTTTTTTTTTTTTGTCTCCTGTTTTCTTGTTTTTCTCTCTGAATGGAGAGTGGGTTGGGGTAAAATTTGTTGATCCACTGGCTTATGAATTTTGAAGATTCTCCCTAACAATATATGCATAAATTGGGAATATAGATTAGTTGTGAAATGTCTATTTGAAAAAAATATGTTATTACTAATTACTACTACCATGTGTAGTAGGCTGCTTGTTCATTTCCCAGTCACCCAGATTCCCGAAATAACCACGTAAAAACTGTATAAATTAAATTACCGCTTGGCCTATTAGCTCTAACTTTTTTTTTCGAGACAGGGTTTCTCTGTGTTGATTTGGAGCCAATCTTTGAACTAGCTCTTGTAGACCAGGCTGGCCTCGAACTCACAGAGATCTGCCTGCCTCTGCCTCCCGAGTGCTGGGATTAAAGGTTTAGCTCTAACTTCTTGTTGGATAGTTTTTACATCTTAATTTAACCCAATTTCCATTATTTTATATTTTACAATGAGGCTAATGGCCAACCAGCAAGGTTCCAGCATGTCTGTCTCCAGTGGTAGCTCCATGGTTCTCCCTAACTCCACCTCCTTTCTCCAAGCATTCAGTTTAGTTTGCCCTACCTAGCTCCACTCTACCCTATCAGGCCAAGCCTGATATTAACCAATGGTATTCAGAGCATACAGAGCGGAATCCCACATCAACTACCTAGGAATTTCTGCTTCCATATGTCATACACGGTCACATCACAGGGCTTGACTATTGTATTCTGCTATCGGTTTCCTTCTAGAATACCTGAAAAGTCAAGCAAATTCTTCCTAACCTCAGAGTCTGGTCTTGAAGGGACACTAGCTGTGTTGGCTAATGACAGTTTTTCTCTTATTTCTCTAAGTTGTATTTATTTTTCAATTTATACAGTTTAATTTTCACTTGTCCTACTTCATTCTGAAAATTACTGTTATATTTATTAAATATGACGTGATAACCAGGGCTGTCTCCAAAGATATATTTAACACCTCTTGTTACCAAGCAATTTGCAGTACAAAGGAATCTTCCTTGGAATATTTAAAAACGTAATATAGTATGAATTCTGTAAATTGACACACAGTATAGATATTAAAATAAAAAAGGCATTAAATTACACACACAGATATATATATATATATATATATATATATATATATATATGGCAGGAGAAATATGTGAAATTTGATGGAATCATGGAAGGTGGGGAAATTGTTGATGAGTAGAGAGAAAGGAGTTATCATTATAGTATAGTAAATTTATGATACAAAAACAAGATGACAAAAGCCCAGAATCACTGCTGAAAAGTCATCATGAGCATGTGAAGGATGAGGAGTCATGGTCATGTGGGTCAAGAGCTACGAAGGTACTCTAAGAAATCTGCCCTTGCTAAGGGAGCCATCAACATGTTGCTGTCCTACAAACGAGCTTGACGTGACTGAATGATATGGTGGAAAGAAAGTTCTACAAGGGAAATTGAGAGGATAGATTTTTTTCTATGCATTACAGAGCTTTTATTCATCAATTCTAATAAAATTTCCAAGAATTACAATTCTTATTTGTAAAATGTCTCCTTGATAAGAAATGTTTGTTTCTCTGTTACCCAATGAGCATTCCATTGCAAATTTGAGGCAGTTTTAGGATGGGATGAAGTTTGACAGATGAAATAGCCAAAGAACAGGATTTCACAATTTCACTTGGAAGCCCATTCCATTATTATTATTATTCATATTATCTTGAGGGGAGATATTTTATTCTTTCTGGAGAACAAAACAATCTAGGCAGTTAAATATAAAAATATCGTTTGAATATTTTGAATATTGGAGGTTGAAATTTCCCTAGCATTCCACCATTTTGTTTGAAAACTTTCATCCTGAGATAACCCATTTCTTTGCTCCTGTCACCTGCAGAATCCAGCCTACTTACTTCTATTTCAACAGATTATTGGAGTAATTTCAAACCTAATTATCTATTCATGTGATTCATGTAATATCTGAATGCTTCTTGCTAGTAAAGGTTCCTTTTGATTTGCAACAGCATATAAAACATAAGGCCAAATTTTCATCAAAACATTCAGCAATGAGGTCAGCATAATATGGAATTTATATCTTTTTAATAAAATGCTAGTATTTACCTGAGTGAAAATAAATATTCTATTATTATATTACTTAAATAAATGATAAATTCTGTTCTACAGAGGGAGATATAGAATAGAAAGATAATGTCCAAAATAATATACAAATAAAACACCCCAAACTCTCTCATATAGGCATCAGGTAGGATGCTTTATGTGGGCATGCTTAGTGTAAGCCCAAATGTTGTAGGTGCCAGTCATTTGTTTTTCATGTTCATCAGTAAGTTTGTAGGCCGAAAGAGCAGGCTTTAGGATATGTTTTGAAGAAGGTGTTGGGAAACCTGATAGGGACACTGGTTTTCAGTTGCGTTATTGATCCCACTCTGTTCGGATACTTTTACTACCTGACTTATGACAGTGAGCCTTGAAGGCACAGAAGAGAGATTTCCTAGGAGCTAAAATTCTTTATATATGGTATCAAATTTAAGAAAATGTTTCTTGATCCTAAGTTAAGCAGTCATTATCATTTTTCTTTTTGATTAATGTTTCAAAAGTGGTAAGAAATACACAAAAATGTTGAAGGAAAATATTGCTTGTATTGTTTCGCTGTAAGAAAACATTGGAATTTTTGTGAAAATGTTATATCAGTGTCTATGAGGCTTTTAAATGATTATGACAACTCAGACAGATTCTAATGCCTTCTGGTTTCCCACTGTACTTGAGTTTCTGCTACAAAAAAAATAATCCTGGTAGGTAAAAAAAAGGGATGTGTGTGGGGTAGTAAGTCAATGGAAGGCCAAGGAAGGGCGGAGTGGTGATGTAATATCTTGAATAGAAGCCATGTGAGTTATTGAGGTGGGTCAGGAACTATTTGAAGAGCAGAGGAATGTAATTCTGGGATGATGCGAGACCTAGAAAAAAGCTAAATTATTGAAAAGGAATGAGAAAAATCAGTGAGTTTTTGGTACATTTTATGACTAAAGTATGAAGAGGGCAGATGGATGGGTTTTCATTGCCTTATTTTTTTTTAAGGACACATTTATTCAATACCAAGTATGTATTCCTCATTTCACATCATACCAACTACAATGGGTGATTTTGATTACCGGTATGACTAAATGTAAAATCACCTAGGAGATAGGTGCAGCACAGATCTAGGTGCTGTTACGATAGACCAAGTTTAACTGGGGGGACAACCCATCTTGAATGTGAGTGGTGGCATCCTATGGGTTTCAGGGACCAGTCAGAAGAAAATGATAGAAAGGAGAGAGCTAGCATAGAATTAATGTTCTTTCTCTGCTTCCTGTCTCCTGTGAGTTAATACTTCTGTTCCATGCCATCATCACCACTGTGCTCGTCCCACTATAGCCTAGAATCAGAAGAAATACCCACGATATACCACAAGCTCTGAAGCTCTGAGCCAAAATAAAAATTCCCTCTTTTTAAAGTGGTCACGAAGTCTCACATAATGCTAAGGAACTATTGGCAATTGATGACTATTGTGTGTGTGGGGGGGGGTCAGTTTTCTTCATGTGGCCCCTGTGAGACCACTTACATTAGTATATGGCCCTATACTTATGCACATACTGACAACACTAAATTTGGACTTAGTGGATTTACAATAAAAGAATACACAAAATTGGGAGGGAAAAGGTAGAGGTTTTGGGATGGAATTTAAAGGTGAGGAAATGGGGGGAATCAAAACATTGCATGTAACATGTATAAAATTCTCAAACATTAAAATATTAAAGTTGCATATCCCATGTGTTTTGCCACAGTGATTCAAAAGTAAAATAGAGCAAAAGAAATATGTTTGATAGTAATTAAATATAATGTAAGTTATTAGACAAATATCTGGTATTAATAAGACAAGTTCCTGTTCCTAGCTGCTTTGCTTACTGGTTTTTAAGAACTGAATTCCAATTTAAGCCTAAATTCCAATGTATTTTCTTCTGAGTCTGGCATAACCCACTCTGATGACCTATTTTGTACATTTCTTCTCACTTGAACTGGTACATTCCTTTGGTTGTTTGTATTTATTATTTGACCTTCCTTTCATTCTGCTTCAGCCCTAGAGGTTCAACCAGCTATTACCCCCTTCAAATGTAGGTCAGAATATAAAATGTGTATATGGAGACGTTCTCACAGTAGGCAAGAAGGTAGAAGAAATACATAAACATTTTCAGAAAGTATTCTAGCAAGATACATTATGCATTCAAAACCACCTTCATTGGATGGCAGACTTGATCAATCAAGATAGTATAGAAATGGCAGACAGACTGTGCATATATCTGACCTAGGATATTGCAGTTTGGGGTAAGAAAAATAACATCCTACTGTAGGAATTTCTTCAGCCTTTAAGTTCCTGCCACTTTGGGCGGGGCCTCATATACTATATATGCTGATGTAAAGCGTGCTTCCGCTCTCTCTCTCTCTTCCAGCTGCGGCATTTTGGTTGCTGTTCCCTGTTGGAGCAGAGCATTGTGATCTGTGAGTCTACCCCTAAATAAATAAACCCTCAGCTATATTCGATTCAGAACTAGGGTGGGATTTCTTTTAAGCGTCCTTCTTCAACTTGCAAATTTCAATGCTACTGACCATGTTGTGTCATGTTTGGGAGCAAAGAGGAGGTTGATGTTCCGACAGCAGGGAGAGATGCTCCAGAGGAATAGGGAGAAAAGAATATCATCTTTGGCCTAGAAAATATAGACCGGAAGCGGGGGAGTGTGCATCCTGTTTCCTGCAGCAAGATTTCACACTGTGCACCTGATCCTGCAACCCGAGGAACCCATGTAACTCTTCAGTGGCCTCGACTTTTCCCTTGAGATAATGAAAATCACATAATTATCAGGATAAAAAAAAGTAATGATGTAGTTTAGTGTCAGAGCGCTGAACCAATGGATGGGCAAGCAAGTTTCTATCTTTCCTTTATAGTAGATCACTTACCAATGCTTGGTGTGTCCATCCTTCATACCAGGATAAAGTTTAATAAAGATTATAAGCCAAAATAATGAGGGTTAGGCTTCGTGACATCCGATTTAGTCCATCAATTAGCTCATTTTTGGACTTCATTTAGAGATGGGTATAACACTAATTTATGTGGGAAATAATAGGGGTTTTGTGGTAATAAAACTTTATTTCAAAAGCAACTAATATTGTTTCAATTATCTTATCTTACTTTAATTTACAATAATTAAAGTGGCTAATATATGAATACCTACACGACATTTTGGATACTATGTTTCTTGAACTTTTCTACTTATAATAGACAATGCTTAATTCTCATCCCTTTTATTAAAAAGGTTGATAATTAAATCATAGAGAGTTCTTTAATTTATTTAATATAGTATATAGCTACTATTAGGCAGCATTGTCTAAGCAAGGAATTAATTGACCTAAGTATGACAATGTATGGTATCAATGAGTTCAAATGCAGGGAATGTCAAAGACAATATTTTCATCTTTATAGAAGGAGGGGATATATGTGTATATACAGTTTGTTTAAATAAATGATTTTTACGAGTATAAAATATAATATTAAATATGCAGAGTAGGCTTTGGCTAATGGAGGAAAATATGAAACTCTCAATATTCTTTCACAGATAAAAGAAACTGAACATTGTAATGCTCTTTTCTGGTACGCCCCATTGAACTTATTCCAAGAATGAGCAGGGAACTATTACATCTTTTTACTTACTTATTTATCTGTTTATTTATTTGTGTGTGCAGAGGACAAATTGCAGGAATCAGTTCTCTCCTTTCACAGTGAAGGTCCGGGAGATCAGACTCAGGTGGTCAGGGTTTGCAGCAGCTGGCCTTTATTGCTGCGCCATTTTGCTGGCCCAGATGCAGCTTTTAACTTGCTCATTCTGGATCTCTGAATTTTTAGGCCTTTTAAGTTGTCAGGGACATATTATTTGTCTTTATAAAGACTCAGTATGAGTCTCTTGCTCAGGCATTACAAAATGAATAAAAGAATTGTTGAAATAGCAGCTCTTGGGCGATTCAATGGGAAAGACGTATAGTTTAACAAATATGCTAATGGTCAGTATTTATTGATCATTATCAAATAGGAAAATTTTCATCCATTAATTTGCCACTACAAAAGCTCAAATGCTTGGCAATTTGAGCATTTATGCTCCTGCAAAATTCATGTGGATGTAGGCATGGCAGTGCACTGTGCATTCCCAGCACATGAGGCTGGGACAGAAGGTGTGAGTATGAGACTTACTGGGCTTCAGAGCAAAATTGTGTCTCAAAATAACCACACAGAGATGTAATTTTCACTCCCACCTAAGACGCAAGGTTTTAAGGACATGCTTAGGTCAAGAGGGCTTCTTTGTCATGTGTGGGATGAAAGCCCTCATGGAAGAGGCTTCACTCAGAGTTCATTCAGCACTTCTAGCTGCTCCTTCCTTTCCAGGGAACCTGGAGGGTTGGACAGGTGCAACGCCCTCCCTTGACAGCCATGGAAACCATCACCGGATGCTGCATACTGTCTTTTGATCTTGGACTTGAGAACCCAATCCTCCCTTGTTTGTAAACTACCCAGGTCCGGGTATTTTGTCACACTGTGAGGAAAAGCAGTTAATACTCTTTCATCATCTCCATTTTCAGAGTCTGAACTAGGCAGGTTCTCGACACTTTTCTATCCCAGGACACAGGAAGGTAAAATTGAGTAAGAAGTTTACTAATTCGTGTTGAAATAAAAACATTCATTTCTCCAGCCAACGACAGTTGAAAATTTTCATCTATATTTGGCTCTCAAGATTGACTTTTTTTGTTGAGGAAAAGTTTTGCTATGTAACCGTGATTAACTGGAACTCCCCATGTAGCCAACTTGGCCTCAGACTTGTGGCAGTCTTCCAGAGTGCTGGGAGTATAGGTGCGAGCCACGACGCCTGGCCTCCTCAAGTCTGTTTCTAGATTCTTTGAGAATGCAAAGAGTTTAGTTTTAAAATTTTAATTTAAATTCCACCAACCCCCTGCTTGAAAACTTACATTGTTTTCCACGGAAGCTTGATAAAATTCAAGTGTCTTAACTGAGGCGACGGGATCAGTTATGTTCTAACCTATGCTCTAGCCCACTTGGCCACATTCTAGTTTCTTTGATAAGAAGCCTATGATCTATTAAGTAATTTATCTATTTTCTTTTATAGTTCTTAAAGAAGGCAAGTTGCCATGGTCTTATTTGAAACACCCAAAGGTCATTTTTTTATTAAGCTTTATATTTTCTCCACTCATCTCCCTTCTCCACTTCCCTTCTACCTTCTCCCATGATCCCCACACTCCCAATTTACTCAGGAGATCTTGTCTTTTCTACTTTCACAGTAAATTAGATCCATGTGTGTCTCTTTTAGGGTCCTTTTTGTCGTCTAGGTTCTCTGGGATTGTGAATTGTAGGATGATTTTCTTTGATTTATGTCTAAAAGCCAGTTATGAGTGAGTTTATATTTGTCTTTCTGGGTCTGGGTTATTTCACTCAATATAATGTTTTCTAGTTCCATCCATTTGCCTGCAAATTTCGAGATATTATTTTTTCCCACTACTTAGTACTCCATGGTATAAATGTACCACATTTTCTTTATCCATTCTTCAGTTGAGGAGTATTTAGGTTGTTTCCAGGTTCTAGCTATGACAAATAATGCTGCATGAATATAGTTGAGCACATGTCCTTGTGGTATGATTGAGCATCTTTTGAATATATACCCAAAAATGATATTGCTGGGTCCTGATGTGGGTTGTTTCCTAATTTTCTGAGAAATTGCCATACTGATTTCCAAAGCAGCTGCACCAGTTTGCATTCCCACCAGCAGTGCAGGAGTGTTCTCTTTACCTCACATCCTCTCCAACATAAATTGTTACTAGTGTTTTTGGGTTGGCCATTCTAACAAAAAAAAAAAAACAAAAACAACAAAAAAAAAGATCATTTATTTTCTATTGTTTTTGCTATGGCTATTCTGTCTTCCCATAATGTACTTGCCTTAGATCTTGCATACAGTTCACCTCCTCCATTCAGTTACTGACTGAAATGCATTCACAGAGATGGTGCAATGTGCCCAATTCCTACAGTTGTGGTCAAAGTTGCTTCTCGCATTTCCTCCACACACAACCATGTCCACTTATAAAAGCTTTTGTAGAGCTTTTCATGAGTTAAAGTTATTTTATACATGTGTCTGAATGTTTATTATATGAATACTTTTTTTCTAGCTTCAGTAGGCAAGTAGCCATAACTGTAATCCTCTTGGCTCATTTATTTATTTTTAGAAAAGAAATAAGAGATAAAATATATAGACACTTATTTCAAACATAAATAAGATAAAATAATGAGGTAAAAATGATTTATTTGAGAATACCTTAGTTTTTAGAATCACGAAGGTTTAATTCTGCAAGCAACCTTGCAAGAAGCACCAAGATACCATAGAGTTTTGTGTTTAGATAAAATCTTTTCCAGGTTTATGAATGTTATACCCCATACTTCTAATAGTAGCAAATTCCCTGCCCCCCAAACTAAATCATTGAATGTAAATTTCCATCTCATGGGCTAGTTCAGGTTTCTAGAACATTGTTGCTCAGACTGAAGTGAAATGCATATGTTATTTTATTTTATATATGGATGAAATTACATGTTGTTACCATTGCTGCCCACAATGTTGATAATCATGTGGTGAGCATTATAACATTTCTCATGACATCAGAAATACATTGAGCTCTGTTTGCAATGGTAACCCTTTACTATTTAAAGTGTTCTCTTTTGGACAGCTATTATAGTAGCTATATCTTATCTGTGGAATTTGTAATCCATATAGTTGAATATTTGGTGGCTGTTACTAAATATTTTACAACTGGATCTCAGAATACAGAATCAATCTGAATGCTATTTGACATGTTGGTTTACTTTAATGAATAAGATGAAAGGGAAGTAGCAAAGACCTAGGTAGGAATGTTATTCATTTGTCAATGGCAAGAGTAATTACTTTCCTGAGTTAGATAAGGCTTTTTGGATACTAGACTTTTTTTTTTATTATTTGAAAGAGATTGCTAAAAGAACACGCATCCTTTAAAGTTTAATTATAATGCAACAGCTAATGACAAAGAAAAGATTTAAGTTATTTCTTTCACATTCTTAACTTTATAAGTGTGTGTGTAGTTGCATTTTCATGTATGCACACACATGACATAATTTGTATATATCATTTCTGACTCCTTGACATATCTGGTCTTACCATGGTCAAAGACAAGATGTCAATTTGCTATAATTAGAAGAGTTTCTACTATGTTGTAATGTTCTCACTGCAATGGATATAAATTCAAATACAGTAGCTTGTTGGTAAATATTTAAAAAGCAAGTGACAATTGGGAAATAAAATTACCACATGTAATACTTAAAAAAAAAGAAGAGGTACACTGTTGTAGAATGTTATTTTAAAATATGTTATATTTGTTTATGCTGGGGAAGACTTGTTTAATGATGCAAAAATGTGTTGTATTCTTTTATGTTGCATTTGTTTAATTCTGTGAAGCTGTGTTTCTTTGCCTGTCTAAAACACCTGATTAGTCTATGAAAGAGCTGAATGGCCAATAGTGAGGGAGAAGAAAGGATAGGCAAGGTTGGCAAGCAGAGAAAATAAATAGAAGGAGAAATATGAGAAAAGGAGAAGCAAGAACAAGGACAGGAAGAGCCTAGGGGCCAGCCACCCTGCCACATAGCCAGCCACGGAATAAAATAAAAATAAGATATACAGTAGTATGAGAGGGGTAAAAGCCCAGAGGCAAAATGTAGGTGGGATAATTGAGATTAAGAAAAGCTGGCTAAAAACAAGCCAAGCTAAGACCGGCCATTTATAAGTAAGAATAAATATCTGTGGGTAATTTATTTGGGAGCTGGGTGGTAGGCCCCCCAAAGAGCAAAGAGTAAAAAAAAAAAAAAAAAAAAAAAAACCAAAAACAAAAAAAAAGAGTTAAAAAGAAAAACAGCAAAAGTACACAAAATCATATATTAACACAACATTTCAACCATACAGATGCAATGAAGATGGATAGATGGATATTTATTTCAAGAGAAATAAATAATAATACATAAAATATCACAAATCTTGGGGTCACAAATAGTCATATTTCGGACATACTATTTAGCAGAACAACATTTTAATACTGTTTATCTGCTTCTATAAAAATATAATTTAACTATAAATTTATATAGCTTGATTTCCTTAGTAACTGGTCCATGAAATTTTGGGGCGTTTACCAGGCTGTCTTTGTGATCTTGTAGGAGTTAGCTGTAGCATAATGCTATTGACTGATTATCAACAATTATAATTCATACTTTAATGAAACCTTTTTTATTAACATTATGCACTCTTCATCATTTTTATTTTAAACAACTCTACAGTGGATACAGGGCAGGCATTGTTTTTTCAGTAATGGATCTGTTTGCCTTCATGTAGATGGAGGAACTTCTTAAAGTTGACAGTAATGAGAGATGTCCACCAGAGTCCCTTTAGGCTGCACTGTTGACCACTGTGACAGTTTGGGGTATACAAAAAAAATTAGATAATCAGTTTTAAATTGGAGTTGAAATACCATATGTCTGCTGTGCAGTGCCTTGACTTCATACACTTAAAAGTGCTAGGGCATTCCAATATAGAATCCCACATAAATTAAGAATATAGACAGAGAGACAGACAGACAGATAGATTGATTGATAGATTTTATTTCTGGTTGTTTTGAGTAATATAGAAGACAGAAAAACTCAGACTTGGTCATCATTCTAAACACACTGCTGCATACTACTTTTAGTGGGGAAAATGTCTAAGTGTTTAGAGATCCTGAAACTTGTTCAGAAACCTCCTGAAACCCCTTGGTGGTATGAACTGATGGGCAAGCATTGAGCTTGCTTTCTCCTACGCTGGGCTTGAGCTAGGCCCACACAAGGACTTTGAGTTGACACATCATCGTGAGTTTACTCATTATGGTCTAGGATAGTGTTGCACAAAATTGAAAACTATTTTGATAAACACTAAAACGTTCATATTTAATTTTGCTTTTATTATATTCCAGAGTTATTTGTTTATTCGCCTCTTGGTGACAGGTTCCAGCCTTCTCCATTTCTCCCCATTGGCTCTCACAAA
This sequence comes from Chionomys nivalis, assembly GCF_950005125.1. Classification (NCBI taxonomy): domain Eukaryota; kingdom Metazoa; phylum Chordata; class Mammalia; order Rodentia; family Cricetidae; genus Chionomys; species Chionomys nivalis. The sequence continues at coordinate 30,865,889 of NC_080109.1, read as the reverse complement.
GTGTGCTTTTCTAGGCAGAACAGGCTGGCATTTCATTTGGACCGGGTTTGTTTTTCTTTGGCTGTGTTCTGTCTTTGATTATTTTCTTTGATGCCTTTAAGGAAGCTATCTTGGCTCCTGGAGTGTTTACTATGCTCAATACACATATTAATTTCCTTGGCATGAACTTTTCCTTTAACTTGTTTATTTAGAACAATGCCAGCTATGGTACCAATTTGCAGATGCTACCAGCTTCTGTGCAAACTGGAAGGTTCCTTTGTGAACAGAGTCCTGCTGCCTCCACACCCACTTCATCACCTTTCTCAGAAACTCTCACATGTGTAGCCAAGGAAGAAATCCATGTTTTCTGAAAGAAAAAATCAAGTGTTTTCTTTCCCTTTGTCTTCATTGTTTTGGTGAATTCCTGGAAGAAGGTTCTGGTCGAAAGTTTCACTAGAACCTTTTTAAAAAGCAGGGCTTCACTCTCTCTACTGTCAGAGATGAAGAAGAAAAAAAAAACACCACCATTACATCTATAACTGAAAATCATGGACCTGAGCTCCCTTCATGTTTCTCTGAATCAACAGTCAAATGTATTACCATTCCTTGATGTCTTATAACAGCCATGAGACAAGGAAGAAGGGAGGATGTAAAGAAGGTACCATCCTTCCCACCAAAGCCTACAGAACAGAAGTAGCCCCCTCGGGAATGAAGGTATCTCCCCTGCTGTAGGAAGCCTTGCTTTTCTTGCATACCTGCTTGAGTTTGTGGTCATTCTAAACAGACACAATTTTGAATGGGATCCCAGAAGAAAAGGATAGTAAGAGAAAGTAGGCTGCAAGAGGAAACACCAGTAAACACTGAGATTTTCATGCCTCAAAACTAAACTACCTTGTTCCTTGATCATCAGCTGGTCCTGTTGACCCAGATAGGACTTGTTTTCCTTCGGGAGAGGAAAAAAAAATTGAAATGACAAAGAATCCGTGTGAACAGTTCTCTTTGCTTTTTAATTAAAAGATGCTACATGTTTAAATGGATAAAAGAAAAGGTGATTATAAGCCAGTATGGCTGTGCCGCTCCTGTCTTTCCTTGGGGCTCATTCTGTTCATCATTTCCCTTACTTCTTCTTTCTGAGCTGTAGTGTTGAACAATTCACTGCTGAGATCCTAGGGTTAAGTAGTGTGGGAAATCACTTCAGCTGAAGCATGTTAAGTTTGGATGAGGACATAGAATTCTAGAAGAAATTGAAACTCACAATTGTGCTTAATTGGCTTTAACCCTTCAGCATATTCTGCTGAACTACACCGGGTAACACCGTATCCTGCTACGCTGTGCAGATACTAAGATGTAAAACCCGTTAAATGCAAACAGCACTTGTCATTCCATCAGCTATTCAAACTGTCAGAGATGTATCAGCCAACCCTAACTACCCTCTGCAGGCAATCTGGAGCCAGCCTGCTGTTTAATAACCAGCATTTAACAAGAAATAACATGTAGATGTGGCATGTGGTTTAAAACATTGTGTTAAGCGTCATTAAAACTCAGTCTCCTAAGAACCTTATTAAAAGAGTTATTTCCTTGCTATAATAAAACATTTCACTGTGACTGTTTCTATCTAGCTGCTAACAATACAAACAAAATGCCTCTTAATTTAGCATCCCGCTAGAGGGCCGTTGTGACTGCAACTGTAAAGGCAGGGAGAAAAAACCCAACCCCAAACCACCCTTGCCAAATCCCCAGTAATCAGTGAAACTGAAGCACTAGGGGGCTCTGAGTTTCAGATTTATTTTTACAGTGTTTTTTTCTTCTTCTTCTTTTACACTCTGTGTGTTATTATTTGGGGCGCGTGCCTTTGTTGGTAACTGGAAAGGAAGGCTGTTGATGACTTAGAAATGGGCCCTGTTTCAAGGAGTCAGCATTTTCTAGTTGTGAGATGAGTTGGTAGAAAACTCAAGCGAATATCTACATGGAATTTCCAAGGAATTCATGTGATCTTGATTCTAATATTTATTTGAAAAGAAAATGAAATTTGCTTACCCCACAATCAGTCAAAAATCCACCCACCCTGCTATTACTCAAGAAAATACATGCAGAATTATATCAATTAATAGAGATAATAGTTGAAATCTTCTATGACAGAAGTGAAAGGCAACCCAATTCAGTTCCAGCTCTTCCTCCTTAGAAAATGTGCCAAGTCAGTTTGCCCTGCACTACTATTCCGAGCACTTTGTAGACAGCTTCAGAGCTGATGATGGGGACAAAGCATGACAATGTGTTGACAGAGGGTGCTAATGAGGAGACCAAGGAAGATCTCAGTGAGATTTTTGAAAACTCAAATGGTTCCCCTAACCTGCATGACGTAAAGTGAATGAAAAGGTATTCAGGATCAGCTTAAGGGGTCTTGCCCTTTTCTTTCCTTGAAACTGGACTAAAATGGAGCTGTGTGTGTGTGTGTGTATACACACATACATGCATACATATACACATATACATGCATATATGTGTGTGTGTGTGTCTGGGACAAATCAAGACTTCTACTTTCATGAATACTGTTTATCCAAATGTTGAAGGAAGAACAATTTATACCCTAGCTGTGTATAAGTTCATTGCATTTTTACTAAAATATGCAGAGTTGAGGAACATAGATCTTCAGATACAAAATATATTAATAGTTTCTAGTCAATTAGTTATGAATTATGTTTAACATTCATTTGAGTGGTTGGATCACAAATATAAAAATAGCTACTTATTAAGTCAGGCACATTTTTGTAATGATGTTTTAATAATACGAGCCAAGAACGTTTTTACATTAGATGGTAGGGTATACGCGATAATGATCTTTCTCTTATAAATTTCCTCTGGAAAGATTTAGATTGCACAGCTTCTTTCAAGGTATCATGATTATGTTTACTTTTTTTCAGGAAAGGAACACACCCAAACATGCACATTTATGTAATACATTCCTCCTCAATCCTCAAGGAAAAGACCCATCACAGCTTCATTGGTGAATCATGTGTTTCTCACCTAGTTCTGTGTGGGAGTGTTAGCATAGCCACTTGGAAAACTGAACTCCTTACTTGGGAGGGACACCTCAACACTATTCCTAGTACCCGTTAGAGGACAGTGATGTACTCTAACTCTTTCTCTTATCTCTGAACAGAGGACTATGAATTCACTACCTGCCTTTCTACCACATTAAAACAGGGCCCAGTTGATTCTGCCAGTTGATTCCCAGGAGGCCCTCTGGGGACAGAGCCATTACTGAAGTGCACAATTTAATTAGAGTATAGAGTGTGAAATCTGTTCAGAGTAGTGAGGGATGAGATCTTACCCACAACCAGCTGTGGCTTCCTTTTGAAATACCTCTGAGTCCTGTCCTTCTGTGACATTCTCTTGTATGCCACTTTGCAGGTACAATGTTCGTCAACAATTTAGAGATGTCACATTATTGTTTATCTTGATAGGAAATGTGTCTTCTAAAGTCAAATTAAATAGGAATAATCTTGTCATTTGGAATTACAGATTTAATGTGAATTAGGTCACTAGGCTTTAACTTTTATAAACAAAGTCTCACATCTAGATTATGATAATTTTCAAGAAATGGAAAAGTTACAATATACATTTTTCTGGTATTGATATGTGATTTAAAAAATTAAAAAAGTTTTCCATGCTAAAATGTAAATTTTCATTCATTTAAAATCAAATACTAGAATGGGTTCTGAAATGCCATATTGCTATTACAGATCCAAAATTACAAGGATAGAGGTTTTTTTTTTTTTTTTTTTTTTTTTTTTTTTTTTTTTTTTTTTTTTTTTTGGTTTTTCGAGACAGGGTTTCTCTGTGGTTTTGGAGCCTGTCCTGGAACTAGCTCTTGTAGACCAGGCTGGTCTCGAACTCATAGAGATCCGCCTGCCTCTGCCTCCCGAGTGCTGGGATTAAAGGCGTGCGCCACCACCGCCCGGCTAAGGATAGAGGTTTTGATGTCAAAATAATTATATAAATGAAGTTGAGAGATGGTTCAGCAGTTAGGAGTATATACCTATTATGCAAATGACCCTAATTTAATTCCCAGTATCCAAGTCAGGTGACCCACGACCACCTGGAACTCCATCTCCAGGAGATGTGACATCTCTGGCCTCCATGGGTACCAACATACAAGTGCATAATACACATGTGCAGGAACACACACTTAGTTAAAAAAAAAAAAACAGAATAAATTTTAAAAGCGAATTGCTTTTAAATTTTATTTGAAATTTAAATTTTAAATGCCCAGGAGAAATGCAAAGGACCAGGGGAAAAAACACTCCTGTTCATTCCATTTATTTTTATTTTTACTCACGGACACTTTAGATGAGAAGATATCTTTTGGGTAGAAGAAACAATGTGCATAGCAAATATACAATGGCAGAAGACTGAAGGAGCTTAGGACGCTGGTCACTATAGCTTAAACTGCTAGGGAGTTAAATGATATTGACAGGGGGTAAATCTGGATGAATTTTGAGGTCTACAGCATGTAAGACAGTAAATGTGGTTCAAATGATCACAATTTTTGGCCATCATGAATGATGAGGAATGAAATTTGAGCAGTTGAGAAGTGTATAGAATTTAATCTTGAGTCTGAGTTTTTGGATGGCATCCTACTTGGGTAAATTAAATATGCATTATATTGACAGGTAGAATGTGACTCTGGTAGTTCAGCAGAGTGGTGACAAGTATCTAAACTAGTGTACCCCAAGTCAAGAAAAGTATGAAGACAGTCACTGGAGATACAGTGAGTAGAGTTCGCAATATTTAAGAACTGATTAAATATGAACTTCACAGAGGGAAGGATAAATATATTGGGAAACAGTTGGCTTGAGGCTCATGTGTCTTTCAGTAATTATCTGTACCCCAAGAATAACAAATATTCTTAATCTATCCTTCTAAACTTTCTGTTTTATTTTATAAAAATTTGTATGGGCCATCACTCCCTGGCTTTCAGGGGTGAATATTGTTTGGTGGCACTTATACATGGGGCTATCATTTATTTGCACCTTAGCTTAAGTCACAAATCTCTTTCTAGGCTTGAATCTCATTTTTCTTCCATTACCATGTCTCATGATTGCTAAATACTATTCAATATTCTTATGTTTGTCTTCTGGAATCTCTTTGCTCCTCTTCATTTCCATTGGTATGAAGATTTGTTGAAGTCATTTTTTTTACTCATATCATTCTATTCTCTTTCCCAACACTGATATGCAATGCCCTTTAAGATAAACACCTATGTAGAAATCTTTCATTTTAGTCTTCGAACTTTATCCCCTCTTGCCTCTCAAGTCATTTTGTTCTAATCTCTACACTCTATATCCACACCATAACTATGCTTCAGTTATACTAGCCTTAATTTCTTATTGCAATGACTTGACATATTCTCCTTGCTCTTCTGAAATGATTCACTTGTTATGCCAACTCCTAACACAAAAAATTCTTGTTCATGTTTCTCAGATCAACTTAGATACCACTTAAACAAGGAAATTTATGAGCCCAGTAGAGTTGATTGAGACTCTAGTAATTCACTTATGTAATGTGCTAGACTATTTTAATGCATCTCCGAATAAGCAGTGTTAAGACCGTGCAAGTGTGTAATATTGGGGTATAACAATTCAGAGCAAGGATGGTCCTAGGAAAAGGAGTAAACTGAGTGCAGAAAAATGTAATTAGCAGTTAAGGATTTGTGGAGCTTGTTTGTTACCTGCATCAGATGTAAAGACATTTAAAGGCTCCAGGATGAGCGCACCGAAGTAGGGGATAATACAGTCAACAAGGTAGCAAAGTCAGCTATGAATGTGCAGAAGAGAAATGGAGAATAGCATAGGCCACTTGCAGGAAGATTCAAGAAGAAATAAAAACGTGTGATGCAAAGAACTAAAAATAACAATGAGCAGCTAGCAGAATGAAGATCAGGTATTTGTCTTTGTAGAATATGAAAGAAGAGAGAGACAGAGAGAGACACACAGAGAGAATAAGTCCAGTAAATAGATAGATATGTGAACTGATTTAGGGAAGAAAGCAGTAGAATATAAAGAAATTAAAATTTAGTAGTATATATCAGACATGAAGGATGAGAGGAAGAGAAAGAATATTTTTCATCTAAATGGAAAATTTAGATTATAATTATTTGCTGATAAAGAACAGGTCTCCATGTGCCTAGGTGATAGTACTTATCTCCTGCTATTAAATATTTTGCATTGAAAGTACAACAATGGCTTCTCTGTATAAACACAGAGAATAGAGACAGGGTGATTTTACTGTTAGTGGTAGAGGCTGCCAGCTATGCCTACAAGCTAAATCTTGTTCCACAGTTGTTTTTGCAATGATCATGATCTGAGAACAATTTACAAGGCTGGAAAATATCACAAGAAGAATAACATTTACATTAGCTGCTTTATAGTGTGTTGCACTCTGCCCTAAATCTTTCCATTTGCTAGCTTACTTAACTTTTATAATGATTCTATAAAGTAGACGAAAAAATGGAAGTTTCTAGATATCTTAAGCGATTAGGCAAAGGTCATACAACCAATGAGTAGGTCACAGACCAAACCAAAATTCAGGAAGCCTTACTGCAATAACCCTGTTTCTCACCTATTTCCTATAAGAATATTTGCCCAACACGTGTAGGATAAAGAGAGAAAAATTTGTTTTGGTGAATTGCAAGAAAGCCACTTGCTTCTTGTTACGGAGAAACAAAATAAGACTTTGAAGAAAAGTGAGACCCTATTTTCAGCATGATGTCACAGAATTAATTTTAAATATCAATCAAATAGAATCTCCCACCAAGAGGCATTCTACTGTCTTCAGCAGTAAAACTATCATAAAAATTATACTTTATTATTACATTCTAATTAAGTAATTGATAATCTGTGGATATTTGTTGGTGCCTCTTTTTATATAAACAATCTTTATAGTATCCTGGATCTTGTACATTGGTCTACAATCTACATATTCACTAGGTGGTCCTTTATAGGAAACATTTAATGACCTGTGGATGAGAGAAATAAGCTGCAAGTTAATCAAAATTTAAATTGGGAAAAAGCAGTGTGTATAAGACAGTGACTATTTTGGGTACCTGATAAGACTAACTTATGTTTTTTTCACTCTAAGTATTTATATCATTTTTCTCTAACTCTTGGTTTCTCACTAACTGGAATAACCAAACTAGGGTGAGTCCCTTTGTGAGGAGATTTCTTTTTCCACAGGGGTTTGTCCATGGGGAAGAGCATCTGTTCTTGCTGTTTGAGGTTTCCTTGTTAGCTTGGTTCCTCCCCAGCAACCAACATCAATTGTCCTTTGTGCATATACACACTTCATTTCTGCCAAATTCACCAGATGCTAGTTACATTTCTGAGAACAGAAGATGGGCATGATCCAAAATCTTAGGGAAGATATCTCCTGCCAGAACTCACCTGAATTCTGTAGGGAAACACTCGCAAAGCAAAATCCACTGTAAATCTTCTCACTTTGACAAATTCAATGTAGATTAAATATTTTACCAGTGACTCCAGGCTTTTGTAATTCTATAGAACAGGAAGGAGTAGGAAGATAGTTTGTCTCTAAAAGTGAAGCTTATGGAATTCTTTTTATCTCATTTTTTTTTTGTTTCTGCACATCCAGAGGTCAAATTGAAAGTGAACTTGATATGATTGATGTAAGTGTCTTGACTTAAACTAAACCAGTCATCTCCTATTATTAAGAGATGGCATTCCAAGGAGAGACAATTGTATATATCCTGCCATTTGAGAGGAACAGTCTCAGGACCCAGAGAACCAAAGAGGAGTTCCCAAAAGAAACTAAAATAATAATTGACTATAGTTATCACCTACTTTTCTCCTTACCGCTCTCTACACAGCTCTTTATCAGCTGATTTTGAAGGCAGAAGGTTCCAGGTGTAAATCAAGTTAAGAGTGGACCTGTAGTAAGGCTACAGTTCTGAGAAATGCCTATCATAATTCTGTTTTCAAGATTTTGTCAATAAACATTCACACTGTGTTACACACTTTCCCCTTAACTTGAATATATAATACAGCAAGTAGAACCCACTAGTATTTTCTCACGGTTAATGGGTGAGTATTCTAGTGTCACGGGGCAAAATAAAGAGTCAGACCAAGGAGTGATTCTTTCAAAGGGCACAAAACATAAGCAGATTAAATAAACAGGAATCACAAATGAAGCATTGTTCTTTTTTGTTTTCAATTCTACAGCAGATGGTTGAGTGAAAAGCTCCTACAAATGCAGAATACTGATTGAATAATGGAATATTATCTGTGTAACTCATTTAGAATATGTAATTAGGTTTAATCCTTTGTTCTATGCTCAAATACCTAAGAAAATAGCAACTTAGATTTAAAGTTGGTCCAGGAGCATTCAAAGACTTTCAAATTTAGGCTTACAAATTCTTGGGCAGAGCGATAGCCTATAAAAGTGGCATGTATAATAAGTTAAAAAAATCACCCCAAATTACTTATTTCTAGGAGAACTGACAAGATTGACACCAGAGAGCAGTTGTTTTAGAAATCCTATTCCACAGTATCATAGCAACAAAAAAGTGATCATAAATTTTCAGCATGTGTTAGAAGGAATATAACATGCTAATAATCCCAAATACTACATCTAAATTTATATATGAAGGAAAATTGTGATAATAATGTTATAAGAATACAGGAATCCTGCTCAGAGTACAAAAAAGAGCGAGAAAGGAATGACAACAAACCCAAATAGCATGCTTTGGTTCTGTTCAAGAATGTTGCAGATTCAAGGAGAAAAAGTTATGGGCTGGAGAGATGGCTCAGAGGTTAAGAGCACTGACTGCTCTTCCAGAGGTCCTGAGTTCAATTCCAGCAACCACATGGTGGCTCACAACCATCTGTAATGAGATCTGGTGCCCTCTTCTGGCCGGTAAGCATACAGATAGACAACTGTATATATAATAAATAAATCTAAAAAAAAAAAAAGAAAAAAAAGAAAATTGGTTTAGTCTGCCATTTATCTTAAAGACGATTCTACACTCTAAAGTTCAGTAGTTAAAAGAATAGGTATTTACTCCTTCTTTAAGAACTTCATCAGGTCCATAAAATAATGAATTTTCTAATGAGATCAAATAGGATCTAGCCAACTTTTGGCTATCTAAATTGTCTATATTTTTCCACTAATTTATTTGTAACTAAATCTCCTCACAATTTTTTTTATAATTTTAAAACTTCTCTTAAATCTAAATATTTGTATTGACCATGTCATTCACATTTGATTTGCTTGCTTGTGGCACTTATTGAAGCTTATACTAACTACATTTTTCCTGTGAACTCTAACATCTGGTGTAATGATGATTCTAGTGAATGTACAATGTCCAGAGTCCTGTGCAGTACATCCTAAGAGATCTCGCTAAGTGGCTGACAATGGTAGGTGAAGTTAGCCTAGTTAGATTTGACCATATGATCATTTTTCAAATCCTAGTTAAAGTATATCTCTTAATATTTACAGACAGCTTGCCTGTCAAAGAAAAAACATAACTATATCATACACCCCCCTAAATGTAAACAAACATTTAAAACAATCATTTAGGGAATTGGGCATAGTTCTCTACAAACTACTTCCTGCTGTTTATTGGTCAAAGTAATTTTGGGGGTTTACATGGTTTTATTTTGGGGGGTCTTTGTCCATCACACCACATTAGCCTGGAAGGGATCCATACATTCCCATCTTCTGTGGAAACAAAGGAAGAATTTCTTTTCCAAAGCAACATATCCTTAGATTCAAATTTTGAAGTCAAGAAACGCTTAGAATATATATGTTGGTTTAGCTTGGCAGCCTATATAATGAAATATCTCTCTGTACTTAGTTCCTTCACAGTTAAAAAAATTCAAAGAAAACAATAATATACATAATCCAGACTCTCTGTCTATATTCCATCTTTACATGGCTTATTTTTCTTACTCTCTTACTTTTTCTACAAGCTTAGTATTTATTTTATAATCTACTCCTAATATATGACTGCCTGTACCCTTTTATATGACATTTACTGTCTTTTTGCTCTTTTTCTCTCTCTCCCAAGCCTACATACATTTTGTAAACACACTGTGACCCATTTAGAGGTCCTTTTCATCTGAATCTGTCTTTATTGTGTATCTGTAATTGTTTTCTGACCAGGACCACTTCTTAAAATGCTAAGTGACATTACTAGGACTAAGGCTGCTGTGACCCAACTCTGCATCTGGGGTGGAGAGAAAGGGTCTGTCTTGCCATAAAGAAAGTTGTAGTACTCTGTTTACAGATCCCATTCAAATGCTCCATAACTGAACGTCCCAAAAGAGTCAGAGCCATTTGTGCTGGTAAACCAGGAAACCTCCATTTTTTAAAAAGGCCACACAGTTCTTTGCTGCTACTGCTGAGTCAGGAAGCCTTCCCTTAAAAGAGCTACAGTTTGACTCCAGCAAGCAGAACCCACCCACCATCCCCAATGTGGCTAAAGACTGTTTTTTATTATCTAGAATTCCTTCTCAAGTCCTCTCAGGTTTTATATGAATTTAGCTAGCACATATTGGTGTGCCATTTTTTTTGTGGGAGGCTGCTTGTTTGTTCCCAGCTGCTCAGCTCCAAAATAGCAACACAGAAACTGTATTAATTAAATAAAACACTGATTGGCCTATTAGCTCTAGCTTCTTATTGGTTAGCTCTTACATCATAATTTAACCCATTTTTATTAATCTGTGTATCACCACGTGGTTATGGCTAACAGGCAAGTTTCTGTCCTGCATATGTCTCTGGTGGGGCTACATGGCTTCTCCTGACTCCACCTTCTTTCTTCCAGCATTAAGTTTAGTTTTCTCTACCTAGCTCTATTCTGTCTTATTACTGGCCAAGGCAGATTCTTTATTCATTAAACAATCAAAGTAATACACAGACAGAAGGACTTCCCACACCAAATAATGACAATAACAGCAAAATAATAATAACAATACATACATACATACCCAGAACACAATTTATTTCTGGTCATTTCTTCAGAATTTTTGTCCATATGGATGAATGTGGTCACAGAGACTTCTCAAAAGCATTCTCCTTATTTAGCTTTTTATCTTCTGAAATATCCAGTAGTTGCTACCAATGAAAGCCACTGGCTCTTTGCTGTGCAACACATGCATGTTGGATTAGCCAGTTTAAGTTCCATGGCTGGTCTTGAACACTTATACTATTTGCTGATGCTGTGGACTTCACTATAATTCATACTTTCATATGAATTTTATTTCTTGAGGTTGTAACACTCTTTTCTTACTTTTATGCCAGTTGTACACTCTGGGAATCCTGGTTTGAACCTAAGGACTAAATTGTATACTTGGCCAGAATACTTGAAATAAATGAGATGTTTTAACTGGAAATGTGATCTTTTTCCTTCAAAGTCTAACCGAATCTCAAACAGATTTTGAGGTATCTTTCTTTTATTACAAATCATAAAGTTCAAGTGGTTTTACCTCTACAGCAAAAGTGTAATGCCCTACTTTACCTGAGTGTAGGAACAATGTGGTTATGTGTTATTGCTACTGGAAACAGTGCCCAGGCAATCCATGATATATACTTTTGTGGAAAAATGTTTAATTTCTCATAGAATATGAGTATTTATAATCCATTAACAATTCTACTTGTATACATTTATATATATGACACAGAATGTGTGAATGTATATGTTGTGACTAAAGGCTGCATCCTGGCTAGCAGCCATCGGGGAAGCATACAACAGATTAATTCATTGTGATTTTTTAATCATATGCATTCTTAATATGAATTATTTGTTTAATTAACACCTTCTGCCTTAACAAGGGGTGTTAACATATGGAAGCATCTGCTGAGCCTTGATTCCTGATGTGAATGAAAGAATTTTGAATTTAAACATTTGCCAGATATCTGAACACACATTCAATGGGCTATGATTGGTATCAGTCTCATTTAGCCAAGTGGTTTTGTCTGTCGAACTGCGAAAAGAGCAACAATCCATTCTGTGTATATTCATAGCTCTTGTGGGTAACTCAAGCCTATGGTGGCTTATTATTTTCCTTGTTACCACAACAATGACAGACATTTTAATTAACCAAGAAGAGTTAATTTAAGTTTAAAAAGTTTTTCAAAGCTGTTGGTTTGAAAACTAGGTGAGAAACTTCAATGAGTAGTAGAACAGACTTCTGCACATTAAGAGACTCTTTGTGCTTATTTGGTTCAGATTTTGTGATGATCTTAGAGTGAACATAGTACAAGTAGAAAGTAAAAGTCATTCAGAGGAAAGAAAATAAAAATGGTAAATATAAAGAGAAGCTATAGCAAGTTGAACTGATAATCATGATTTGATTCAGCTTCAAGAGTAGATATGAGTGTTGGTCAAAATGATTTCATTGTGTAAATTGTTAGTAGAAGAAATTGATGAGATGGGGCAATAGTTTTAGTCATATCTGTCACAGATTATTGAAGAGCAGAAGCCTCTGATGTGCCTCTGATGGCAAGAATAAAAACCATATAGACTCAAGAAATAGCCAGCAGTAAAAGCTACAGTAACTGAGCTTGATTCTCTGAAGCTCTGATGCATTAACTTTATTGAAAGAGTAATTTTAGAGAAAGAAGTCTCCCAGTTATAACTTGACATAGAGAAATATTACATTGCATTTCAAATATTTGTGTATAAACATAAATAGTATTAAAGTCCAAAAGACCACAATAGACTCAGTATACAACTCTAGAAATATTCAGAAAATTTCTATAACATAATCAGTCTAACAGACAGACCAGTTCTACAAGTTCAGATTTGTATTTTTTTTGTATTATTGCCAAAATTTCCTCTTTTCAAGATGTATGCATGTGTGTGTGTGAGTGTATATATGCACATATGCTATTCCTCTTTCATCTTCCAAGTTGGGAAAAGAAGAAATTTATGGTAGCAGATCAGGGTTTCTCTACTCTAAATCCATGGCACATAAAGTTCAGAGGTGGAAATAGGATGGTGCTGGCAGCTTCCACTCTGTGTGGCAAATTTGGGTCATTTCCATCAAAGTCGTAGTGTTCTTTCTAAGAAAACTTTTGTAGAAGCAATACCATTGCCTTGTTTGGTGAAGGTTTCAAACTTCAGACAGAATATTTATTGATAAAGTAAAATGGATAATATAGAAGTTTGCCATATTTCCCAGATTTCTGAAACAGTCAAAGTCAAACTGAAAGTAAAACATATATTGGTTTATTTTCTCTCATTTTTATTATTTCTCTGAGAATTTTATACAATGTGTTTTGATATCCTTACCCTTCTCCATTTTTCTTTCCCAGATCCACTACCCTACCCTACACACCCGTTGGTATCCTTTCTTAACTCACTAAGAACAGTTTTTGCTGCTCATATACTCTTGAATGTATGGTCTGTATTGATGTATGCTCAATCTACCAGGGACCATATCCTTAATTTTTGTTGTTCTTTTGTTTGATTTGTTTCCTTTTTGAAACAGGGTTTCTCTTTGTCTCCCAGACTGTCCTGGATCTCTCACTATAGACCAAGCTGGCCTTGAACTCAGACATTTGCCTGCCTCTGCCTCCTGAGGGCTGGGATTAAAAGCAGGCACCACCACCATCACTGCCTGGCTTACATGCCCTTGAAAACTTATTCCTTTTACCAGTAGTTATCAGTTCTCAATATCTACTTATTTGTAGTCTTATATGACTTGAGCTTGTGTGGATGTTGTGTATGCAATCTTGTCTACTTTGAATCTGTGTGTGCAACTGCTCCTCTATGTTTTGAAAACATGGGTTTCTTGTAGTCATATTCTCCCAGTGGCTCTTATAAGCTTTCCATCCCTTCTTTACAACTATCCTTAAGCTTGGGAGAAGGAGGGTTGATGCCAATCTACTGTTTGGGGCTTAGCATGCTGTAGTTTCCTATTCTTTGCCCCTTGACCATTTCTAGTTCTTCATGTTAACTGTAACCTAGAGCAGAAAGAAGCATTTCTGATGAGGGTTCTGAGATGTATTAATCTATGGGTACAAGGAGAAGTGATTAGGAATAGGTTTAATACTGTGTCCATGTAGGATAGTAATAGTAGAGGTTTGCCCCTAGGGCTCATGACTTGTCTAGCCACAGGTTCTTGACCCTTATATTAGTACTAGATATGTGTTTCATCCTGTAAAACTTAAACCCAGTCAGAAAGTTGATTGCTGACATGTTCATGGCTTTCTTACACCAGTAGGCCTGTCTTTCCAGGCCAGTAATTATTATAGTCTTCGATGTCATAGCTGGGTAAGGTTGATGATTATTCTTTCCTTGGGTAGAATTCATAGCGCCTTCCAGCACTATGAAAGTTTCCAGGTCGCTATGAACTTCCTGGTCAGTACCAGCTTGATTTTTCCATGTTCTGTGATTTAAGTAAGCATGCAATGTCTTCAGAAATAGGGTCTTACTATTAAGTTCTGTAGAGTAACCAAGAATATTGTCAATAAAATATAATGTTTTGGGGCTGTCTATGAAATAGACATAACCCCCAAAGACATCTTCTATTCCTGGTACGGAACTGTTTATTTGTTAGCTTATCTTATCTATTAGAGATACTGTTACCCTGTTATAAAGTAATCTAAGGAAACTATTTTTGTATATATGTATGTATATATTTTAATAAGTTTCTACATTGGTAGGCTTCAAATGGCTGTTTCTAAATGTCCTTAGGCTTAGTTATCCTTTCCCATAAACTTGTCCTCCATTCCCCTATCACATTTTACCCTTTATGTTTCATTATGTCAATTTAGAGATACCACTGTGTTCAATGTTTTCATTAAATATAACTAAATAATAATTTTTTAATTAAATAAAGTGGAAAATTGTTTTCACTTCCATCTATTTATCTGCTACATTCATAATTCATTTTTCTTAGCAACTTTATAATGTTCCATTGTTGAAATGCAGCATATTGTTATTGTCTATTCATCAGTGGATGGACACCTCGGCTATGAGATACAGTGTGTAACAAAAAAACACAAAATACAACCAGTGACCATGAAGATTGTTTACCTTCTCCTTTTCTAGAAAAAGTCTTTGGTTCATATCAGTCTCTATGAGAAAAATTCACCAACAAAGCTGATTGGTTTCAAGAGCATCTCAGATGGGCCTTTTGTACTATACTAGCTCTAGTATTTACTGACCGTTTTATTTGAGCAAATCACCCAACACCCCTGTTCCTCTTTCTGCTAAATGAGCTTTCTGTTAAAATTATCTTCATGGCCCCTTCAAGTCTCAACGGCCTTATCTTAGCTCACAAACAGTCCAAATGTTCATATAATATTCTGGAGTTGACAGTACATAATAATCAGGTTCTTAAATTAACAAAATGAGTCATTTTTGGATATTTACAAAAACATTTAGTCATCATTTTACTTCCCTCAAATGCATATTTAGTTTAGACACTGAGATATAGATTCAGGTATTGTTTAGCACAAATGTTCTGGCTGTTTTTGTTGAATGATAGTCTTAGGAGACTGAAAATTCTAAGATGAAGGGAGAAGCATGGGAGTTACAGCTTGATTTTAGTCAGTCAACTGATTTTGCAATTGTCAGATGCATTTCTCTTCACATTCATGAGAGATTTCAATAGAGATGCTTAGCAAATTTTTACCATATGATTACAACTTTCATGGTGTTTGAAGACATTCCTTGTGAAGGAATAAATACAACAGATGCAGAAATCACACACAATAAAAATAATCTGTGTATTTTAAATTATAAAGTACTGTGTAAATACATTATAATTAAGTTATAAATCATATCATTTTGAAACTGAGCAGTGTGATGTTTACTTTTTTAAAATTCGTACATTTTCTATTAGTCAAAAGGTAATATTAGACACTTGCGGTGTCTAAGTTTACTAGTATGTCTGTCTGTGCCAGGCAATAATGGGTTGCTATGGTGGAAGGTGTTGCAAATTGTTCTAAGCCATTGTTTGATGTTTGATGAAATGTTAGACTTATAATGAGTACCACAATCATCATGCTAGCCTAAGAACAGTGGGGTGGAAGTGGCGATCATGCCTGCATTGTCAGGATGATGGAACTGGGTATGGAACATTTGTACAAGAATAGAAAAAGTTAAAGCCAAATACTGAAGCCCTCAACATAATATCAGGACACAGTATGACATCAGTTTGCTTATTGTCTGTATGTTGTTCCTCACAATATCCTGTTTGGTTTAAATGAAGTTTTAAAGGAGCTTATGGTACCTGGGTTACCTCTGATTTGAACAGCTAATTCTTGAGATTGCAATCCTTGTGTCAAGTAGAACTTGAGTTGTTCTGCTTTGGTAAAGAAGGCAAATAATTACTTTGGAAGATGTATTAACCCTTTTGTTGCATAGAGAGTGGTCCCTTTTGTTCCCTGGCATCCACTGGGCTAACTTATACCTGAAATAACCACACAGAAACTGTATTCATTAAGACATTACTTGGCCATTAGCTCTAACTTCTTATTGGCTAACTCTTACATCTTAATTAACCCATTTCTATTAATCTGTATATCACCGCGTGACTGTGGCTTACTGGCAAGATTCTAACCAGCATCCATGTCAGGCAGGAGATCCATGACATCTACAATTCTGTATTCTGTCAATTATGTTTTGAATAAATGCTGATTGGCCAGTAGCCAGGCAGGAAATATAGGCAGGACAATCAGAATGGAAGTAAAGGTGGGGCAAGGAGAACAGGAAAATTCTGGGAAGGAGGAAGCCCATTCCTCCCCAGTTCTGTCCAGACACTGAAGAAGCAAGATGTGACCTACCCCAATTGAAAAAGGTACCAAGCCATGTGGCTATCATATACAAGAACAGTGGGCTAATATAAGTTGTAAGAGACAATAAGAAGCCTGTGCTAATGGACCAATCAGTTTATAACTAATGTAGACTCTCTGTTTGATTTTCTTTGGGGCTAAACAGCTGTGGGGCCTGGTGGGAAGACAGAAACCAGGCAAGACAGAAAATCCCAACAACACCTTTACCATGAATGATGTTTTTTTTGTTTGTTTGTTTTTGTTTTGGAAATCAGTGTATTTGTTAGTATAACACATGTTTAGTAGCAAAATACATGCATGACTTATGAAGTAAAATATGACTAGTTTTGAATAGTGATGATATAAAAGATGAATCTCATATAATAGCTAATTCATTTAAAAATTATTTTGAATTTATTTTCTTGTTACTGGTGTAAAAATATTTTATAATCAAGGTACTTATTTTCATTCTTTCTTTTTTTAATATTTTTATTGAAAGCTCTCCTGTCATGCAACACACCCCAACCAGTTTCCCCTCCTGTACTCCTCCCTGCTCTTTTTATGTCCACACTCCCTCAGACCCACTCCCCTTGGTTCTCATTCTTTCTAGCCAATGATCAGAGTTTGGAGTAAGACCATTGTTTTAGTCATAGTACCAGTGTTCTTTAAAGTGTGCATGGATGAGGAGTTAAGATATAGGGAATGATGAAAGGTAAGCTATGTGTGTTAAATTGCATATTTGTGGCTATAATCCTGTGGCCTTGTCAACCTGATCCCTTTGTACAGATGGCAGCATTAGATCCAATGAGGTGATAAAAAAATTCAGCATTAGAATATGGCTTCCCCAGAGTTGCACTCAATTGCTCGGTTCACTGAGCCATGTAGCTGTTGAGGTGGTTCTTAACTGAGCCTAGTATCTTGCAGGCATTTTAGACATCTGTCAGGCAAAGTAAAGAGGTGGTTCATGTGAACATAACCCTGACCTCTCTGAACAGTCATGCTTCCTAAACAGATGACTTCGAAATAAAGTAGTAACATCTACTGATTTGCACTTAGTAATCCCACATAGAAATAAACCACTGGAAAGTGATGGATACAATGTCCTTTGTGGCTTACCTGAAGGTTTGTAGTCTGATTTAATGTCTGGCTTTCTGTTGCCCACTTTCCTCTCTTGTCTTGTATGTCTGCTTTAAAAACCAATGATCACTTTTATGTTGATTCGTGAAGCTTCCATGATCCAAGTTAATCACGTTATGTTTGCATCTTTATTATTCCAAATTCAGCCCTAATACACAAACTTCTTCCCAAAAGAACAACTCAAAGTGAAAACAGCTGTGACCAGTTTTCAGTTCCATACCACCTTGACAGTCATGGAGGACTCAGCATAGTTTAGAGGCCATCTGTTTGCTGCTGGCCAATGCTATTGACTTTAGAAAATATCTGAAAACAGAGACTGCAGGGCTTTTTTCTCTTCCAATTTTCCCACATAGTCCTTCTTCTTTATTTCATTAAAAACAATTAAGCATATTGCACTGGTGGAGATTAATACTGCAAAATGTCAATGGTGTGTCGGCTTTGAAAAAACTATTGAGCTGCAGAGTAAATAGCAATACAATGAAAATGCCCTGGCACCTTGCTTGCAGGTTAAAGAGGATCTGTGAGAAGGCAGGAAGAGTAAAGAAGGAAATAATAATGGCTGATAGTGATATTGATTTCAGGAGTTTATGTTTCTAGAAACTCTAATGGATATTTATACACAGAAAACAAAACAGACCCTAAAGAAAGATGGACAATCATGGCTGGCAGCTACAGTCCTTGATAGGGGCAATGGTCCTAGAAGCCCTCCTAAGAGATTGCTGGAAATGAAATAGTGACCAATAGTGACCTTTCCTTGCTCTGTCCTTCAATCAATGGAGCAAGCTGTTCTCCCCCACAACCTGAACTACCTTGTCTTTCCATCATGAGTAATCTGCTGTTCTCCTCTAAGTCTGGATTCTGTAAACAATTCCTCAAGATGCAACAAAATATTAACAAACAGAAATGCAATTTCCTGTTTAGACAGAGGGCATAGGAACCTGTCCAGTGCACCAATCTAACATACGCTCTGTCTTTGTAAGGCCCTAGTGCTCCCCATGATGGATTTTTTATGTGTGGTTTTTATTTATTTATTTCTTTGATGACTGTTGAATGACGTAGAATAGTGGCATCTAATGTATAAAATCACATAACTGAAACCACAGTGTCCTCAGAGTTTCTTTGAACACAACCATGCTCATCCATCTCTGCATTTGCCATAGTGGCCTTTGCAATACTATGACATTGCTGAGTAATTGTCAGGGAGCTTATAATTACCCTGAGAGCTTATAGCCTTTACTATTTGACCTTCTACAGATAGTTTATAGCTCCTGGGATAACAATTAATAAACAAGTTCGAGGCTTCTGTTTTAATACTGTTTTTTTACTCTTATTTATCAGTTATCAAAAAGGAAAGAAAAGTCAGAAAATTAAAGGAAAGTTTAAAACAGTTGAGCTTTATTTAGGAATTGTAAGAATTTTTCTTCACTTTTTCATTATAGGAGATATCTGGAGAATCAATATGGGGAAGAGAGAGACAGAAGAGAAGACAATGGGAGCAAGTAGGAAAGAAGAGAAAAAGAAGAAGAAAGGAGAGTGGAAAATAGTGCAGAAGACAAGAGAGGAGAAACAGGAGGGGAGATGTGAGAAGAAGGTTGTTCAGAGCTTGAAATTTGTAGAGCACACACAATTTGTAGAGCAATACAGCATCTTAGAAATTATAGCAAGAGTTGATGTGACACACTTGAGTCTATAGTCTTCCAGAGGAAGACCCCCTGTTTTTTCAGAAGAACTGATTCTTTTCTCCTAAGGTCCTCTCCTGATTGTATGGAGCCCACCCAAAATGTTGAGGACACTCTATATTGTTTTGCTAAACATTTCTATTGATAAAAATGTTAACGAACTCCAAAAAGCACTTAAAAAGCAACATCCAAACTTGAATTTGACCCAACAATGGTGCATGAGGACTAGTGGTGATGTATACATTAACTACCACAGCCTGGAATAACATGCTGAAGTTTCAAAACTCATCTATCAAAAGCACTGGTGGATAAAACTTCTATTTAAATAAAGCAAATTGAACTAGCTTGCCTTGTTTCCAGTTTAAAAATTATGAGCAAAATAAATATGCAAGTAACAATATTGGAAAATAAATTTTAATTAGGAATTATACCAATGAACAAATCTACACTTTTATAAACACAGAACATAAGTAAGATCTTAGCTCTTCGGGACTTACAGAGATGGCACCAGCAATCAGGGAACCTGCATGGATTTGACCTACATCTTCTGTGTATATGTTGTGGTTATATAGCTTGATCTTTCTGTGGAAGGGAACAAAGACAATTTTCTTTTAGTTTGTCTGGGAGTTAGAAATCATGATTTCCACATACTTTAATGCTTCTAGAACCCCCTGAGACACAAATCAGACTCCAGAGTCTACTTTTATCCCTGTCTCCCGGGTTCTAGTTATACTAACTTGTTACAACCTTTAAAAAATTCCTCCCTCTACTTATCCCTTGAGAGTCAATTCTATTGATTTATTGGAGAGAGAGAAACACTTGTGTCCCATCAGCAAAACTTCTTTCCATATCATCATGCAAAAGATATGTATAGATGTTTTCTTTTTCATCAAATCTTACTATTTTTTTGTATCTGTGGAAGCCTTAAAATCAGAAACATGAAGTAGAAAAAGAGAAAATATTTCTGGCCTCAGGCATGTACTTCCTACATCCCTTGTGAAATAAACAGTGTTGTTGGATTTAATATTTAAAGCTTCAAGTTAAACATCTAGGAGTTGCTCAAGGTTTGTTATAGAAATTTTACATTTCAGGCATGTTATATATTAATTACTTTCTATTGATGTGAAGAAATACCATGATGAAAGCAACTTATAGAATAAAGCATTTAATATGGGCCTGGCTTATGGCTTCAGAGGGCTAGTCCATTATCTTCGTGGTGGGGGATATGATTACAGGTAGACAGGCACAGTTCTGGAGATGTAGCTGAGAGCTTATATCTGATCCACAAATTGCAAACAGAGTCAGTCACGCTCAGTCTAGTGTGGACTTTTTGAAACCCAAAGCCATCTCCCAATTGACACACCTGCTCCAACAAAGTCACACCTGTTTCAATAAGGCTACACCTTCTAATACTTCCCAAAGAGTTCCCCTAACTGAGAACCAGACATTCAAACATTTGAATATATGGGGACCATTTTTATTCAAACCACCACAGATATCTAACTGACGCTTGTGAGTTTCATCAGTCAATACCCAAGTAAAGCAATCTGTGACTTCCCAAATTACCAGTCATATTTTCTGATTCTTGGACTTATGCAGAGTTTTCTTGTTTTGTGTGTGTCTGTGTGTGTTGTATATTTTATCTTTTGCTCCCCAGTTTATCTGGACATAAGAACAAAATTTCACTCTAAAAAGCAGTATACATAGGAAATGGCATAGGTTCTGAGGATAGATACTTGACATATAGGATATTTTTCCTTTCTTTAAAAAGTATACTTGTTGTTTATGTAAATGCTTGCAGTCTTTTTCCATGGTGGCTTTTTCTACATGACTCCATGGTTGGCTTTTTTCCAGAAGGCAGTTACGGGTAGTCTGGATGTGATTACAGCAGTTGTTAATAACAACTTTACATATGAATAAAAAGATCAGTCTTATCTGCAGTCTTATTATAATTGTGCTGAACCTGATGCTTCCAAGTGTTAGCATCAGTCTTCTTGCATTGGGCCATGCCCTCAGTCTTGAACCTAAAGCTACAAGGCCAAAAGACACATTAGTCTGATAGAATTGCACAAATAATAGCACTTACTCTGTGACAGAGGTGAATTGAGTCAATGAAAATACAATACGGGAAGGAATATTCTAAAGAAAAGTGATGATGTTCAAGGAAGAGAAAGACCATGATATGAGAACAAGGGGGGGGCATGCGAGGAGATCAAACAAATCAGTAGATCAGTAGTACACACACACATGCACACACACACACACGTGTGTACATATGTGTATGAAGTGACAGTTAATTAAACATAGGCCATGAATTTGAGAAAGAGTAAGGAGTTATAGATGAGAAGGTTGAGAGAGAGAAAATGGAAGAGAGAAATGGTACAATTATATTAAAATCTCAAAAACCATAAAAGAAATAAAAAAAATAAGTATTTAAAAAGGCTTTTATGTTATGAACACATCGAGCAAAGGGTTGAAATCCACATATCCTCTGCATTCTGGCATTCTGCTGACACCAAGCATGTGGTGCTTCTTGTTAAGACAGAGAAACATATTCTTGGTAAAGCATGATGCAAAGAGATGGCCAAGAATGCTATACAAGGCAGGATATACAGAGGAATCAAAAAGGGAGAGAAATGTGCTAATACATTCAGAGCGAAAGATCTCAGAAGTTTCTGCCATGTGCTCTCCTGGGTCAGTTCCATTACCTTCTCCATTTCTATTGTAACTTTGCAGCAGTTGCAGTAGGACAAATTACTGAAGGCTGTCTTCCTATGAGGATATCTTCCAAAAATGTTAGCATGGGGTCAAAACTTCAGAAGAATTTTGTCCAAATATAATACTCAGAAGAACTCTTTGGTGCTTTGCTTGCTGATTTCATTTTATTTCCAGGTGATATAATGAAATACCCTCGACTCTTCCTGTTCTATTTAACCCTTGGGTCAGGAGTTAGACAAGTTTTAATGATAGATTCTGAGCTTACTGCTTTAGACTCTGTCTCCCTGAATTACCTCACAGTGCCACTATGAAAATTAGTTTTACAAGGCATTAAAATATGCTCCCTTTATTGTTTTAGTCCTTTATTTGGTTGCCAAGACTTCTTTCCATGATTCTTCAACTTTTATTTCCCCCTGTATCACACTCTAACTTCCACCAGCATTCAGTTGCCTTTTCCTCAGCCTTCCCTTATTCTATGCCCAGTAGATACTGTCCTGCGTTCTCCTATTTTGAAATGTTTCTTTTCTTCTCAGCTCCTGTCTTTTGTGAATGAAATGATTGTCATCTCTCTGTTGTCTTAGGTTATTTGTGGGACTCTGCTATGCAGTAGTCACCTTGGTTTATGACTTTCCTTTACATCTCTCTTATTTGGCACGTGCTATACATGCAACTAAAAGACCATCAAACTTGGCCGGCTAAGCAGACTCTAGACTGGAGAACTGGGGAGTAGAGTTATTGGAAACCCAGCACAAGGCTCAGTATTGTGTCCACACTCTAACATTGCTCCCATCCAAAGTAAATCACTGTAAAGGTTTTGTTTTCCCACTTGTTCAGCAGCATAACCCAATGCCTCCTCTGTGGCTTTATCTAAATTTCAATCGATTTATTTCAGATATTCCAAAACAAAGCTGGTGAATATAAATTTAGCACAACACAAATTCTTAAAAGCTGATTTGGGAATGGACAGGGAGACAGAGATCAAAATCAAAAGGGATCATTTTTAAAGGAATGTTGAACATTTTCAAAAATATCTCAAACATTTGTCATTCATCTTTTGAGGACTCTGTGTATAACTAAATAAAAAGAAGTATTTTAAAAAGCTTTTAGATTATGAACACACCCAGCAGAGGGTGCACATCCACATCTTGTCTGAATCCTGACCTTCTGCATACAAGGATGTGACATGTTGATTCCCCTCTGTATGCTGTGAATATCATTGGTTAATAAAGAAACTGTCTTGGGCCTGCACAGAGAAGAATAGAGAGAGGTAAGTGGAGAAAACTAAACTGAATGATGGGAGAAAGAAGGAGGAGTCAGTGAGAAGCCAGAGACAGACACACTGAAACTTTGCTGGTAGGTCACGACCTCATGGTGATGCACATATTAATGGAAATGGGTTAAATTAAGATGTAAGAGTTAGCCAGAAATATATTTAATCTTTTGGCCAAACAGTATTGCAAATAATATAGTTTCTGTGTGATTATTTCTGGAGTCTGGGCGGCCGGGAAATAAAGTAGTCTCCTGCAACAATATGTGATGCTTCCTGTAAGGATGAAACCATTTTGTGACTGGCTTGTTTGTTTTTGTGATGAGTTTTTGTATATGCTAAATGTAACTGATAATGAATGTGATATAGAAGATTCATTTATAAGGATTTTGCTCTATTGAATACTTATGCTGCTGGGCGGTAGTGGCACAGGCCTTTAATCCCAGTACTTGGGAGGCAGAGGCAGGCAGATCTCTGTGAGTTTTAGGACAGCCTGGTCTACAAGAGCTAGTTCCAGGACAGGTTTTAAAGCTACAGAGAAACCCTGTCTCTCACCCCCCCCCCAGCAAAATAAATATCAAATAGCATCATACTAACACTGAAAAATACTATAGACCAATTTAGGAGGAGTCAGGAGGACACAGATGAAAAAGAGAGGAGCTAATATTCTAAATGAATGTCATTAGCAATAAATGTTATAGTGAAGTTTCTATGATCATGTCCTCCCACTTCTCTGGGCTATTCAACACCATCTCCTGCTACCTCTTCATCCTCCTTCTTTTCTTTTCTTCTTCTTCCTTCTCCTCCTTTTCCTCCTTCTTTTCCTCCTCTTCTTTCTTTTCCTCCTCTTTCTCCTCCTTTTTCTCCTCCTCCCCCTTCTCTTCCTCCTCCTTCTCCTCCTTTTCTTCCTCCTCTTTCTTTTTCTTTTTTTTGTCTATTATTGCTGTTGTCTAGAATGGGTCTCCTCTTTGCAGCTTATTGTTTCTCACCCTTTAGTCTGGACCTGGCACTAAAGTCCTGGCATTCCTCAATACCTTCCCCAATGGATGAAAGTTTTTAAAATGTTCAACATTCCTTTAAAAATGATCTCCTTTGCTTTGATTTTAGTCTCCATATCTATCCCAACTCAGCTTTTAAAAGCTTTTATAGAGCTAAATTTATATTCTATGGGTTTGTTTTGGAATATTTAAAATAAATTGATTGAAATTTAGTTCACAAAGAGACATTGTGTTGTGCTATTAAACAAGTAGAAATAAATATATGCATATATATGTATATATATATATAATGTTAGCAACAAAAGGAGATTTTGGTACAACTAGATTATACTTATATTATGGTTATACAGCTAGATGATGAAGCCTTTCTGCCCAAATATTTTGAATACCCAATGAATAAATTATATTAAGTATTATGACTCATTAAGTAACTTACACAAAACATAATAGCAAATATTAGTGTGTTCTCACTGTAGACCATATGAATTGAGATGTCTGAGCAATAGAACATAGGAGACTACAACAGGAGATCAGACCCTTAAAACACAATGACATATTTTCTGATAAACCGTGAGGACAAAATGGCTGTCAAGTACGTATACAGCAATTTGATTTTGGTGGCTTGAGAAAAATAAAACCAAATGTAAATGAACAAATTACTCACCTCTGAGGCAGTAGATATAGTAAGCAAGTTATAAGTGGAGTAGTTTAAATATACACATTACAAGATCAGCAGATAGACTAAAAATGCAACGATGCCATAGAAATACAATAAAAAGAAAAAAGAGAGAAAGAAAGGAAGGGTTCATAATAAGAGTCACCTGCTTAAGCAGATTTTAATGCAGATAAATTTCATTTGCTTTAGAAAAAGATTCATTTTACTGGTTGGGTGCACCCCTTATGGTCCTGACTTCCTTGTTCATGTTCTCTCTCCTTCTGCTCCTCATTATAACCTTGGGAGCTCAGTCCGGTGCTCCAATGGGTCTCTGGCTCTATCTCCATCCATCACTAGATGAAGGTTCTATGGCGATATGCAAGATATTCATCAGTATGATTATAGGATAGGTTCATTTCAGGTTCCCTATCCTCAGGTGCCCCAATGAACTAACTGGGGATATTGCCCTGGGCATCTGGTAGCCATTCCAAGTTCAAGTCTCTTGCCAACCCTTAGGTGGCTCCCTTACCTAAGGTATGAGTTTCCCTGCTCCCCTATCCAACCTTCCTTTATCCCCAATCACCCCGATTCCCCCAGTTCCCCTCATCTTCTCCTTCACACTTTTCTCTCCCCATCACCCCTCATCCCCATCCCACCCCACCCCCAAGATTCCAATTTTTTGCCCATCAGTCATGTCTATTTCCCATAGCTGGGAGGGTATCTATATGTGGGGCCGATCTATTGGGAGCTCACCAAGGCCAGCTGGACTGCTACTAAAAAAACATGAGATAAAACCGGACTCTCTGAATGTGGCGGACAATGAGAGCTGACGAGAGGCCAAGGAGAATGGCACAGGAACTTTCATCTGGCGATAGATCGAGAGAGAGACAGAGACCCAACTTGGAGCAACGGTCTAAGCTCTTAAGGTCCAAATGAGGAGCAGAAGGAGGGAGAACATGAGCAAGGAAATCAGGACCACGAGGCGTGCACCCACCCACTGTGACAGTGGAACTGATCTATTGGGAGCTCTCCAAGGCCAGCTGGACTGGGACTGAATAAGCATGGGTTGAAACTGGACTCTCTGAACATGGCGGACAATGAAGGCTGATGAGAAGCCAAGGACAATGGCACTAGGTTTCGATCCTAATACATGAACTGGCTTTGTGGGAGCTTAGCCTTTTTGGATGCTCACCTTCCTGGGCCTGGATGGAAGTGGGAGGACCTTGGTCTTCCTGTAGGGCAGGGAATTTGGACTGCTCTTCAGTATCGAGAGGGAGGGGGAATGGACTGGGGGGAGGAGAAGAGGAGTGGGGATGGGGGAGGGGAGTGGGGGAAGAGGGCAATGTGTGGGAGGAGGGGGAGGGGAATGGGAAACGGGGAGCAGTTGGAAATTTTAATTAAAAAAGAATAAAAATAAATAAATAAAAAAAGAAAAAGATTCATTTTAGAAGAATCAAACAGTTTAAAACACTTATTTAATTCTATTTTTAACAGTGTTTCCCCCCGCTGAATCTTGTTTTATGTCACAGAGTTTTACAAATAATGGTCTACAGTAACTTCTGCTCACTCGTACAAATCTTACAGTTGGGAAGAATTTATGTAAATCTAGGCATTCACATAGTGAGAATGCTTTGGCCAGTAACTTAGAGTATAAGTATTTTGCCCTGACCAATTATCAGAACATAATTTTCAAAATTGTCCTTTATAGGTTAAAATTGGTTTTGCTGAAAAGCCTGCCTTATCCTTAAATCTAATCATCCCTCTTCTAGAATATTTAATCTTTGATATTATTTAGTACCTATTGGGCTAGAGTTCTTTCTACCCACTGCCTGCAACAGTAGTTGTTGATTATTGGTCCAAACTGAGTTCCAGTTGATGGGTAGCTACCATCCTAGTGATAGTGAGCTTTAGAATGTGAAACCACTCAATGTCCAAATGAAGTCCAATACTGACAATTGATAGATAGGAACAAATAATTTATTACTTTTTTACTCAATTACCTATGAAAAGAGTTAGAACCCCCAAGGCTGGCACACAAAGGACTATCTTGTGTTATTTCCAGGTGGCAGAGATTCACGGCATCAATTAAACTCTGCCGTCCAGCATACTATTCTTCAAGTGAGTTGACCCAGGGTAATTAAGGAAAATGAATCTCTAACAGTATGGACAAATACATATGGGCTCAAAGGCTGATTTTGTTCAGAATTCAGTTTCTCTCTGAAGACAGGAAACCCTTACAATATAATCTTACACAGTAACACAAACAAACCCTTGGTCCAGTGGGGTCCGACAATACCTAACATGCTTGGCCTTAAATCCAAAGGTCACAACTATATTTAGTCATTGGATCTTTTATTTATTCAAGTCTTAGAATGCAAATCAGCCTCAGTAAGGATGGTTCCTATAAATACCTGCTTTTCTTTCTTTTGACTTGTCTCTCCAGTCAACCAAAATGTTATCTTCATTTCTAACTGTTCCTTGATCTTGGTCATTTTACTACTGTGTGTCCTATTATTTTTATGTCACTACATTTTAGAAGTAATGGCAAGGTATGTTTTAGTATCTTTTCCTTACTCTAGTTTAGCTGATGCATTCACTTTTCTTTGTTTCCTAATTGTAGATGCAGTGATCACCTGAATCAAGTTGTTACTGCTTTAACTTTCCAACATGATGAAGGATACTTTAAACTTATAGGACAAAATAAACCCTTTTCTCTGTAAATTCCTTTTGCCACAGTATTTCATCATGGTAACAAGAAAAGAAGCAAATATAAAATGTATATATTTGGATGATATAATACTAAAACTCTGACTTAGAATATGAACAATGATGTTCAGTGTTTGTTGTCAACTTTACTGTACTGAGGGTAGTTTGTTGGGGTCAAATTCTGAGTAAGTCCATGATGGCATCTTCAGAGAGATTTCTATCTTTCTCTGTCTATACTCATTTTCCTCTCTTTCCCGAGCCTAAGTGCATTTTAAAATATACTGTAAAGTGTTTAGAGGGACCTTCTCATCTGAATATGTCTGTATTGTGTATTTCTAATCTTTTTCAGACCAGGAGCATTTTTTTTGAAAATGCTAAGTGGTCATGGCTAGGATTAGCACTGCAGCTTTGCCCTGTCCATCATGGCACAGGTATGTTCACCCCCTCTGTGAGCCATGCCCACTCCTCCAGCTCCATGGACACAGTGGGTCTATGTTGACATTAAGCAACTAGTAGTGTGCTGCTCAGAAACTCCATTTAAGAGCAGGACTTCCCAAAAGAGCCAGATCCTTTCATACCACTGGCGCAAACCAGAAAGCCATCTCTTAAAAAAGCCATGCTTCTGCTTGTGGTCAGCAAACAGTCTACAAAGAATTTGTACTTGAGTCCCGTTTTTGTGGGTCTAGAAGCCCTCTTTTATTTTTTTTAAGTTTTTGTAGATCTTATGTGGATCCATGTTCCACATTGGGGGCCATTTGTAACCAGCGACTGCACGTTTATTTTTTGGCTGCCAAATAATCACACAAAATTATGTTAATTACAACACTGTTTGGCCAATGGCTTAGGCATACTCCTAGCTAGCTCTTACATCTTAAATTTTCCCATTTCTCTTTATTTATGTATCACCATGAGACTGTCGCCTACTGGTATGGTTCCAGTATCTTTCTCCTTCAGCACCTACATGGCGTCCTTGAGTCTGCCCACTCTCTCCATGTATCTCTGTTCAGATTTCCTGCCTTGCTTTTACTCTGCTAAGTCATTGGTTGAAACAGTGACTTATTCATTGGCCAATAAAAGCAACATATATACCGAAGGACATCCTACATCAGGCCTGCATAGAACCAAAAGTAGGAAAGGAAAACAGCTGATGCTAATAACCCAACTTTCCTGAACTTGTTCACATTCTGCTTCTTGTCAGCTGTGACTTTCAGGTCTTTATCATCTCTTAAATTGAGACTTGTATCAGTGCTTCTTAGGTCTAAAGACTTCTCTTATATGATAGTTGATGATTCACTAGAAATGATTAAAGATAAAACTTCAGTCAGAGTCTTCATGATGAGTTCCTTCTATTCTGAGTTTTCTGGCTTCTTGCACCTAAGGTCACTGGTTACTCCATCTCCCTAGTGTGCTAATGGAACACTGTAGAATAATCCAGGCTCTTACTATGTAAAAATCAATCTAATTAATGCCTGTTATGATACATATATTTGGTCATGCAGAACCCCAATATAAATATGCACTCAAAGATAAAAGAAAAGTCTAAAACCAAAAAAAAATTCCTTTTTCCTTGGAGTACATAATGATTTCTTTATAGTTATGAACACTTAAGAAGATACATTAGACTAAATTAAATTTATATGTATTTTTCTTTAAAGAGCATTAAGAAACCAGAAAGCAAGTCATTTGGCAAGGGATGGTGACAGTCCACTGTAATCTCAGCAGTTGCATTCTTAAGACTGGTGGGTCAAGAGTTTAAAACTAGTCTGATTTATTAAGCAAAACTTTGTCTCAACCAAATCAAACAGACAAACATATAAGCAAAAAACTCAGGAAAATAAAAGACATCAAATACTGAGAAGAAATATGCCCAAACATAAAACTGATAAAGGATTTTTTTAGAATGTGTAATTCTTCAAAGTCAAGAATAAAAATATAACTCATTACATATAATTACACAAAGATTTGAAACCTTCAAAAAGAAGTTATGTAGTCATGATACATCTTAAGTCAAATCAATATCATCTATTAAAACTTTCAAATTAAAACCATAGGAAGAAATTAATATACATACATAATAATGACCAAATTAAACAGATTAGAAAAATAAAATTTTGATAGAAATATGTGGTCCTCTGAGCACACACATTCTATTGGTCGAAAGACTTAGAAGTATTGTT
This sequence comes from Chionomys nivalis, assembly GCF_950005125.1. Lineage (NCBI taxonomy): Eukaryota > Metazoa > Chordata > Mammalia > Rodentia > Cricetidae > Chionomys > Chionomys nivalis. Next base: position 30,835,773 of record NC_080109.1, on the reverse strand, counting down.
TGGTATTTTCGTGAATGCTAAAGCACATATATATCACAAAATGACATGCTTATTTTCTTAGATATCTGCCTAAAAATTGGACACATATCTGCAGAAGACTCATACATATGTGCTGATGGAGCTTTATTAGTGATGATTGATTAGTATAAATCCATAAGTGGACCATGAACAAGTCAAATGTGTTATTTCCATAGCACTTGGTTGTAAAATTTATGAGGATAGTGACCAGCAGTGATGACTATAAAGTTCATTACATTAAATTGAATAAGTCAGGTACCAAAAGTAAAATACATTTCAGATGATTCCATATACACACAATTCTAAAAAATGCAATGATATGCAGAATGACAAAAGGTTCATCAGTCATGGTCTTCCATCTTCAGCTAAAGGTTTTGTACATGTACACATATGTACATGAATCACATGAACAAACATGTGATTCATCATCTTTGGTGATCTTGATTATACAGACAAATTCAGTAATTGATCTACCCTGATCAATATGCTGTGCACTGTCAAGGGAGCAGATTCTTGCACAAAGGTCATGCCCCAATAGAACTCATCTGAAGGTAGCCATGTTGGAATCAAATTCATACTTGTCTTCATGAAAAGTAGCATTGTTAATTCAGACTTAATTATTTCAGCATATGTGGCTGCATGAAGTTTTCCTTAGCATGAAACATCACGGTGAACACTCTGTCTCCATGAAAGAACTGCATTGTTCAGACAGCCATCACTTTGCTCAAGACACTAGAACCATTGTTTAATGAGGACACATAGCTGGTGTTATATCCACTGGTTTCATCTGTCTTTGTTTTCAACATCTGTTGCATACCAACAAGTATTCAGCTTCCTATCATGAAAGAGGAAAGAAATTAAATCAGGGTCATTACCTTTGCATTCTCTATCAGTGTTATCCTCAAGATAGTGGCATTTTATGCTCACAGAGCGTCCCCATATTTATTGTTCCTTAGTCTACACACCATTCTTTTACATAGTGTTATTTTGTATCATAATCTACTTAAATTGAATCACTTTATGTCTGGTCAGAGACAACTGACCCTTGAACTTGCAGAAGGATATCTCACTGGATGTTAGCTGGTATGTATTTTTAGACTTGCTCTTTAGAGCAAAATGTAGCAGACGGTTTTCATTGAAGTGTTCATTTTTCTACGACTTAAAAAAATGCAGAATCCGATTTCAGTAATTTGAGCTAGGGTTTGATTATAAAGTTACTCTTCCTTCCCTTTAACACTCAGAAACACAAATCAATAGAATGTTCTGTGTGGGTAATAGAGGCCCAGACCATGACCAGAATGGTGTTGATAGCCTCACAGCACAGCATTTGTGGTTACCCATTTATCGAGTTTTCGACAGGAATTTTCAACACTGTACCCTGAAAGTGCTTCTACTTCTCTTTGTCAGTTTTATTTATATCACATTTGCATGTGTTAAAATTTAACTCTGCTTTTCCACAGAGGGTTGAATTGCTCTTTTTGTTGAATACTCAAATTTGTTTGTGGCTTTTCAAACTCACTTTTTTTTCTTGTTATCCTTGTAACTTGTTTAAAAACTGGAATCAAAAATGATTTCTCTTTTGTCTTATTGCCTGATTTTGTAGGAGTTCTTAAAATTTAATACTGTATAAAAATACTGGGGCTTTCTTTATTTTGTTGCTTGATATATATATCAAGCATATACATATATATACATACATATATACGTATATAATAAAACTTTCATCACCATAATAGTTTTAACTTTGAATTTTGACTTAAATTTCATTTTTGCTTGATGCTTTTCTGTTTTAGCTACAATTCAGCCCCAGAGTGGCTTCCTTATATTGGGTGGCATCCACTGTAATTACAGGAAGAAGAGCCTTGGACTCACACTGAAGAAATCCTGGCATTCAGTTGCCCTGCTTTTTAAGTGTGTCCATGATGAGCTGTTTAATCATGCTAAAGCTGGTGTGTCCCATGGGGGCTAAACGTAGTTAGAATACAATGTTGTTTAGAGACTTGGCAAAGTGCCTGGAGGACAAACACTCATAAGTACTAGCTCTTTGTGCTTAAAGATGCACATCCTTAATCTTGGGACATGACTTCATGTCTCCATTGCTGAGCAAGCGTGAAGACATGAGTTCAGTCCCCATCACTGATAAAAGGGGATGAGCATCATTATATGCTTCTGTATCCTCAGCACTGAGGGTAGGAGGAGAGGTAGGAACAGGAGGATCTCTGGGGATTTCTGACTGCCAGCTTACAGGGGGGCATAAGTGGACTCTTCGTTCAGTGAAAGATTCCATTTCACTGAAATATAGCTGGGAGACACAGAAAAGGATACCTGACCTCCTTTTCTGGCTCTTATATATGTACTAATGGAATTGTACACATCCATCCATCCAGACAAAGTAACAAAGACATAAATATTCGTCCATGCAACCCTTCCCCTGAACCCTCTTCTGAGGTTTATATGCAGCCATTGATGGTGGTTCTGAAGCTTAGCCTTCCTGACCTTTACTGACTGGCAGATACATGAGGGGCTCATAGTTCTTGCACTGCAATTAACTTCATGTCTGGCATTGACCTCTGTGATTTTATTATCCACAATGAATGCTGACCCTGATGAGAGTTACAGTCTTGGTCGTAGCCTTTTGTTATTGCCTTTATGTAGATGCATTAATCGTATTTTCTGTCTGAACTCCCAACACTTAATTGATACACAAGCATCATTACATGTTTTCTGTTATGTATTTTCAAAGGGAGTTAAAAACTGAAAGGGTAATATTGATAAAAAATTGATGTAGGTGCTTGCTGAACATAATGGACAATGAGGACTACTGAGAACTCAAGAACAATGGCAATGGGTTTTTGATCCTACTGCACATACTGTCTTTGTGGGAGCCTAGGCAGTTTGGATGCTCACCTTACTAGACCTGGATGGAGGAGGGTGATCCTTGGACTTCCCACAGGGCAGGGAACCCGGATTACTCTTAGGGATGATGAGGGAGGGGGACTTGATGGGGGAGGGGGAGGGAAATGGGAGGTGGTGGCGGGGAGAAGGCAGAAATCTTTAATAAACAAATAAATAAATAAATAATACCAAGATGGACAGCACCTAAAAAAAAATTGATGTATTCTTCAAAGAACATCATCTATTCCAGATACTATTTTACTTCATGAATTGCTAAGATTTTGAGTTTGATAACTAAAGTTATATTATATTAGACAAAGAAAGAGAATAAAGCTATCTGAAGACATTTTGTTTAACTTA